>NW_027507764.1:378852257-379239757 GCF_037356315.1 Lithobates pipiens | reverse complement strand
AATGTAGTCCCATCGTAACAAAATTACGTCATCACGTTCTGAAAGATCGGATTTTTCGACAACTTAGTCCGACCGTGTGTATGCAACAGTTTCGGACAAGATCCGACGGACAAAATCCGACGGATTTGGTTGTCGAAATCTCCGACCGTGTGTACAGGGGCTTAGATATACTGTATATTTGAACAACAATGCTCATTGTCTCACTCTTATGTTCCTATTAGTAGGCATCAGAAAAGACTCACTAATCTCTATTATTCACAAAGATCTGGACAGACAAACTCCATCACTTTCTATGAAATGCAAATCCACATGAGAAAGCTTATGATGTGGGTCGAGAACTTGCGGTGAGGCCAGTGGCTGGTGAGGCACTGGCTAGTATCAGAGCCAGATACACACAGGTTACATAAGCTGAGAACGTTAGAGCGAGAGCAATAATTCTAGCACTAGACCTCCTCTGTAACTCTAAACAAGTAACCTGTAAACATTTTAAAAGCATCGCCTATGGAGATTTTTAAGTACTGAAGTTTGGCGCCATTCCACAAGTGTGCGCAATTTTAAAGCATGAGACGTTAGGTATCTATTTACTTGGTGTAACATCATCTTTCATAGAATACAAAATAAACGGGCTAATGATTTTTACATGTAGGAGAGAAGTGTCAGAATTGGCCTGGGTGGCAAGGGGTTAATTACCATAAGTACAAAAAATGTGCACACACATAAAGAGTGAAACCCCATTAACATGTAGCAGTTGTACACAAACCCTCTAAAAGCAGAGGGCCTTGCCCTGATCCCCCTGGGCGTGAGGCTCCAGACGGGGACTGGGGTACTTTACACTTGGTCCATCTGGCCGAAACCAGACGGACCCCTTTCTCTGGAGGGTCTGCTGAAACCCTCGAAGGGAGTCCCCATGAGAGAGGGCAAACCAAAAGGCCATGTACACCCCTTCCCAAGACTTTCAGGGCAGGCATGAGGACCCATACTCTACCAGTCACACATGAAAAAACTGTTTACAAACATAAAAATACAAAAAGTGACAAACATAGGTTTAAATAAAAGAAAGTGGGGGAAAAGGAAGTGGAGCGGGGAGGGGAGGGAAAAGTGGTCATTGTGTGAAAAAAATTCCTCCGGTCCCAGCCAAAAGGCCCGGCCCAGGAGGCAGGTGAGAAAAAAGTGTGGTATGATGCAGTGACCGTGGTGCCATAAATCAAAGTGACCCTTGCTCACAGCGACTTTACTGCAACCCTGGACTGCCACTCCAAGGGCACATACACCATGGGCTTCTTTCCAACCCTGGCCCACAGCTAGTCTGGCGCAGCCCCCATCCCTACCAGGAAGGCTGGAGGCTCTGAGAGCTTATGGAGAGCCCTGGACTTAAGGGCTCAACCACCACTCCCATCGCTCCTACCTAATTACATTCAGGAAATGCTAACCCCCCCGGTGGGAAAGGGAGGCCAGTGTTCATTCCCGAAAAACTGACAGGGGCAGGGACCACACCAATCTAGGCCAGAAGGCCAGGGATCCGACCCTTCGGCCAGACCAGTGCAGCACCCATCCTCACCAGGAGCGCCCTTCAAGCCTGCTCGTATATGACCATCATTGGCCTCTAAGAGCTAAGAGCGCCTTAATGTGTCACTGATAAGAACAGATACTACACTTGATCTTAGCCAAAAGGCAGAGAAGGGATCATACAGATTAGACCAAGTAAGTAATATACAAATGATTATTATATATTATTTTTAAGGTAATTCACTATATTTTCAAAAACCGTACTCAAGCAGGTGACTTCATAGACAAATTACTGAAGTTTGAAGTTATGACTTCAAACCAGCAATTTTACGGTAAAAAGATAAATAATAAATAAAATTATTATCTTATAACATAATAATATATGAGTTAGCTCGTACCTTTTCAGTGGCAGCAGATTCTCATTTTTCCTCTTAACTTTGTGAGGAAAAACATGGGATTATGGGTAAATATTATATATATCCCCCTTCTATGACGCTGCAGTGAGAGGCATGCCTCTATTACAGCATTTGTATTGGATAGCTTGGGCCAATGGTACTTTACCATTGGTCCAAGACGCCAAGCTGTGCATTAAGCTCAGTGCCTCTAACAAGACGTGAGGAGAGGCACTGTGGGCTCATCCTCTTAGTCTGCTGCAGAGTGTGCCAGCTTGTATTTAAACTGGCTGCTGGCTTTTTTTTTTTTTTAATGCTCATGGCTCTCCCTCACCTGCCTCCCCTGACTGCACGTCCCTGATGTGAAGTATGACTGCTACTCATCTCTGCCATCCAAATCTAAATAATTTGGATTTCCCATCACTTTCTTTGCCAGAAACAATGGTCACCAGGATCCATAAAATGGTGACTATCCCCAGCAAGGACATGACTATTGAGACCCGTGAAGATTGGTAGTGGAGGAGTGCTGTTAATAAATAGAACGTCTTGTAAACTCAATCCAGTTGGAGAGCAAGGATCACTTTATTAGTATGACATAAACCATTGCCAATGCATGGATTAGGGCTCCTCCTTCTTCAGGGTTTTGTGTAGTGATAGATCTGTTGGTCATTTGCACTGCAGTCTTTGTCCTATTATGAAAGCAGTGTTCTGGAGTATCTATTTTTCCATGCTTAAAGGGACTCAGTACGAAGTTTCTCCGTGAGTTTAGCCACCAAAGACCTAACCATAACTAGACAGGTCTAACACTCTCAGGTCTGTACATCTCACATGTACATTAGAAAGCAAATACAACCTTACAGGGATTCTAACCCTTCCACATTGTGTCCGAAACAAAAGAGAAATCTTGGACTTTTTCAGAATGGGACTCCAAAAACCCAAATCGTTTTATATTGCAAAGTATCAGCCAGAGCTGCTACAGTCATTATCTTGCCACTTGCTGGTTTACTAAAGGCAAACAGACTGCGTACTTTGCAAGTGCAGTTGCATTCTGAAAGGGCATTCACTTCAGAGCTTAGTAAACAAGGTGTTTTACATTGCAAAATAAGTTTTACGTTGCAAAAGATACCCACTCATATGCAAGGAGATTTAAAAAAAAAAAAAATTTTTGCTTGCACATGATTGGATGATGAAAGTCAGCAGAGCTCAGCCTCATTTATTAAGCTCTGGAAGAAATGCCAACCACACTTGCAAAGTACACAGGCTGTTCACCTCTAATAAATAACTCCAATGTGTGATGGGTGGCTTTAACCCCCCTGACAGTATTCCCGAGTCTGGCTCGGGGTGGAATTTTCATACCAAAAGCGGTATCCCCGAGCCAGACTCGGGATTGCATCGCTGGATCCAGGAGGAGGTTTACTTACCTTCTCCCTCGGATCCAGCGTTGTCTCCCCGCTGTACGAGCGAGCCGTGTCTCGCTCGATGCATCACATCGCCGATCTCCGTGCCCTGCGAGCGTTGCGACGCACGGGGACGGAGATCGGCGCCAAATTCAAAAAGTGAAACACACAGTATACATACAGTATAATGTAATCTTACCGATTACATTGCTGTATGTAAATATTTCACATCCCCTTTGTCCCTAGTGGTCTGTCCAGTGCCCTGCATGCAGTTTTATATAATAAAAACTGTTCTTTATGCCAGGAAACTGGAGATTGTCCATAGCAACCAAAACTGTCCTTTTACATCAAAAATGGTTTTAGACCAGCTAGAAAACAGCGATAATAAATTGGAATCACTCGCAGAATTAATTGATAGCGATTTGTGGGGAGATCCGTCATCAAATACTGAAAAGTAATGACAGTGACAATTCTGCAACTGAGCAAATTTCAGTGTTTTTGATGTGATTACATTATTGAATAATTTTTATTATTGTTATATTATTATTTGGTACAATTATTTATAATTATTTATTATATTATAATTTATGATTTAATTTTTCAAACTTTATCATACCCGGGATGTCTGCTAGACTCTGGTTTGGACAGATTTAAGTGAGTTATTCCTAAGAATTGCAGGACTACAATATAAAACGCCAAATTTTCATGCAAAATAATGGTACCGCTTTTAGCACCTAAAATCCGAAATAATCGTACCGCCAGGGAGGTTAAAGATCAATAGGAAAGAGCGTGAAGAGGTGGCTACAGAAATATCTGGACATTCACTATGTGTGCAGGCACAGTAAGATCCAACTGCTGATTTCAGATCCTGGTGGAGGCCACAGACTTGCATTAAGAATAATTCAGATTTTTTTATTAGATTTTGGTCAGCTTTGTCTTGCACCATATTAAAGTGGTTGTACACGATAACTATGGCGCATGTGCACTTTAAAAGGAGCAGATCGCACCATTTCTAACAGGGGTCATGCCGTGATTGGCAGCTCCGTGCGAATGTGCAGGAGTGATGTCACATGACTCCAGCCAGTCACCGAGCCAGAGTTTGCAGCCCTGGAAGGAAGAGGGGTGAAAATGGACGCTCGCTGCTAGTGGCGACAGCGGTGACATCACCGGCTTAAGTTTCAGGTAAGTGATACATAATGGGATACTATGTGACTATGTGATGCGTAGTAGCTCATTATGCTTTACCTTTGCAGGGAAATAAAAAGGAAGTAAAACCCATCAGGATTTACTTCCTCTTTAAGAGTGACCATAAGCTATGCAATGTGACTTTTTAGGAATAACCCCACATTATAGGGTTTAAAAATGAACGAAAAACAAGTACTTGTATTTTTTTTATTATTATTTTTTAAGCGATCCCTCAGCATCAGCAATAGACATTTTTAAATACTCTCCATTTTTTTAAAATAATCAAAACAAGAATCATAAATGTCAGGGTTAGCATGGAGCAAACATGTATTTTACAAAAGATTTAATCTTTCGTTAACAAATGTATTAAATATTTAAAGCAAAAGTATATGGTGCCAGTTATTTATTCATACAGTATTTTTTTATTTTTATTTTTTATTTTTATTTTTATTTATTCATACAGTATTTTTTTATTTTTAGAAGTCACATTGTCTGGCATCACTGTTAGGACTTGTACTTGTAACACCTAATGCCATCGCTACGATCTTTCTATAAGTAATAAAAAAAAGCTTATGAGCTGACCTATTTTCATAAGAAGATGTTTATGCAAGCAAAATCTTAGAGGTTAAATAAGGAATAATGACAGAAGAAAACATAACTAAGATCATCCCTAAAATCTTATCAAACTTCTCAATCCCATACAAGAGAGATATTAATCATAAAGAATAGTCTAATACTTTAATTCCCTTCCTTCCAAGATTATTGAAAGCAATGTATCCTGCAGTATATTGGCTGAGAAATAGACTTTAATCTATATGCATAGAGTTTAGCTCCTTATTAGTTTAAAGCGGGCGTAAACCCGCACTTTTTATTTATTTATTTTTAACAAAAAAACCTGCCAGGCAAAGGCATAATGAGCTAGTATGCAGCGCATACTAGCTCATTATGAAATACTCACCTTAGAACGAGGCGCCGGTATCTCGCCTGATCCACGCCGAGGGAGCTGATATGTTGCCTCGGCGCGTGTCTTCCGGATATCGTGGCTCCGGCGCTGTGAGTGGCCGAAGCCACGATACGTCACTTTTTCCCGGCAAGGTCTGGCTGTTCTGCTGGACCATGAGTCGGGTCTTAAGTGCGTATGCACCACATGACGTCAGCGGTTGCATTAAACGTAAATATCTCCTAAACCGTACTTATTATAGGCTTACCTGTGGGTAAAAGTTTTAAAAAAAGACTACAAATGCTTTAAATGGATGTATGCATTATATTTTGCTTCTCTATGCAATTGTATGCAGTGTATTTGCTTTAAAATATTAATGGTTAGTTTAAGTACCAGGAATTGTTCTTGAGTTTTGTTTGATTTCTTCTTGGATTAAATAGAAATCACAAACTTTTTATGTATTTTCGGGACTCATAGGAGTTGATTTACCAAAGGCTGTTCACTTTGAAAGGTAAGTTGCACTTTGCGAGGGAATTTTACCAAGAGCTTAGTGGATGTGATGAAATTTCACTTTACAAAGAATACCTAGTCATGTGCAAGGAAAATTAAAAAGAAGATGCATTTTGAAGTTAGCAGAGCCTCACCTCATTCAGTATACTCTGGGGATAATTCCCTTGCAAACTGAACATCCTTTAGTAAATCAGACCCATAGGGTTTGATTCATGAATTGTAAAAAAGGGAAATTTCCTTTAGCCTAGTGAATGAAGCTCTGATGACGTCTGTTATCTAACCATCATTCATCATCCAAGCACTGTTTTTTTATTTGCATATGATTATGGTATTCTTTACAAAGTGTTTTTTTTTTTGTTACCACATTAATTAAGCTAAGGGAGAAGTCCCTCACAAAGTGAAAATTGCCTTGCAAAAAGAACAATCTATTTGTCTTTAATATTTCAACCCTATATGAGTTTTATGCACATGGCCATAAGAGGGCGTACCATGTACACGGAGCATAACTAGTTGGCATAAGGGAGCCACAGGGGCAGGATATAGCCTCCCATTGCAATAAAAGGCTGCCCACTGCTATACAAGGCTTTATGTTGGTGGTTGTGTAAGTTTTCCTTATTCAAACAGGTGTACAACCCTAGACACAAACAGTCTGTATCCAGGGATGTACACCTGTGCACGAACATGAGTTTACATTAAGCCCTTGTATAGAAGCATACAGCTATTCATTGCAATGGGACTCTGTATGCTGCATATCTTACACTGGCTATGTATTCTTCATGAATGCTGTATGCCCTATTGCAGCCACATGCATGATGCCATATGGTATATAAAACCTTGAAGATAAATTGTACACAAAGAGGGCTATTTATGAACACATTTGCAAAGCTATTCATCCTGTGAAACTGCATATACATTTGTTGTGTGTGAATGAAGGCAAAAGCAAATGTTATTATGCTACTGTATTTTCTCTCTAGGTCAAATTGTATTCTTCATACAGAATAGGGTGAATCAGGAATATACTGCAATACAACAGATTAAAGACTAAGTTAATTTTTTTTTTCTAAATTCCAGCTACCCTATGCACCAATATAGCATGCATGTACCTTTGTTTGCAAAAGTATCAAAGCTTTACATAAAATCTACAGACACGTACCTTACTGTCCTACATCAATGATTCCCGCTATGCAGAGATGTGAACTGGGCTTGACAGCTAAGTGTTTCTGTCCACTCCCTTCATGTACTTGTATAAAGATGGCCATACACTATGCAATCTGATTGTATATTGTGTATTTAGTGAGAAGGGTGATCACTGATTGATTGCATTTCAATTAAAAACATGTGCAGCTGGGAATGGGTGATGCAGGGTGTGTGCTAATGAGGTCAGCTGGTCAACTCCTTCCTGTATCATGACCTAAAGTCTGTAAGGAAGTAAGACAGAAGCAATAGTTACGCTTGGACTCATTGATGTAGAACAGTAAAGTACGTGTCTGTAGATTTTATGGAAAGCTTTGATATATTTGCAAAAAAGTACATGAATGCTATATATTGGTACATAGGGGAGCCGGAATTTAACCACGGATGGACCGCCTGCCGTCGTTATAAATCGGTACTTTGAAGAGGGTTATCGTTGTTATGACAGCAGCTAACTACCATAACACTGGTATCGTCTTCTTCAGCGGGTGATCCACTTTCAGATAAAAGTGGTCTCTGCAGCGGATTTGCTGCAAGATCACTTTTATCAGCGGCGGGAGAGGGCCCCCCTCCTGCCGCGCTCCAGTGCCCTCCACTGCTTATCTGAGCCGTCGGTAGCGTAAAAATAAAAATTAAAGGTAAAATTTAAAAAAATGTAAACGCACCCTGTTTCGCCGAGCTCACATGTAGAAGCAAACTCATATATGAGCGGCACCTGCATATAAAAACAATGTTCAAACAGCACATGTGAGGTATCTCCGTGATTGTTAGATTAAGAGCAATAATTCTAGCCCTAGACCTCCTGTGTAACTCAAAACATGCAACCTGTAGAATTTTTTAAAAGTCGCCTATGGATATTTTTAAGGGTAAAAGTTTGTCATCATTCCACGAGCGGGCGTAATTTTGAAGCATGACATGTTGGATAACAATTTACTCGGCATAACATTATCTTTCACAATATATATAAAAAAAATTGGACTAACTTTGCTGTTGTCTTATTTTTTTATTAAAAAAGTGTATTTTTTCCAAAAAAAGTGCGCTTGTAAGACCGCTGTGCAAATAATGCCGCGTACACACGAGCGGACTGTATGGCGTACTTAGTCCGTCATACAATCCGACGGACAGTCCGTCATACTTTCGACTGAACTGACTTGACCACACACGGATGCACAAACAGTCCGTCGAAAGCTTGCGCGATGACGTGTACAGCACGTACGACGGGACTAGAAATAGGAAGTCCAATACACAGCAAAGCACCCTTCCGCCATGAAAATCCTTTCTGGGCATGCGCCATTCTTAGTCCGTCGAACTAGCCTACTGACGAGCGGATTGTCCGCTGAAACCAAAGTACGACGGACAGAATTTAGAAAAATCCGAAATACTTAGTACGCCAGACTGCACGCTGAAAAAGTCCGCTGAAGCCCACACACGAGCGGACTGTCCACTGAAATGTGTTTCGACGGACTAAGTACGCCATACAGTCCGCCCGTGTGTACGCGGCATAAGGTGTGACAGAAAGTATTGCAACGACCGGCATTTTATTCTCTAGGGTGTTAGAAATATTTATATATATATATATATATATATATATATATATATAATGTCGGGGTTCTAAGTAATTTTCTAGCAAAAAAAACAGTTTTTAACTTGTAAACACCAAATCTCAGAAGGAGGCTTAGTCCATAAGTGGTTAAGCATTTCTTATCATCGTCAACTCCATCCAGTGACTACCGTATTTTTCTGATGCATTCTGCTCTGTATGAAGAATAACATTTGACCTGGAGAAAAAATAGCTTAGTTACATTTATTTTTCCCCTATTCACACAGAGCAAATGTACATACAGTTTTACAGGATGAATAGTTCTGCAATTCTTTAAAAAAAAATAGACCTCCTGGATTTTGTTTTTGTAAACCCAATACTTTTTTTTATTATTATTATAGTTGGCATCATGCCTTACTGTATACAGTTTTCTTAAGCATCTGCTGAACATTTTCTTACCTAGTGAGTTTTCCAGTAACATCACTTCCTGTTGCAGGCTAAAAAATGCTAAGGCGCTGCTTCTCACTTAGTAGTAATGATGTCAGCCTGTTATGTGCAATTATTTAGTTAGCCTTTAGGCTTCTTAATACATCTTTCCAAGAGGCAGCCCAACAGCCAACTAAAGGCTGTCCAGTGAACTAACTCAAAAAGTATTAACCGCTTCAGCCCCAGAAGATTTTACCCCCTTCCTGACCAGAGCACTTTTTGCGATTCGGCACTGCGTCATTTTAACTGAAAATTGCGCGGTTGCGCAATGCGGCTCCCAAAAAAAATTGAAGTACTTTTTTCCCCACAAAATAGAGCTTTCTTTTGGTGGTATTTGATCAACCCTGTGGTTTTTATTTTTTGCACTATAAGCAAAAAAAGAGCAACAATTTTGGAAAAAAACACATTATTTTTTACATTTTGCTCTAATAAATATCCCCCAAAAATATATAAAAAAAAAATTTTTTTTCCCTCAGTTTAGTCCGATACGTATTCTTCTACATATTTTTGGTAAAAAAAGCGTTTATTGGTTTGCACAAAAGTTATAGTGTTTACAAAAGTTATAGTTTTATGGCATTTTTATAAAAACATTTCTTTTACTAGTAATGACGGCGATCAGTGATTTTTATCATGACTGTGACATTATGGCGGACATATCGAACATTTTTGACACATTTTTGGGACCATTGTCATTTATACAGCAATCAGTGCTATACAAATGCACTGATTCCTGTGTAAATGACACTGGCAGCAAAGGGGTTAACCATTAGGGAGCAGTGTAAGGGTTAAGTATGTCCTGTGGGGTGGCGTGGCTACTTGTGATATATCACTGATCTCTGCTCCCGATCACAGGGAGCAGAGATCAGTGACACTGTCATTAGGCAGAATGGGCAGATGCTTGTTTACATTAGCATCTCCCTGTTCTTCCTCTCCGTGAGGCAATCGCGGGTATCCCTGTGGCGATCGAGTCTGTGGGACCCGCGACCCGACTCATAGAGGTCCCAGCCGGTGCCGCGCATGCAATGGCATGGCTGAAAATTTAAAGGGACTTACAGGTATGCCCATTTGCCCAGCCATGCTATTCTGCAGACGCACATCTGTGTGCGCCAGTTGGGAACCGGTTAAAGCTTCTTCAGGAAGTAATTACACTAAACCAATATGTCTATCAGCATAATTTCATGTTGTAATCATTAACCTTTAGTAATTGGTTGAAAATATATATTTCAACATTCTATTTAGCTGTTTTCTTGAAATAAAATTGCTGTTTTATTTACTGTTGAGGCATAGTCCTGGATTTCTATTCTTCATTACAAGCTAGGAATGAAAAACATGTTCCATGTAAAATACTTTTAGTCCATTTAGTTAAAACTGTTTATTAGCAAGTATCGTAAGGTACCTGGAGTATCTTATTGTTTTCCCATGTTCTCCACTGCTCCTTGGGATCATTTGAGCTTTGACAGGCCCTGCCTGCAAATAGTGACTTTAGGTGGTATTAAAACCAAAATCAAGTACAAGTCTTACACAATAGCATGGGTTCTCCTCTAACACTACACCCCAAACCGTGTTTTTTGGGAGTATTTCCTGAACCCGATATAGACAAATTCACTAAGACCTTTCTACATGAAACTCTATTCTCAGCTAGAAAAATCATCACCAGACAATGGATGAGGAATACACCTCCTGAATTTAATTCATGGTTACTGGAAATTTACAAAACACATTACCATATAAGAAGCTAATATATAAACATAGAGGTTGCCTGTCCAAATATAACAAGATATGGCACAGATGGCTCCAGGCCACAGAAACTTGCACGGAAACGAGAGTTACCTGTTTAAAAACGTAATTGACTTTCCAACGCTGTTATTGGTTCTAGTCATGTATTCATGAATATGTTTGTTTCATTAAGAGATTGTTCAATAACCATCTTCTCCTCTATGTTGATCTATGTATTGTAAAACCTTGTACCCATTATGGATGAAAAACTCCTGAAAAAGTTTAGCCATTTTGTTGTCAATTCGCTCAAAGTATACTGTTTGTAGTCTTTACTACGGTATGTACAACTTTTAATAAAAGTTACTGTTTACAAGAAAAAAAACCAAAAAGAAACAGAATTAGTAAGCTGCAATATAATAAATGGTTGATTTTGTTTTGTGATGCTTGCAGTCATTTTCTTTTTAGGCTTTTGTTCTTCTATCTTCCTCTGGTGATCCAGTCAGCAAGTCTGTTGTTGATCAAAAGCACAAGCTCTCCAGCAGAATGCATTATTTTAATTTACATGGATGAGACAAACCATTTAACTATTTAAACTCCCTGGCGGTATGATTAGTTCTGGTTTTAGGTGCTGAAAGCGGTACAATTATTTTGCATGGAAATTTGGCGTTTTACATTGTAGTCCTGTCATTCTTAGGAATAACTCTCTTAAATCTGTTTAAACCAGAGTCTAGCAGACATCCCGGGTATGATAAAGCTTATAATATAATAAATAATAATAAAAATTCTTCAATAATGTAATCAAATCCAAACACACTGAAATTTGCTCATTTGCAGAATTGTCGCTGTCATTAGATTTAGTGTTTGATGACTAATTTCCCCACAAATCGCTATCGCTCAATTCTGCAAGTGATTATAATTTATTATCGCTGTTTTCTAGTTGGTCTAAAATCACTTTTGACATAAAGGGACACTTTTTGGTTGCTATGGGCAATCTCCAAATTCCAGGCAGAAAAAACAGTATTTATAATATAAAAGTGCATGCAGGGCACTGCACAGACCACTAGGGACAAAGGGGGTGTGTAATTTTTTTATACAGTACTGTAATCTGTAAGATTACAGTACTGTGTGTGTTTTGTGTGTTTTGACTTTTTTTAATTTGGCGCCGATCTCCACTCCCGTGCGCCGTAACGTCGCAGGGAACGGAGCTCGGCAGCATTCGGGCACTGTGTGATCGAGCGGGGGACAGCTCGATCACACAGCATGGAGGACATCGCTGGATCCAGGGGACAAGGTAAGTAACTTCTCCCTGTGTCCTCCCTGTATCCAGCAATGCGATCCCGAGTCTGGCTCGGGGTTATCGCTTATGGTACTGAAATCCCAGCCCGAGCCAGACTCGGGATTACCGCTAGGGGGGTTAAGGACCGAGCCTCTTTCTGAGATTTGGTGTTTACAAGTTAAAAAACATTTTTTTTTTGCTATAAAATTACTTAGAACCCCCAAACATTATATATATATATATTTTTTTCTAACACCCGAGAGAATAAAAAGGGGGTCATTGCAATACTTTATGTCATATCGTATTTGCACAGCGGTCTTACAAGCGTGCTTTTTTTGGAAAAAATACACATTTTTGAATTAAAAAATAAGACAATAAAATTAGCCCAATTTGTTATATTGTAAAAGATAATGTTACGCTGAGTAAATTGATACCCAACATGTCACACTTTAGCCACTTGAGTCCCGGAAGAATTTACCCCCTTCCTGACCAGAGCACTTTTTGCGATTCGGCACTGCGTTGCTTTAACTGACAATTGTGCGGTCATGCAACGTGGCTCCCAAACAAAATTGTCATCCTTTTTCCCCCTCAAATAGAGATTTCTTTTGGTGGTATTTGATCACCTCAGCGGTTTTTATTCTTTGCGCAATAAACAAAAAAATAGCGTCAATTTTGAAAAAGAAAATTCATTATTTTTTATATTTTGCTATAATAAATATCCCAAAAAAATAAATAAAAAAAATGTTTTTCCTCAGTTTAGGCTGATACATATTCTTCTACATATTTTTGGTCAAAAAAAATCACAATAAGCGTTTATTGATTGGTTTGTGAAAAAGTTATAGCGTCTACAAAATAGGAGATAGTTTTATGGCATTTTTATTGTTTTTTTTTTTACTGGTAATGGTGGCGTTCAGCGATTTTTATCTTGACTGCGACTTTATGGCGGACAATTTTGACACATTTTTGGGACCATTGGCATTAATGCTAAATAAATGCATTGATTACTGTAAAAAATTCACTGGCAGTGAAGGGGTTAACCACTAGCTTGCGCTGTTGGGGTTAAGTGTGTCCTAGGGAGTGATTCCAACTATGAGGGGGAGGGGCTGTGTGTGACACCTCACTGATCAGCGCTCCCGATTACAGGGAGAGCTGATCAGTGACAGTGTCACTAGGCAAAACGGGGAGATGCTTGTTTACATTAGCGCATCTCCCCGTTCTTCCTCACCATGAGACGATCGCGGGTATCCCCACAGACATCGGGCCCACGGGACCCACGATCATGGAGCTCCTGGCGGGCAAGCACACGCAAGAGCCCAGGAGGCGCCTCTTAAAGGGCAAAGTACAGGTACATTAATCTGCCTGTACGTAGCCTTGTGCAGCAGTAGATCTGCATGAGGCGGTTGGGAAGCGGTTAAAATTGCGCCCGCTCGTGGAATTTATATACATTTTTACCCTTAAAAATGTCCATAGGCGACGTTTAAAAAATTGTACAGGTTGCATGTTTTGAGTTACAGAGGCGGTCTAGGGCTAGAATTATTGCTCTCGCTCTAACAATTGTGGCAATACCTCACATGTGTGGTTTGAACACTGTTTTCATATGCGGGTGCTACTCACATATCCGCTTCTGCGAGTGAGCTTGGCTGGACGGGGCATGTTTAAAAAATAAATAAATTATTATTTATTTTACCCTTTATTTTTTATTTTTACACAGTTCTTTAAAAAAAAAGTGTCACTTTTATTCCTATTACAAGGGATGTAAACATCCCTTGTAATAGAAGAAAAAGCCTGTCAGGACCTCTTAACTATGAGATCTGGGGGTCAAAAAGACCTCAGATCTCATATTTACACCAAAATGCAATAAAAAAAAAATTAAATGTCATTAAAAAAAAAAAGTCCCTTTAAGAGTTATGGCCGTAATATGCAGGCGCTACTCATGTATCTGAGACCCTCTCCCACCGCCGATAAAAATGATCTTTTGCGGCGAATCTGACACAGAGATCACTTTTATCTGAAAGCGCCCGCTGAAGAAAAGGATACTGGGGTCATAGCAGATAGCTGCTGCCATAACAATGATATTCGTAGTGACGTAAAATGATGGTGGATGGTCCGTAAGTGGTTAACAATGGCAGGGGTGTTTTAATTCAATTGTGTAAAACCTTTATCCCAAAAGAGAAAAAAAAAAACTGTTTGCTTTAATTTATTACAAAGTGTGAGCTGGAGTTTGGCTTTAATTTGTTAGTGTATTTAAATCTGCTAATATATTTAACAATATCCTCCCCACCAGACTGACAATGCTGCTGTCTGCTGTGCCTCCTGTACTTATTCTTTGAAGAGGAAGTAAACCCTGATGGGTTTTACTTCCTCTTTTGCTAGCTGCAAAGCCTGCAAATGAAAAGCATAATGGGCTAGTATGCATCGCATACATATACATTGACTTATATAGTCAACCAGCATGAAAACCGTGGGTACACGTCGCTTCACCTGCGCTGCAGAAGAAGCATATCGGATCAGTGTAAAAGAGCCATAGAAAAGTTAAACTTCTAACTTCCCCCCACCCTACAGTGTAAAAAGGAGCCCCCTATGAATTTCTTTGCATTATAGGAAGTGAGGGCCTTTTTAAATTCATAATTGTGGAGGCTATGTGCCATTTACCGACAGCAAGCACTTGGTTCTGGGGACTCTTGGGACATGCATTTTATCAGTAAAAGAAAAAAAGTGTGCGGAGACACCTTAGCCCTTATACACACGGTCTGACATTCTGACAACCAAATCCGTTGGATTTTGTCCGAAACTGTTGCATACACACGGTCGGACAAAGTTGTCGGAAAATCCGATCGTTCAGAACTTGATGACGTAATTTCGTTACGATGGGACTACGTTCAGGCTAGTAGCCAATAGCTTTGGTCTGGGAATTCGATCTGAGCATGCGTGGCACTTTGTCCGGAATTCTCTACACACAATCGGACAAAGTCCGATCGGATCATGTTGTTGGAAAATTTTATAGCCCAGCTGGAAAACTTGGTCCGTCGGATATTCTGACGGAAACAGTCCGATGGAGCCCACACACGGTTGGATTATCCGACAACACGGTCCTATCGGACATTGTCCATCGGAATATCCGACCGTGTGTACAAGGGCTATAGGTGACTGCTATTCTACTAATTGTCAATCTAATCATAATCTAATTATTATAAGTTGTCATAATGGCAATATTCTTATCTGACATTTCAGGGACCTGAGAGTGCACTACTCAATCAACATATGTGCAGGTACTTGTGTAATTAGTGTACAATCCCTATGACTGTCAATATATACACAAAAACACAAATGTCTAAAATATACTGTATATATATCCTAGTATTCATATTGATATTATAAAAAATATATTCATTTTCTAAACAATTTTTTTTGTAAAAAATAATTGAACAAGCAAAATGTACTATAATAAATTAATATTTACACAAATGTATGGTTTAAAAATGTGAACATTAATTTTACTAGCATTTCAGTAATATTCATATTCCATCAATCTTATTTTTAATTCATTTCTTTGTACTGTGATTATTGGTTCTGCATCACATTATTAGTATGAATCTTTGACTATTAAGATGACTAGCAGCAGCTGATTTCTTTTTAAATCATAGCAGTAACAGCAATACAAGTTAGACATGTCTGCATGAAATTATAATATGTTGATCAGTGTAAAGTATGTCACTATGCATTATATCTTCTAAGTAAGGCTTATAGAAAACAATGGTAGATATAAATTATCTTGAGAAAATATTAGCAAAGGGATTTATTTTAATCTAATATCAGTTGTAAAGCATTTTGTAATCTCATGCATTATGTGGACAATGTATAAAAAAGAAGGGATCATCTTGAATTAGCATAGCGTACAAATCTGCTTTGGGTTTTTTATCAGATTAAAATGTTTTCATTTATCACTAATTTTATAGAATAGGCAGTGATAATTAATACTACTACCAAAAAGAAAAAAAAGAAAAGAAAAAGTAATAATTTTTATTGTAATAATTTTATTTTTTTAAGGCCTCTTATATTTGTGATACAAAGTTTTCTTTGTAAACTTTTGAGAATTATAAATGTGTAAGCCATTATAAGATGTCTAAAAATGTGCTAAACCGGCTGCTGGAAGAAATTTACTGTGGGAGTGATGTATTACATTACTGGAAACATCATGCCAGAAATGGATACATTCAGCATTTAGTTGGTGAAGTCACCTTCCCCTCAAAGAATGATGCCCTGGATGAAACATTGACCATTGGTGGGAAAGGGTAATTGAAAACGATGCTAAATTTTGAAGTCACCTACTATTTTCAAGGTCGTTACCATCAACATCAGACAAAACATGACTCAATGGCTCTGAATAGTCATATAGAGGTCTTTACACATTTTGTTGATTTTTTGATAAAATTATAAGTTTTGAACTAATAATATGTAATGCAGGATAAGAGTTACATAATGTTGCATACAGTTATATCAATACATAAAATCCTTATTAAGCAATTGTACTTTCTTAAATACAGTTCCACCTGCAGCTTTCATTTAGCAGTAAACAATATGCTGTAAAGTAGGTGTAAAAGTAAGCTAACCACTTTGTTTTGTTTTTGAAGTAATGAAAGATTTTGTATTTAGATTTTATATATGATTGCCAGTTTATATGCAGTCCTATGTAGGAATATGGGATTAAGAAGTCAAAACCACAAGCATTAGTGTGTTTATTCATTAAACAGTCTCTCCAATGGTAATAAATGCTTATAACGTACATTTATAGCTGACTGAGTGTCCATGCCTTCAAAAAGACCCAAGGGCAGTGCTACGATCCTACCATAAGTTATATTGCCTAGAGGGCACATACCATCCTGTGCCTCCAAAAATCCAGTGCATTTCCCCAATAATTACAAAATTTAGCATGAAAGTCAGTGACAGGCACTCTGAGTCACGGGACAGGAGTTGGAAGGGAAAGGACATTGCATTCAAGAGAAAGCAAAAAATCCAAATATATGACTGAATCACTTATTGTCCTATGACAAGTGTACTTTATCGATCCAGGAAGCAGAGATTTCCTCAAAAGATATCTAAAGGTAAATTTTTTTAAAACAAACATGTCATACTTACCTTCTCTGTGGAGTTTTGCACAGAGTGGCCCCGATCCTGCTCTTCTTGGGTCCCGCAGTGGCGCTCCTGGCTCCTCCTCTTTTCGAGTACCCTGTTGGAAAAGCGTTCTCCCTTGGGGCACCCATGCGGGTGCACGTCCATGTCCTTCTGCTGCGTCTTTTGACACAATCAGCGTGACTTTCCCCGCCTCCGGCTGTTCTGCTATCACTCTATCCAATCAGGACACGAGACAGCAGCTGGAGCTGGTGTGCTCTTGCATAGAATGCTTCAAGATGAAAAACCTTGAGGGTTTACAACCCCTTTAATCATACTCAATCATGCTAGAACCTTCATAGATGGTAAACACACAGGGCTTCCCCTCCTGTGTAATGTGCTGCTTGATCATCTAATGTTAAAGTAGAAATTCAGCCAATATATCTAATTTATTCCTCCTTGCTTCTCTCCCTCCCACAATTGGATCAAAATTACACAATAAAACAAAAACAAAAGATTTTTCTGATGCTATACTGCAGCACTTCCATGTTTCTTGCCAAGGTGAGAATAATGTTGTGCCCACCTCTGCCACTTGGGATGTGCATGTCAGTCCTCCAAGGAGGCAGTTTTATTGTCAGGTGCATTCCAGCTGTGAAATTCTGCACATGTGCAGATGTGCCATGGGTTTTTGGGACCCGACAGAGACCTGCAGCACATCTGCACATGTGAGGAGATTTTTCATGCTTGACAAGAGACACCAAGGGTACTAAGACCACACATACTGGCATACTGCTATTGTTTGTACATGTGCCCGAAGGTCCTGAAGACCTGGCAATGCCTTTTGGCATTTCTGTACACACAACCAACATTTAAACAAAGCGGTACAGGGGGAGGAGGGGGAAGGCATCAATTTCAGAGAAATTTTTATTTTTTTATTTTAAATTGAAATAAAATATAAAATGAACTGGGAAAAATACCTGATTAAAATGCTTCTGTTTAACAGCAATAATGATTTACTGAATGCTTAACACAATTTAATTACACTGAATTGTTTAGTGTTAAGCCATATATTAATAATTTTTATTTTCTTGATCAACCAGTGGGTTGAGAAAAACTAATTACCCAAATTCCCCATCCACACATTCCAGGTGGATGGGAAAATCACTCTTGATGTGGATTGTATTCTGACAGTGGGGAACCTTCCCCACTGTCATAATACACTAATCAGTGTTGCCAGCTATATCTGGCAGCCTGGTTGTACAGAAGTCGATTGGTAGATCGACCTCTATACAACCAGAGTGCCCATGCATGGACTGAAATTTGTCCGGTCCCTGATGAAATGGCCCAGTGTCGATCCATTTATGGTCACCTTTACAGATGGTAACTTTGTCAAGTATGATAAAATGAATCCTGTGAGTTATTTTTGGAAAATATGTTCTATTATGACTTTATCACTTGTGAAGGCTTTTTGATATGTGACAATGAACTGGAGCACTGTTAGACTTTATTGTCCATGTTTACTGTTTTTACTATTAAATAATTAATGAACAACTAATAAGATGCCAGGTAAATTGTAAACTGAGTCCCCAATTTAGTTCATTAATGTTCCCATAGCTAAATGACTGTGGGGTTTATTTACTAACGCTAGAGCGTGCAAAATCAGTCACACTTCTGCAGGGAAACCAATCAGCTTCCAGGTTTTATTGCCAAAGCTTAATTAAACAAGCTGAGGTTAGAAGCTGATTGGTTTCTCTGCAGAAGTGTGACTGATTTCGCCTTCTCTAGCTTTAGTAAATAAACCCCTGTGAACCATGCTATACTTATAACAGTCCCTATTCTTATCGAAATTGAAGTGGTGAAGGGAAGGAGCACAAAAATGGTTTAATGCAGAACTACACTGCATCTGAGCATCATAAACCAAAATCACTCTTTAATTCATTTTTAATATTCTAAGCAAACTCCACCCATCCATCCATGTCTCCATGCTTTATTTTGCTGAGAAATCACATTGAAAAAGTCCCCCTAGCATTTCTGGCTGTGGTCATATTCAGTAAGGAAAGGCTAAGAACCCCCAACCCCCCCGAAGACCCCTGGGATATTTGACATCATTTGCCTAGGCCATTAACTAGGAAGTAACTGTTAAAAAAACGGTAAAACAAGTAAATATAATATACCTTCCTATCTACTAATGTAATATAATATACTTTCCTATTTACTAATGCTAGCAGCGAAAGTATTAAAAATAGTCAATGTTAATTGAAAAAGTAAAGTTCCACTTTAAGACACTTTCAAAACTATAGCCTACTTTAGGGATTAGGATTTAACCCCCCTGGCGGTATTCCCGAGTCTGGCTCAGGGTGGAGATTTTGTACCAAAAGCGGTAACCCCGAGCCAGACTTGGGACCGCATCGCTAAATGCAGGGAGACTTTATTTACCTTGTCCCCTGGATCCAGCGATGTCCCCCCCCCACTGTGCTCCACTCGATCTATCACAGACAGGGCTGGACTGGGACAAAAATTTGGCCCTGGACTTCATCCAGACCGGCCCACTCCAATTTTGCAAACACGCACAAAAACAGTATGCTGCGCACTTACATGAGAGTGATGTCATCACGGCCCGGCTAGACACATAGCAGGAGTATGCAAACTCAGAAGCCGACAGCACACTGCTGGTGATCTTTTATTTTTTCAGCCCTACCCCCTGGTGTCCCCCTGTTACCTGCCCGAAGCCTGGCTCTGCATTATATATTTTAAAATAAACAACTAATGCGCACAACTATTTTTGATCAACCGCAGTAATGAGAAGCTGCCAACATCAAACAGGTTAACACAAACCCACAGATAAATTGAATATATAGCAAAGGATGTGATGCTAACCAAAATAACATAAAAAAATCCATTTGGTGCAAATAATGATTCAAATAATACAAAAAATCCAACATAGCTAAAAGTACATCAAACGTGTCAATTAATATATTTATATATGATTTTTTTGCTGAAAATATTTTTATGCACATTTTAATATTAATTGACAGTTTTGGTGAACTTTTAGCTATGTTGGATTTTGCATATTATTTTAACCATTATTTTCACCAAATGGATTTTTTATGTTATTTTATTTAGCACCACATCCTTTGCTATATATATATATATATATATATATATATATATATATATATATATATATATACAATATACATATATATATATATATATATATATACAGCCGGTTACCTGGATGGGTTCCTGCAGCACCGCCATCCTCCAGCCTCCCTCGTCTGCTCCGGGGACTTCTCTGCCTGTCAGCTGCTCTCACGGCGGCCCCCGGCTCATTTAAACTCACAGCGTCCGTTACCGCGGGGGCCGCCGGCGATAGCCGAGTTTTGTTTGCTGAAGCTGAAGAGCTGTCTGAGAGGAGCGGGGCGGGGGAAGCCGAGTGGTGGCGGAAAAGGACGACTGTGGGCCTGAGGTGGCCGAAGATGTGTGCAATACTAGTGTTATGAGAGCGCCGAGTGGGGGCGGAAAGAGCCGAAGTGCGCCGCGCTGCGCTCGGAAGTACAGCAGTGCTCAAATGAATGGCTGCGCGAGTAGCGCAGCCATTAATTTGGCAAGCTGTCACTGAAACCGGCCCACTGAGCCATCGGCCCACCGGGAATCTCCCAGTAGTCCCGATGGCCAGTACATGCCTGATCACAGAGCCGAGCTCCATTCCCTGCGAGCTTTGCGACGCATGGGGACGGAGAACGGCGCCAAATTCAAAAAGTGAAACACACACATTACATACAGTATAATGTAATCTTACAGATTACATTGATGTATGTAATTATTTCACATCCCCTTTGTCCCTAGTGGTCTGCCAAGTGTCCTGCATGCAGTTTTATATTATAAAAACTGTTCTTTCTGCCTGGAAACTGAAGATTGTCCATAGCAACCAAAACTGTCCCTTTACATCAAAAATGGTTTTAGACCAGCTAGAAAACAGCGATAATAAATGAGAATCACTCGCAGAATTGAGCGACATTTATTTGTGGGGAGATACTGAAAAGTAATGACAGTGACAATTCTGGAACTGAGCAAATTTCAGTGTTTTTGATTTGATTACATTATTGAATCATTTTTATTATTATTATAATTATTATTTGGTATAATTGTTTATAGTTATTTATTATATAATAATTTATGATTTAATTTTTCAAACTTTTTCAAACCGGGATGTCTACTAGACTCTGGTTTGGACAGATTTAAGTGAGTTATTCCTAAGAATTACAGGTCTACAATATAAAACGTCAAATTTTCATGCAAAATAATTGTACCGCTTTCAGCACCAAAAATCTGAAATAATCATACCACCAGGGAGGTTAATATGCAACTTGCAAGCATACTCAAAGTGTCCAGATTGACCATTTTGAGTAGGAACTCTCAATGTTGAGGCAAATTAAAGTCAAACCATTCTGAAACAAATACAATAACAAAATCATTTTTAACATTTAGGACATTATTATTTACCATTCCTTCTTTCTATTTATATGTCTTATGCATACCATTCTTGTTCCTCTGTGCACCTAAGAAAGCAACTGTAAGTTCCTGTAGAATTTGTCAGATTTCATGGGGTTGGGTTGCTAGTCTAGCACCCATTCCTTCACCTTTCTCAGCACAGAATTGGGACGGTCCATGGTGGAGAAAAATAATCAGACTGCACCAAATTTCTTAAGTGTTAATTAATCGATGACGAAAGGAAACACACACAAATAACTTGGTGATTGCATACAAAATGTTTGCAGATAAAGTCCCAAACCAAAACAGACCCAAATTACTTGCACTCTGAGAAGAGGTGACAGCCATTTAGGTACATTATTTTTTTTAGTTGCCCTGCTGTTATGCTGAAATAGAGGCTTCAAAAACCTATGATTTAACCCAATCCAGATGAAATGCATCAGTGGGCATGGCCAATGGCCAAGAACTGAGCTGAAGCCAGAATCTTTGAATTAAATAACAGTTTACACTAACAGAGTTCAGCCTGGGATTAGTATTGCGGCACATGTAGTGTTGCATTACCAATCAATAGTGTTAATTAGTTGGGATGAGCCAATTGTTCAGACCAAAGTTTGGACCTATCTTTGGTTTTTCAAGCCCCTGTTCAGCTGGAGCAGAGCATCATATAAACAGTGCCTTGAAAAGTATGCATACTCCTTGACATTTTCCACACTTTGTCATGTTACAACCAAAAACTAAAATGTATTTTATTGGGGCTTAATGTAATAGACCAAAACAAAATTGCACATAATTGTGAAGTGGAATAAAAATTATAAATGGTTTTCAAAAGGTTTTAAAAATAGATATCTGAAAAGTGTGACGTGCATTTGTATTCACCCCTTTACTCAGATACCCCTCACTAAATTCTAGTGGAACCAATTGCCTTGTGAAATTACCTAATTAGTGAATAGCGTCCACCTGTGTGTAATTTAATCTCAGTATAAATACAGCTGTTCTTTGAAGCCCTCAGGTGTTTGTTAGAGAACCTTAGTGAACAAACAGCATCATGAAGACTAAGGAACACACCAGACAGGTCAGGGATAAAGTTGTGGAGAAGTTAAAAGCAGGGTTAGGTTATAAAAAAGGGGCAGAGACCCACAGTTAAGGCGGGAGAATCCGTCCACAGGACAACTATTAGTTGTGCACTCCACAAATCTGGCCTTTATGGAGAATGGCAAGAAGAAAGTCATTGTTAAAAGAAAGCCATAAGAAGTCCCATTTGCAGTTAGCAAGAAGCCATGTAGGTGACACAGCAAACACGTGGAAGAAGGTGCTCTGGTCAGATGAGATCAAAGTTTAAATTTTTGTCTTAACAGCAAAACACTATGTGTGGCGGAAAACTAACACTGCACATCACACCGTGAAACATGGTGGTGGCAGCATCATGTTGTAGGGATGCTATTCTACAGCAGGTACAGGGAAGCTGGTCAGAGTTGATGGGAAGGTTAGAGTCTGCAAAAGACTTGAGACTGGGGTGGAGGTTCCCCTTCCAGATGGACAACCACCCTTAACCACTTAACCCGGACCAATTGTCAGCCTAAGGACCAGAGGTCTTTTTACAATTTCGCACTGCCGTGCTTTAACTGGTAATTGCGCGGTCCCAAATGAAATTTGCATCCTTTTCTTCCCATAAATAGAGCTTTCTTTTGATGGTATTTGATTGCCTCTGCAATTTTTATTTTTTACGATATAAATAGAAAAAGACTGAAAATTTTGAAAAAAAAAAATGATATTTTCTACTTTTTGTGATAATAAAAATCGAATAATCTTAATTTTAGTCATACATTTAGGCCAAAATGTATTCAGCCACATGTCTTTAGTAAAAAAAAAATGTCAATAAGTATATATTTATTGGTTTGCGCAAAAGTACATTTTCTGGAATTTACAGAGTTTTTAATTTATGACTGCCTATCTCATTTCTTGAGGTGCTAAAATGGCAGGGCAGTACAAACCCCCTCAAATGACCCCATTTTGGAAAGTAGACACCCCAAGGAAATTGCTGAGAGGCATGTTGAGCCCGTTGAATATTTTTTTTTTTTTTATCCCAAGTGATTGAATAATGACAACAAAAAAAAAGTTTACAAAAAGTTGTCACTAAATGATATATTGCTCACACATGCCATAGTTATATGTGGAATTGCACCCCAAAATATATTCTGCTGCTTCTCCTGAGTACGGGGATACCACATGTGTGGGACTTTTTGGGAATCTAGCCGCGTACGGCACCCCGAAAATCAATCACTGACTTCAGGATTTCTAAGGGTGCAAATTTTTGATTTCACTCCTCACTACCTATCACAGTTTCGAAGGCCATAAAATGCCAAAATAGCACAACCCCCCCCCCCCCCCCCCCAAATGACCCCATTTTGGAAAGTAGACACCCCAAGCTATTTACTGAGAGGCATGTTGAGTCCATGGAATATTTCATATTTTGCCACAAGTTGCGGAAATATTACAAACTTTTTTTTGTTTTGCACAAAGTTGTCACTAAATGATATATTGCTCACACATGCTATGGGCATTTGTGGAATTACACCCCAAAATACATTCTGCTGCTTCTCCTGAGTACAGGGATACCACATGTGGGGGACTTTTTGGGAGCCTAGCCGCGTACGGGACCCCGAAAACCAAGCACCGCCTTCAGGATTTAAATATAAAATGCTACCAAAAAAAACTGTTAGCGATCGCAGGGATCAGGCCTGACTCTGCGATCGCTGTAGTTATGTGTTTAGTGTTTTGTAAGTGACAGTGATCAATCGATACTGCACTTGGGTGGGCTGGGCGGAGGGGCAAAACGCAGGTGCTAGCAGGTATCTGGGCTGATCCCGCTAACAATGCGTTTTTTTTTTGGAACCCTAAACTGCTGGGGACGCTAGTATAGATCTGATCAGATCAGATATTGATCTGTTCAGATACTATACCACTACGGGAGTTGTATGCTTTGCGCGTGGGTGTTAGTGTTACTGGCACTAACCTAGCGCTGCCTGGGACGACGATGACCCTATCTGACCCTAAAACCTAATTGATATCACCCGCCGGGTGATCAGGGGGTTAAACCTTTATTGGGTAATAAATGGTGGGTGCCCTGATGCTATAAAAAGTAAACTAACTAACCAGCGTCACCCGTAACACTTATACGGTGATCACTGGTGAAAGGGTTACCTGGGGGGCAATCAAGGGGTTAAGAAAAAAGGAAAAATTGCGCTAACCTGTAAATATGAAAATATAACCCCAAAATGAAAAGAGTATATATATGTGTCAATCCAGAGGTAAAAAACAAACAAAAAACCTCTAAGGCCACGTACACACGCGCGGACTGTTTGCCCAACCTTGTTCGTCAAACAGTTTCGGCAAACAGTCCGCTCAAAATTTGCATGAGCGGACTTGCCCACACACGAGCGGACTGTTTGACGAACAAGGTTGGGCAAACAGTTCGCTCAACTTTTGAAATGAACGGACTCGCCCACGTAAGGAGGAGGCAAATCCGCCCATTTCGAGCGCGTGTACAGGTAGGCGGGGCCCGCGAAGGAGACGTCGCGGGCTCCGCCGCCTGGAATGGGCTTAAAGGGGAACCCCAACGCCGAAAAAAATCGGCGTGGGGGTTCCCCCAAAGTCCACACCAGACCCTTGTCCGAGCACGCTACCCGGCCGGCCAGGAAAGGGGGGCGAGCGAGCGCGCCCCCCCTCCTGAGCCGTACCAGGCCGCGTGCCCTCAACATGGGGGGTGCCTTGGGGAAGGGGGGGCCGCGCGGCCCCCCCACCCCAAAGCACCTTGTCCCCATGTTGATGAGGACAAGGGCCTCTTCCCGACAACCCTGGCCGTTGGTTGTCGGGGTCTGCGGGCGGGGGGCTTATCGGAATCCGGGAGCCCCCTTTAAGAAGGGGGCCCCCGGATACCGGCCCCCCACCCTATGTGAATGAGTATGGGGTACAATGTACCCCTACCCATTCACCTGTGAAATAAAGTACAAAAAAAAACACAACACATGGAAAAAGTATTTTATTGCACAGCTCCGGGGGTCTTCCGTCTTCGGGGGTCTTCTCGCCGGACTCCTCCGCTATGTGTGTGTAGCTCTTTTACTAGCGGAGGAGTCCGGCTTTCTTCCTCCCCGCCGCCGGCCTCTTCTCCCGACTTCGGGGGTCTTGTCCCCCTCTTCGGTTCTTCTGCCGGGCCACCGCGCCTGGTCCGGTGGCCCGGTCTTCTGTCGCCGTCTTCCGTTCTTCTGTCGCCGCCTTCGGTTCTTCTGCCGGGCCACCGCGCCTTCTTGTAGCTCTTTTACAGGCGGTGGCCCGGTCTTCTGTCGCCGCTGTCGTCGTCGCCGCCGCCGCCGCCTTCCGTTCTTGTTCTTCTTCTTGTTCTTCTTCTTCTCCTGGAGATGTTGACTCGACGATCTCTCCGGCCGGAATGCCAGAGCCGCGCTGTGCGGTCACTTATATAGTGACAATGGGGCGGTGTCACATGGTATATGTCACATGGGTTGGTCACATGGTGACCCCGCCCCCTTACGATGTCATAGTCCCCATGTGACATCAACCCATGTGACCAACCCATGTGACATATACCATGTGACACCGCCCCATTGTCACTATATAAGTGACCGCACAGCGCGGCTCTGGCATTCCGGCCGGAGAGATCGTCGAGTCAACATCTCCAGGAGAAGAAGAAGAACAAGAAGAAGAACAAGAACGGAAGGCGGCGGCGGCGGCGACGACGACAGCGGCGACAGAAGACCGGGCCACCGCCTGTAAAAGAGCTACAAGAAGGCGCGGTGGCCCGGCAGAAGAACCGAAGGCGGCGACAGAAGAACGGAAGACGGCGACAGAAGACCGGGCCACCGGACCAGGCGCGGTGGCCCGGCAGAAGAACCGAAGAGGGGGACAAGACCCCCGAAGTCGGGAGAAGAGGCCGGCGGCGGGGAGGAAGAAAGCCGGACTCCTCCGCTAGTAAAAGAGCTACACACACATAGCGGAGGAGTCCGGCGAGAAGACCCCCGAAGACGGAAGACCCCCGGAGCTGTGCAATAAAATACTTTTTCCATGTGTTGTGTTTTTTTTTGTACTTTATTTCACAGGTGAATGGGTAGGGGTACATTGTACCCCATACTCATTCACATAGGGTGGGGGGCCGGTATCCGGGGGCCCCCTTCTTAAAGGGGGCTCCCGGATTCCGATAAGCCCCCCGCCCGCAGACCCCGACAACCAACGGCCAGGGTTGTCGGGAAGAGGCCCTTGTCCTCATCAACATGGGGACAAGGTGCTTTGGGGTGGGGGGGCCGCGCGGCCCCCCCTTCCCCAAGGCACCCCCCATGTTGAGGGCACGCGGCCTGGTACGGCTCAGGAGGGGGGGCGCGCTCGCTCGCCCCCCTTTCCTGGCCGGCCGGGTAGCGTGCTCGGACAAGGGTCTGGTGTGGACTTTGGGGGAACCCCCACGCCGATTTTTTTCGGCGTTGGGGTTCCCCTTTAAGCCCATTCCAGGCGGCGGAGCCCGCGACGTCTCCTTCGCGGGCCCCGCCTACCTGTACACGCGCTCGAAATGGGCGGACTTTCCGAGCGGGAACAGTCCGCTCATTTCGAAAGTACAGCGGACAAGCCCACACACGGGCGGACTGTTCGCTCAAACACAGTTTCAGCGGACAGTTTTTCGGAATTTCCGAAAGACTTTGTCCGTCCAACTGTCCGCTGAAACTGTCCGCTGAAAGCCCACACACGAGCGGACTGTCCGCCCAAACACTGTTCAGCGGACAAGGTTGGGCGAACAGTCCGTCCGTGTGTACGCGGCCAAAGTGTTATACCTGAAAAATAAATCACTTCAACATATTATACATATGTGTACATGTGCAACACTGACCCTCACAAGTAAGATACAATTGTGTATTACCAGTGTTCGTATCAAGGAAAAAGGGGACCACTGTGTATTAAATTAAACATAAAAAATTATACATAAAAGATTACAAAACATAAATAATGAGCTAAAAGCTTAAGCAAGGTGTATGACGAAAAATATAAATGCGTGATGCACAAAATAAAGAGGCAAGTGAATAAAATGATTTGAACAATATCAACACTATATAGTGTCCATATGATTAAAGGTGAAAAATATGTATGTTATTAATAGTACAAATTGTCCATGTAATTGACCGACCACCAGTGATGAATCTTCAAGTGAATGACTGAATTCAAGCAAACAATTTTTTTCCAAGGTGCAATGTGCTCTTTGCCACCACCATATATATAAATTGGCTCCTTACCAACTTGAAATGACCCCCCGTTACAGAGGGTCACAACAGATGAAAATGGATTAGATGGGCATTCAGGTTGATGTACCACTTAACCAATCACAGATCTTCCATGAGTCAATTACATGGACAATTCACTTAAGTGGTTAAACATACAACCAGAGCTACAATGGAATGGTTTAGATCAAAGCATATTCATGTGTTAGAATGGCCCAGTCAAAGTTCAGACCTAAATCCAATTGAGAATCTGTGGCAAGACTTGAAAATTGTTGTTCACAGATGCTCTCCATCCAATCTGACAGAGCTTTGGCTATTTTGCAAGGAAGCATGGGCAAAAATGTCACTCTCTAGATGTGCAAAGCTGGCAGAGACATCCCCAAAAAGACTTGCAGCTGTAATTGCAGCGAAAGGTGGTTCTACAAAATATTGGGGTCGAATACAAATGCACGCCACACTTTTCACATATGTAATTGTAAAAAAAATTTAAAACCATTTATCATTTTCCTTCCACTTTACAATTATGTGCAACTTTGTGTTGTTTTATCACATAAAATACCAGTAAAATAGATTTATGTTTTTGGTTGTAACATGATAAAAAGTGGACAATTTCAAGGGACATGAATACTTTTTCAAGGCACTGTAAAAGCAGTATTTCTATCACTTCTACCTGTGACAGCATTCCCATGTTAGGCAAGCAGTGGGTGCTTGCGCCTGTTGCTTCCCTAGAAAATGCTGATGTCACCAGAAATCCCCAGCCACGTAACCAAATGACTGGGGATAGCAATGGCATTGACCAAATATGTCTATGGCTATATTTGGTCAATGATGTCACCACTATCCCTGATCTTACCCCTCCCCTTATATTTCTGATGACTGCTCAGGGAGCAGTTTGTCAGGTTGACTATTTTTTTTTTTTTTTTACAGTGAGTCGGCAAGTAGTGGACATTGTAATTGATAATAGATTCACATTGAGTCAAATGAGGGTGATTTTTGGAGATTTTTATTTTTTAAATAAAGTTTTTGTAAGATATTTGGATGATTTTATTTCTATGTGATATCTTTTTTTTTTTCTTTTTTCGTGTAGGAGCAAGCCGTTTTTAAGGCCAACTTTTTCTTACGGGGCATCCAGATTCTGATAAGGCCAGGGTTGTGAGGAACAAGGGCCTTGTCCTTATCAATGTCAGAACATGTGGCACCCCCTGGCAAGGCACTCCTCCATGTTAAGAACATGTGGCCTGGTATGGTCTGGTGGGATGCATGTAGGGTGTGGACCCTAAAGGGTCTGGTAAGGATTTCCTGAGGGACCTCATGCATTTTTCAGGTCTGGTATGGAATTTTGGGGGTTCACCATGTTGTTTTTTTTTTTTTTTTTGCAAGGATCCCCTCTTAAAATCCATACCAGACCTGCAGGAAATGACTCAATGGTTGGTAGGAGACTGGTGGCCTGCGGCTCCCTAACAATCAGCCTGAGTAGGAATCTGTCATATTTTGCAATGGTAGTAATAATGTCACTAAATGTTACACTTCCCGCTGCAGCTAGAGGTTCAGTTTGGCCATATAACCATTTAGTCTGGCCGTTGCTGAACTTCCAAACAAACAAACAAACAGAATTCAGACCACACAGGTTCAAGATGAACTCAGAGCTCATAATTAGAATTCACTATTGAGCAAACATTTCAGTATTTTTTTAGTTTAAAGCAGTGGTCTCCAAACTACAGCCCGAGGGCCGGATGCGACCCTTTGCTTGCCTTTATTTAGCCCTTGACACCAGCAATTGGGCACTATTCCTCTCACTGATGCCAATGATGGGGCACTATTCTTCCCACTGACACCAAAGATGGGGCACTATTTCTGACACTGGTACAAACAATAAGATACTATTCCTCCCCCTGCCACCAACGATGGGGAACTATTCCTCCTGCTGACACCAACAATGGGGCACTATTCTATTCTCCCCCTAAAAATCTAAACAAAAGTAAACTGGCCCTTTGTTTAGAAAATTGAGAGACCCTCCAGTTTAAAGTGATATTAAAGTCCTGTTTTTTTAAGTCCTGTTTTTTTAATTCAATAATAACAAACATATTATACTTACCTGCTATGTGTAGTGTTTTTTGCAGCCCAGATCCCCCTCTTCTCAGGTTCCTCGTCGGTGTTGCTGGACCCTCCCTCCTGCCCAGTGCCCCCCACAGCAAGCAGCTTACTATGGGGACACCCAAGCTGAGCCGCTGTCCTGTGTGTCCATTCAGACACAAAGCCATGGCTTGGCTCTGCCCTCTTTCTCTCCTCATTGGCTCAAAGGCTCACTGACTTTGAGTGACAGCAGGGGGAGCTAATGCTGCCCACTGCTGTGTCTCAGCCAATCAGGTGGGAGAGTCCCAGACAGCTGAGGCTCTCATGCATGGATCAAAAAAGGGCTCAGGTAAGTATTAGGGGGGCTGCTGAACATGGGTTTTATTATCTTAATGCATAGAATGCATTAAGATAAAAAAAATAATTAAAAAAAATCTGCCTTTAACAGTAGACAATGCACCAAGTGTAATGTGAATAATTCATTGAATGCATATGATATATATGTTATTCATCTCATTTTTAGAAAAAGCTTTTGGTTCAAAAACACGAGTACTGATATTTTTAGCATACTGGTGATATGAGAGCGAACAAAATATTAAATTCCAGCACGTTATACAATGCATATGTTTAAACTGGACATTGCATAGTAGTAAGCAAAACAGCTAACAAAAGTAGCTTAGTAAAAACCCATTTTTATGGGACACATTAAAAAAAAACAGAAGCATCTAATCATGCAAACAGTTTGGCACACAATGGTACACAACAGTTGATGTTGAATAGTAATGAATGAAGGGAAAGAAATGTGAAACAGACCTGGGCTCTACAATCACTTTATAGAATCGGTAGCAGTCCAACCAAAATACTGTTAATACGTGTGTCAACACAATGAGTGAACTTCATAGTGTGAATGCATTTGAACAGTTTAAGAAATGGAATAAAGAATTTCCTCTGGGACAGACTTTTCTTTTTCACTCAGAGATTCTTCATTATGCCGGCATTGTGATACTTCTCTTTTATTTGTGTAAAGATTAAATTGCACATCCCTCACAGTGCTTTTTCTGCTCCGACTGTCATAGGTCATTGACCTTCATGGAAGTGAGATAATAGATACACCGTCTGTTATTTGGGTTGGCAGTGTTCTTCCACAGTCCAGTACTTTTCTATTGTTAAATTTTGAAAGCAATTAAATAAAAACTTGATGAAACAACACCAACTTTACAACAGTATTTCATATGGTTACGTTATTAACATTTGATAAAATGCTTAATAAATGTACAAAGAATTGAATAGATTTTTATATTTTTTTGTTCAAAACTGTCATTATTCTCAGTGGTTATTATTTTTTATAGAGTGGACTTTTTGAACGTGTTACTTCTCTAGGAATTTTGAGATTAAAGACAGTTTGAAAAAGCTGACATGAATGGATAAAAAGAAAAAAATGTATATAATTGGCCGCGCTTTGGTTTAAAAGTGGTTGCTGCCGCCCTAAATATCTACAGCCCCCAAAAAGACTGTTGATATACAAGTATTATATATGGAAAAAATAGGGCCCAGGGCGCTACCTCAAATTTTGTGAGCTATATCGATATTAAGAGGTTTTGGAGACCCCGTTAATATCGATATAGCTCACAAAATTTGAGGTAGCGCCCTGGGCCCTATTCCTTCCATATATAATGAATGGATAAAATATGAGTCTTAAAGCACACAACAGATACAATTTGAACGTTTAATTGGGCGTTAAAGAATAATTTGAAGTATGCCCTTTTTTTTCAAACAAACCAAAAATCGAATGCACTGTATGATCCAAGTTTACCATTGCCTCCTTAAAGGAATAGTTCATCTTTACCACAAACTACCTATGCAGATGAAGGGCATCTGTAGACATAAACAAACGGTGCAGCTCTGACTAAAGTTGAATAAAGCCCTTGCTATAGGTGTAAGCCATCTATATACCATGATGCCTGACAGGAATACTCCCAGGACGTTGCTAATTGAGGCCTAGTCATCACTGCTCACCTCTACGATCACAAGACTGAGCTCTCAAATGCTGAGCTCAGAGCTACTGAGAGAAAGAGTATGTGAGGAGGCTTGAATCAGAGAAAGAACTCACTCCTGTGATGGTGGAGGTGAGCAGTGATGAATAGGCCTCACTTAGCAACGTTCTGGGTGTACTTAGCAACGTGCTGGGTGTATTCCAGTCAGGCTTCATAAGGTATGTAAATAGTCTACACCCTATAGCAAGGGTATTATTCATCTTTAGTCAGAGCTGCACAGTTTGTTTTCATCTAAAAACATCCATTACTTGCATAGGCAGTTTTTTTTGTAAAAGTGGACCCCTGCTTCCCCCATACAATAACAAGTTTACCTAACTTCCTAATCTGCAGCTGCATATACAGTACTTGACTTTCCATCAATCCTTCCTTTTCAATACACTGCCAGGTTGAAATTAACCACTTCAGCACCGGAAGATTTTACCCCCTTCCTGACCAGAGCACTTTTTGCAATTTGCCACTGTATCGATTTAACTGAAAATTGCGCGGTCGTGCTATGTTGCACCCAAACAAAATTTATGTCCTTTTTCTTTATAAGTAATGACGGTGATCTGCACATTTTATTGGGACTGGGACATTATGGCAGACACGTCGGACACTTTTGACACTATTTTGGGACCATTGTCATTTATACAGTGATCAGTGCTATAAAAATGCACTGATTACTGTGTAAATGACACCGGCAGTGAAGGGGTTAACCACTAGGGGGCGATGAAGAGGTTAAGTTTGTTCTAGGGAGTGATTCTAACTGTGGGGGGATGAGATTCAAGTTACATGACAATGATCACCGCTCCCGATGATAGGGAGCAGTGATCTCTGTCATGACACAAGGCAGAACGGGGAAATGCCTTGTTTACATTTCCCCGTTCTGAGGCTCTGTGACAGGATCACCGGGAGACTGGTGGAGATCGAGTCCACCGGTCCCGAAGGCACGGTCACGCTGCACACGGCGGGCACGTACCTGATATCCCCGGCTCTTAAAGGGGACTTACAGGTACACCCATTTGTGGATTACAGAAGTGCAGTTTGTTCTGCACTCCCGTGACCCATTTTCAGCAGACAGCAGGTGCTGTGAGCTGAAGTCACAGAGCCGATCTAGGCTGGGGCACAACACTGGACTGGCACCTCACTCAGCCGCTGAGAGCCTGAGCCAGCAACTCCCAACCTCTCCACATTCCAACGCTCCAGTGAGAGAAGGGGGGCAGAGAGCAGAGAGCTGGTGACTCGCAGTCACCAGCTCTCTACTCACAGAGCTCTGAGAATCGACTGATCAGCGGTCTTTGATCACTTGGTTCTCGGTCTTAGCACTGGCGGGAGACACATGCAGCATTGGCCCAGTACTGCATCCACCAAGGTAAGCATAATTCTTGAAAAAAAAAAATCCAATACTTCTCGTATAAGGGAAGGCTCCATCAGGTTGAATGGCAGGTGCCCACTTCTATCCTGTCTGTCTTTTACTTTTTTTACACATGACCACAAAAAAACTTTCCGCTTGCTTCACGAAAAACTTTCTGGTCAAGCAAGTACACTACACTATCTTACCAAATCTCATAATAGCAAAAAAAGGTATTAAAGGTAGGTTTGCTGATGATAAAAAAATGCCAGTCGTTTTAGGGGGGGAATCTGATCGGGGGAAAAAATGGTAGTCATTATTGCAGGACTGGCATTAATCAAACCAAAGAAATTATATTTTGATAAGAACATCTGATTGTACTGGTGCAAAATCTATCCAGTTGATTGTTTTCCTTGTATAATCAGTAGTGTATTTAGGTTTTGTGCTGCCCCCTTCGAGAGGGATGCGGCAATGTTTTCATTTAGGGAGAGAGAGGGGTAGGGGATATCTGCTGGGTGCTTTTGGAGATTAGAGGACATACTGTATGCTAGTGGTGGGGAGAGGATCAGACCCCCCACTTGCATATATCCTCTCCCCTTTCCAAAGCACCCAGCACATATCCCCTTCCCCCCTTCCACTCCCATCACTCCATGTGTGCATCTGTTATCTGTCCCTGGTTACTGTGTCCCCCTCCACTTTAAACTATACACAGACCTCAGATCAGCAGCACAGATCTTGCACTGAAGTTGTGTCCCTCCTCTGTGGGTCCTCTTCCTCCTGGCTGTGTACACTAGAACATTGAAGCCGTGGAGGAGAAGCCAAAGAGTGTGTGTGTGGCTGTCAGTGGGCAGAGAGGTGTCAGCTGAAAACAGAAAGCGGATCACCTGCAACAGTGATCTCTCTGGCTGGACGTTCGCTCACTCTGGGTTGCCCCTCTAGTCAGTAGTGTAGTGTCTGTATTCTGGCAGTAGCTCCGTCTTTCCCCCCTTTGGTGGTACAGTGTGGCTCCCTCTCTGGTGATGCGGGTATAGCGTGGCGCCCTCTCTGGTGATGTAGGTACAGTGTGGCTCCCTCTCTGGTGGTGTGGGTACTGCGTGGCTATCTGGTGGTGTGGGTACAGCTTGGCTTTCTGGTGGTGCGGGTACACCGTGGCTCTCTCTCTGGTGGTGCGGATACAGCGTGGCTTTTTCTCTGGCTTTCCCCAGCACAGTAATCTCTTTTACTCTTCTTCTGCAGCACTCAATCCCTCTGCTTTTTGCCAGGTTCCATACACCCCCCCCCCCCCGCAGAGTGCATGAATGCATGCTGGAGGACTGTAGAATGCTGTCTGTGGACACACTGGGGCCACCAATCTTGAATCCTGCTTTGTCAGTGTGTGCTCTTCCAGTCTAGAATTTCAATTTTTTTTTAGAATTAGTTTGTCTGTGGTTGATCTGACAATCAGCCTGATAATTCTGTCATGGCTTGCTGTTTGCTTCGACTAGCTTCCTGAGGACTTACACCACTCTGTATCTGGTTACACAACGGGTTCACTGAACTCTATGACATTTCCCAAACAAAAAAACAAATCTCTTAGCCAAGCTGAGCTATTGGTGTGCTAATAGAGTGATGGTGGTGCATTTGGCACTATAAGTAATGCATAGGTCAGTTCTTATTGGAAATATAACTTTCCCAACAGTACTCCTTGCGGCTGCATGCTCGGTGTCCCTGAAGGGACAGGGAACACGAAGCCCAACAGGTAACACAAAGCCCAAAGAAGCAGGGATTGCTGGCTGTGCCACAAATTAGAGATTTAGGTGTGGAGCTTTCTCTGCGGTAAGCAGTAGGACCCAGGAGATCTGATGGTTGTGCGAGATGCACACAGTAGGAAGCAGGTTGCAGTGGTAAGTGCAGCAGGCTGGATACAGCAGGTAAGTACTGCACGCTGAAGCAACAGGTGAGTACTGCAGGTAGGTACAGCAGGTTGGGTACAGCAGGTAGGTACCCAAGGCAGATCACAGAAGACAGGCAAAGCAGAAGGCATAGTCAGGGATGGCTGCAAAGGTCAGTAAGCCAGTGGTCAGCAGACAGGAGATCAGAAACATGGTCAGACAAATTTAAGTCATACACATGAGAGGAGATGAGAGCAGATCTGTGGGCAATCTGAGGTCAGAGCCAGGAGAGAGACAAGAGGTATCCAATAGGGATGAGCCGAACACCCCCCGGTTCGGTTAGCACCAGAACTTTCGAACGGACCCCAAATTCGAACGAACTTTAGAACCCCATTGAAGTCTATGGGACTCGAATGTTCGAAATTAAAAGTGCTAATTTTAACGGCTAATATGCAAGATACTGTCCTAAAAAGGGTTTGGGGACCTGGCTCCTGCCCCAGGGGACATGGGTCAATGCCTAAAATGTTTTAAAAAATGGCCGTTGTGGCAGGAGCACTGATTTTAATGATGATTAAAGTGAAAAAAAAGTGAAATATTCCTTTAAATATGGTGCCTGGGGGGTGTCTGTAGTATGCCTGTGAAGTGCCACGTGTTTCCCGTGTTTAGAACAGTCCCTGCACAAAATGACATCAAAAAGAAATAACATCATTGAAAACTGCTTGCGGTTTAAATGTTATATCTGGTTCCTGCAAGATGGTTGAAAATCATTGAGAAAAATGGCATGGGTAGCCCTCCCTGCCCATTACCAGCCCCTTTGGGTCTTGTATGCATATCAAGGGGAACCCCGTACCCCTATTAAAAAAAGGAAATGCGTGTGGCCCCCAGGCCCTATATACTCAGAACAGCAGTATACAGGCGGTGCAAACAAGACAGGGACTGTGTAGGTTTGTTGTGTTAAGTTGAATCTGTTTGTAATTTTCAACTGGTACATTTTTAAAGTGTAGCTCCAGTCAAATAAACTATTTTTAAGCTTTTTAGAAAACATAGGGAAGGGTTATCACCCCTGTATAATTTGTTTTGTCATACATCTTTTTTCATCTCACTTGCTGTTGTCTCCTTCTGTTTGCAAGTAGGAGATGTTTGTAAATTGGATGTTTGAAAGTAGGGGCCTGCCCTATATGCTCTGCAGAAATGGCGGAACAAGGTGTTGGTTTTGCCACAACATTGTAAGCCCTCAAAGTGACTCTTGCTGGGCGCTGGAGCGCCCTGCTGTGAACGATTATATCAAGAATTGTAATTACATGCCATTGTTGAACAGTGGTAGAAAAAGTGACCTTTGGTGGTTGTGGTGCTGGTGCCACAACACTATAAGTCCTCACAGTTACTCTGGGTGGGCACAGGAACGGGCCCTCCTGTGAAATATTATATCAAGAAATGTAATTACATGTCCCTGTTAAACAGGGGCAGAAAAATTGGGCCTTAGGCACTGGTGCTGGTGCCACGACACTGCAACCTCTCCCATATACTCTAGTTTTATTGAAGGAATTAGCCCTGCTGCAAAGCATTGCATCAAAAATTGTAATTAAATGCCCCTGTTAAACGGGGGCAGAAAAATTGGGCCTTAGGCACTGGTGCTGGTGCCACCACACTGCAACCTCTCCCATATACTCTAGTTTTATTGCAGGAATTAGCCCTGCTGCAAAGCATTGCATCAAAAATTGTACAGAAAAATTGGGCCTTAGGCACTGGTGCTGGTGCTACCACCCTTCAACCTCTCCCATATACTCTAGTTTTATTGCAGGAATTAGTCCTGCTGCAAAGCATTGCATCAAAAATTGTACTTAAACGCCCCTGTTAAACAGGGGCAGAAAAATTGGGCTGATGGCATCACCCAGAACCAGAAATGTTCTTCCAACATATCAGCAGAGGAGGAAGAGGATAGACAATCAACATAACAGGACAGTCACTCAGCATCAGCATAGGCAGTCTTGAAGGGATGTGATATTTAAAAAAAAAATGATTCAGTTACATCAGCTTCAGGTGCTTGGTAGCTGTGGGTGATCCAAGACTGATTCATCTTGATGAAGGTCAGTCGATCAACTGATTCGGTGGACAGGCGCACCCTGTGATTGGTAACAAAGCCACCAGCAGCACTGAAGGTGCGTTCCGAAAGAACGCTGGATGCAGGACAGGCCAGTAGCTCAATTGCATACTGTGCAAGCTCTGGCCAGTGATCCATCCTCAAGACCCAGTAAGCCAGAGGATTTTCGATGGGAAAGGTGTCCAAGTCTGACCTTGCCCCTAGGTATTCCTGCACCATGTAAATCAGACGCTGGCGATGGTTGCTGGAACCGATCATACCTTGGGGCTGCAGACTAAAAAATTGTCAGACAGCCACCTTCTCCACCACTCCTTCTGACCGATGCCTCAGCAACACGTTGTCCAGGACCAGGAGTTTGTAACCTCCCAGTCTCTGGGAACGCGTTGCACAGACCTTTCTGCAAGGCCTCCCGGAGATGTCTCATCCTCTGCTCCCTCTGCGATGGCAAGATAAGGTCGGCAACCTTACCCTTGTACCATGGATCAAGGAGAGTGGCCAGCCAGTAATGGTCCCTCTCCTTGATCCGAAGAATACGAGGATCCTTCCGCAGGCTTTGCAGGATCAGGGAGGCCATGCAGCGTAGGTTAGCTGAGGCATTCGGTCCGGAGTCCTCTGGGTCACTAAGGACAACATGATCCGCAGCTACCTCCTCCGAGCCACGTACAAGTCCACGTGTTTCTTGGGACTGTAAATCATCCCTACAAGACTGCTGCTGCTGATGCTGAGTGCCAGCCTCCACCTCCATGCTGACACAATCATCCTCCTCCTCCTCTTCCTCCTCCTCATCCTCTTCCTGTGTGATGGGTGGCACAGCAGGAACACTGTCTGGATAAAGGGGGCCTTGAGAGGCAAGGAAGTCCTCCTCTTCCTGCCTCTGTTCTGCCTCAAGTGCCCTGTCCATTATTCCACGCAGCATATGCTCCAAGAGGTACAGTGTCACTGATGCATGCACTGTCACTGCTCACCATCCTTGTGGCCTCCTCAAACGGTGACAGGACAGTACATGCATCCCTGATCATGCCCCACTGGCGTGGTGAGAAAAAACCGAGCTCTCCTGACCCTGTCCTGGTGCCGTAGTCGCACAGGTACTCATTGATGGCCCTCTGCTGCGTGTGCAGCCGCTGCAGCATGGCCAACGTTGAGTTCCACCTGGTGGGCATGTCACATATAAGGCGGTTCTTGGGCAGGTTCAACTCCTTTTGGAGCTCAGCCAGCCGAGCACAGGCATTAAATGATTGGCGGAAATGCACACAGACTTTCCTGGCCTGCTTCAGGACATCCTGTAAGCCGGGGTACCTGCCCAAGAACCGCTGCACCACCAGGTTAAGGACGTGAGCTACACAGGGCACATGGGTCAGTTGTCCCTGTCAGAGGACGGAGAGGAGGTTGGTGCCATTGTCACAAACCACCATTCCTGGCTTAAGCTGGCGTGGCGTCAACCACCTCTCGGCCTGCCCCTGCAGAGCTGACAAAACATCCGCCCCAGTGTGGCTCCTGTCCCCCAAACAAACCAGCGCAAGCACGGCATGGCATCGTTTTGCCTGCGTACTTGCGTAGCCCCTGGAACGCCTACGGAGCACCGCTGGTTCTGAGGACAGAGCACTGGAAGAGGCCATGGAGGAAGAAGAAGAGGAGGGGGTGGAGGAGAGAGGTGTGTCACAACCAATAGTAGCATTTTGGAGGCGTGGTGGCGGAACAACCTCCAACACTACTGCACCTTGTCCTGCATCCTTCCCAGCTGCCAGAAGAGTGACCCAATGGGCCGTGAAAGACAGGTAACGTCCCTGTCCATGCCTGCTGGACCATGAGTCAGCGGTAATATGCACCTTACCGCTGACCGCCCTGTCCAGCGAGGCAAGGACATTGCCTTACACATGCCGGTAGAGAGCCGGAATCGCCTTCCGTGAGAAAAAGTGGTGTTTGGGGACCTGCCACTGAGGAACCGCACATTGTACAAACTCACGGAAGGGGGCCGAGTCTACCAACTGAAAAGGCAGCAGTTATAGTGCTAGCAATTTAGCCAAGCTAGCATTCAACCGCTGGGCATGTGGATGGCTGGGAGTGAACTTCTTTCGCCGGTCCAGCAGCTGGGGCAGGGAAATTTGCCTGCTATAATCGGACGTGGGTGTACTGCTAGCAGAGTGCCCGGAAGCACTTGGCTGTGACACACCTAATTCTACACCTTCATTCCTCTCAGAGCAGGTTTCAGAGAGGACTGAAGGTCTAGTGGGGTTGGAGATGCCAGCTGATGAGGAGCAAGGAGAGGTCCGCTTTGTTCTTTGGTGTGGGTCTTTGAGGTACGCTTGCCAACAAGCTGCATGGCAGGTCAACATATGTCTGGTCAAGCTTGTGGTGCCCAAGCGGCTGATGTTTTGGCCACGCGAGATACGCTTGAGACATATGTTGCAAATAGCAGCAGTGCGATCTGATGCACTCATCTCAAAAAAGGCCCACACCAAAGAACTTTTAGGATAACGCGCAGAGGCAGCGCCCTGCACAGGCGGAGCTCTGCGGTGGGATTCAGTCGGTGTGCTGCCCCTAAGCTGGCCCCCGGAGGGCATCCTGCCTCGTTGGACATGTGCCTCCTCCTCCTCTCTCCTACCAGGCACCCACGTGGAGTCAGTGCCCTCATCATCCCCTCCCTCTTCATCGCTGTAGCAAACCTGGCAGTATGCTGCAGCTTGCGGAACATGACTGCCAGATTGCTGTCCTTCTTGTGCATCCCCTCTCTCTGCGCTCACGCTACTGCCTTCCTCTAGCTGAGTGTCATCATCAGAGCCTACAAAACACTGGGCATCCTCCTGGAGCATGTACCCAACACTGTGCTCAAAGAGTTCAGGAGACTCCTCAGGAGGACGTGGTGGGTCTAGGGAAGGAGTCACTGATGATGACATTGAGAGGAGGGAAGACGATGCGTTGGCAGCTGCTTTGCTAGTACCCTGAGACTGGGTGAGAGAGGATGAGGAGGATGAAGAGGGCTTGGTCATCCACTCTACCAAGTCGTTGGCATGTTGCGGTTCAACATGTCCAGCTGCCGAAAAGAAGGACAAGCGTGTTCCATGGCCACGTGCTGATGACAATGCACCGCGTCCACGACCAGCACTGTTGTCTCTAGACACAGAGCCTGCTTGCCCTCTTTTATCGGCTCGCGCCTGTCTGCCTTTCCTTGCTGGCCTTCCAGACATGGTAATGGCCTGAAGGGAGTTGGGTAAAACAGCAGTGTAATGGATTCACACAACACCCACTAAGCCCTGCAGATGGCTCTATTAGAGAACAGCAATAAACGGTAGATACAGGTGTATATTGTGCTGGAGTCACACAACACCCACTAACTCCTGCAGATGCCTTTATTATAGAACACCAAAGATAAAGGGGTATATACAGATGTATACTGTGCTGTGCTGGAGGCACACACAACTTCCAATAACTCCTGCAGATGGCAAGCGGGCTCAAATAGAGAAGAGCTATGTAGGTGGATATAGCGGTGTGTACTGGGTACAGAGCACGCAGACAGCACGCACAAGCTCCTAACACTACTGACTGCAAGCTCTATTATAAAAGATAGATCACTAGCTATATAGGTGAGGTGAATATAGCGGTGTATACTGCGGTCAGGGCAAGCAGACAACAACCACTACAGAAGAGCAAGATCGAAAATCGGCCGATAACGATCGGTGTGTACTGTGTTGAAGGTACACAGAACACCCACTAGCTGCTTCAGACGCCAACACACTACACTAGGCCACCGCGCTGGCGGCCTTATATAGTGTGGGGCGTGTACTACACAGCCTGATCTATGATTGGCCACAGGCATCCGGCCTGTGGCCAATCATGGCTCTCCTCGCTGCTGGCGCTGTGATTGGCCAAGTATGCGGGGTCACAGTGCATGCTTGGCCAATCATGAGCCAGCAATGCACTGCGATGACACAGTGCATTGTGGGCCGTGAGCGCCACACGAATTTGGCGCGAATGGCCCATAACGTTCGGAATTCGCCGAACGGGCGAACAGCCGATGTTCGAGTCGAACGTATGTTCGACTCGAACATGAAGCTCATCCCTAGTATCCAAGGGCAATTGGAATAAATGAATGAGGTGCCCTTGGTGGCCATTGGGCATAATAGTATAATGAGTGCCATGTCCTGGGAATACATAGAAATTGCCTAAAGAATAATGGACTTTAACGACACGTATTTATTAATCTATTCTACACATAATATATGACATAGTACAAAAATGATATATAATAAACAACAACATTAAAATAATGTTGGACAACATGTGAATCCCCTCAAGGAAATATACCAAATAGTGTAATCCTAGAGATGTATGGGAGTTATTTACTAAAGGAAAATCCACTTTGCACTGAAAATGCACTTGGAAGTAAAGTCGCTGTAGATCCGAGGGGGGCATGCAAGGAAAACAAAAAACAGCATTTTAGCTTGCACATGATTGTGATTGATGATAAAATCAGCAGAGCTTCCACTCATTTCAGATCTACCCCTTAGATTTAGAGCGACTGCACCTCCAAGTGCACTTTCAGTGCACTTGGAGTGCAAAGTGGATTTTCCTTTCATAAATAACCCCTTATGTCTTGATTTTTATGGGTCCTCAAGATTGGGGATATCACTTGTCCCTATATATGTCTTCCTGCTGTTATATCCAGATCAACATGTTTCGTGATCGTACATCACTTTTTCAGGAGCTTTGATAGGCCTATTCAGGTAAAAACATACATTAATAAAAGTAAAAAACATTTGAACAATAACAAGAACTGGAATAGCCAAAGCGATTGCATGTGCAATGCCATGCACACTAAAGGCAAAGCAGAAGGCACAGCCAGAGATGGCTGCGAAGGTCAGTAAACCTGTAGTCAGCAGACAGGAGATCGGAGATGTGGTCAGGCAAGTCAAGGTCATACACAGGAGAGGAGACAAGAGCAGATCTGTGGGCAAATCCGAGGTCAGAGACAGGAGAGAGACAAGAGGTACCCAAGGGCAAGCCAGGTCAGTAACAGGTAATCAAAAGCATAAGAAAAACAAGGGAACAGTAAGCAGGAAGCTGAAGACCACTTTCCATGTGCAATTTCCATGTGCACGCCGATGTACGTCGACAGAATGGCACGGGCAGGCATATTGGCATACAGGTGCGTCCAATCTTAAATGCTGCCCTGCCATCGCGAGCGTGCCGGCGGAGGTGTGCTCGCATGCTGGTCAGGACCCCCGTGAGTACGGTCGCGGGTCCCATGGACTCGATCGCTGCAGGCATACCCGCGATCGTCTCAATCGTCTCAATCAATTTTTGGCAATGGTTCCAAAAATGTGTCAAAAATGTCCGATGTGTCCGCCATAATGTTGCAGTCACAATAAACATCGCTGATCACCGCCATTACTAGTAAAAAAAAAAAATTATTAATAAAAATAAATAAAAATGCCATAAAACTATCCCCTATTTTGTAAACGCTATAACTTTTGCGCTAACCAATCAATACTCACTTATTGTGATTTTGTTTACCAAAAATATGTAGAAGAATGCGTATTGGCCTAAACTGAGGGAAAAAAATGTTTTTTATATATTTTTGGGGATATTTATTCTAACAATTTATTATAACAAAAAAAGTAAAACATAATGCAATTTTTTCAAAATTGCCGCTCTATTTTTGTTTATAGCGCAAAAAATAAAAACCGCGGGGGTGATCAAATACCACCAAAAGAAAGCTCTATATGTGGGAAAAAAAGACGTCAATTTTGTTTGGGAGCCACGACGCACGACCGCGCAATTGTCAGTTAAAGCGACGCAGTGCCGAATCGCAAAAAGTGGTCTGAAGTGGTTAAAGCTGTTTTTTTTTGTTCTGAAAAGTTTATGTATTTTTGTCCACACAGTCCTGAGGTTTACACAGCTCTGCTACAAAATACAGTCCTCTCTGGCAGGTGGTGAGAACTGATTTGTCTCTGCTGCCGTTTAGTAACACATACAAGTTTTGTCCACTCTTAGCTTGTGTCTGGACAGTTAAAAGAGGAACAGCAGACTGATAAGCTCATCAGCACATTCTGTCCTAGCACATGACCACTGCAAATCAAATGATTGGCTCATTGTGCTGCTTCTCCCTCTTCCAGTCTGGCCTCTGTTGTTCATGAACTGCAAACGGTTAATACCAGGTCAATTCAGAAAAAAATGCATCTATTTTAAACTATTTTACCTGCTTGGAGTTTAGTTTTAAGGAAGTCATCCCATCTTGACATTCAAGCACATACGCTCTTAACAGCCGCATCCAAACTTCAGGTCATTTAAGGTGAAAACTCTAGTAAACTGAGAGTTTAAATGGTCATCAATCATGAATACTATAAATCCGTGTATTCAAATCTGTCATAATATAAAGTAAAATTAGTGTTTGATACACATTAGTTTATTTTTATTACACCGTTTTTTTCACTTGATATGATCTCCGTACTGTCCCAAATGTTCCATCATCTACTGACTGCTCCTGTGAGATTAAACACTATATTATTCTCCTCAAAGTCATGCTGCTGTTCAAAGCAAAGTTAGTAGATTTTTTTTTTTTTTTCACTCGTGGTCCCTTGAGTTGCTAACATGAAAATGTCCTTCCTAATGCTGTGATAAAGCTAGTGAAGTATAGGGGACATGTTTCCCTAATCTGTAATATGAATCTCTTGCTTTGTTTTCCTAGCATTTGTTGCTATTCTCTCCTCTGTAAGCACGTTTATCGAGGTCTACCAAAAGCCCAGAAGCACATAGGTCAGAGAACAGCGTTTTGATGGATTATGGGATTGTAACTGTCCCTGCCAGCTGACAGCTTTTATTGGCTGGGAGGATGAGCCTGTAAACCTTTATATAATTATAGTATTAAAGCCACTGCGCCTCTGTGTTTCTGGCGCTTGTTCAGGGATCAATGTGAAGATAATTTCAAAAATGAATAGTAAGTATCGATCGTCCCTTGGTGGAGTCTTATCAGCGTCTAAACCAGAGTACTGTAGATTATAACTTCAATGTCATTTATGATGATATGATACGTATTACAGAGTAGCAGTTTAAACAAAGAGGTGATTTAATTCACAATGGATTTTTTTCAGCGTGATAGGTAATAAATCACAATCTGTGTAATTTTTAGAAATGAACACATGTTGGAAGTAGTAGTAGGGCAGTTCCGGGGAGATCTGAAAATGACCAGCGAGGGCAAATATCAGCAGAGTATCCTTCTGAATGATTGGCTCTTAGTTGATTCTGACATTCAGATGACCTTGGGGCCTCAGCTAGCAGCTGCTGGTTAATTTTCTTCACCGAGGACATAGTGTAACTTTCTATCTGCCTGCCAATTACCTGACATTTCCAACTTATCACCTTATATTTTTTAAGATATTGGAAGCACATCCTTCTTTTGACATTTTAGTCATGCATTTTTTTTTTTTGTGGTGCAAACTAAATTTTCAGTTGCATAGAGCCAAGAAAAAAAGGAAACACAAATGAAAGTACAAATTGCAGTGTCAATGTTGCTAAAATGGGTTTCAATAATAGCTTTCCTGAAGGAAATAAAATGTTTACGAATTTTAGCACAAAATATATAGTGTTTGAAAGGAGAGTTGAAATAAATGTAACCAATATATATATATATATATATATATATATATATATATATATATATATATATATATACACAATATATTAGTTACATTTATTTCAACTCTCCTTTCAAGCACTATATATTTTGTGCTAAAATTTGTAAACATTGTATTTCCTTCGGGAAAGCTATTATTGAAACCCATTTATATATATATATATATATATATATATAACATTTCTTTCACTTATGGTTAATGTTTGGCTGAAGCCGTTTATTATCAATCAACTGTGTTTACTCTTTTTAAATCATAATGCCAACGAAAACTACCCAAATGACCTTGATCAAATGTTTACATACACTGGTGATTTTGGTCTGATAACATGCACACAAGTTTACACAAAGGGGTTTGAATGGCTATTAAAGGTAACCATCCTCGCCTGTGATCTGTTTGCTTGTAATTAGTGTGTGTATAAAAGGTCAATGAGTTTCTGGGCTCCTGACAGACCCTTGCATCTTTCATCCAGTGCTGCACTGATGTTTCTGGATTCATAGGGAAAGCAAAAGAATTGTCAAAGGATCTGCGGGAAAAGGTAGTTGAATTGTATAAAACAGGAAAGGGATATAAAAAGATACCCAAGGAATTGAGAATGCCAATCAGCAGTGTTCAAACTCTAATCAAGAAGTGGAAAATGAGGGGTTCTGTTGAAACCAAACCACGGTCAGGTAGACCAACTATAATTTCAGTCACAACTGCCAGGAAAATTGTTGGGATGCCAAGAAAAACCCATAAATAACTTCAGGTGGAATACAGGACTCTCTGAAAACATGTGGTGTGGCTGTTTCAAGATGCACAATAAGGAGGCACCTGAAGAAAGATGGGCTGCATGGTCGAGTCGCCAGAAGAAAGCCATTACCACGAAAATGCCACAAAGTATCCCAATTACAATATGCCAAACAGCACAGAGACAAGCCTCAAACCTTCTAGCACAAAGTCATTTGGAGTGATGAGACCAAAATTGAACCTTTTGGCCACAACCATAAACACTACATTTGGAGAGGAGACAAAAAGGCCTATGATGAAAGGTACACCATTTCTACTGTGAAACACGGAGGTGGATCACTGATGTTTGGAGATGTGTGAGCTACAAAGGCACAGGAAATTTGGTCAAAATTGATGGCAAGATGAATGCAGTATGTTATCAAAAAATACTGGAGGAACATTTGTATTTATCAGCCAGGAAGCTGTGCATGGGAAGTACTTGGGCATTCCAACATGACAATCATCCAAAACACAAGGCCAGGTCAACCTGTCATTGGCTACAGCAGAATAAAGTGAAGGTTCTGGAGTGGCCATCTCAATCTCCTGACCTCAATATCATTGAGCCACTCTGGGGAGATCTCAAACGTGCCGTTCATGCAAACAAGCCCAAGAATTTACAGGAACTGGAGGTTTTTTGCCAAAAGGAATGGGCAGTTTTACCATCTGAGAACATGAAGAGGTTCATCTACAAATACCACAAAAAACTTCAAGCTGTCTTTGATGTTAAAGGGGGCAATACACGGTATTAAGAACTGAGGTATGTAAACTTTTGATCAGGGTAATTTGGGTCGTTTCTGTTGCCATTATGATTTAAAAAGAGTAAACACACTTGATTGATAATAAATGGCTTCCTTCAGCCAAATATTAACCATGAGTGAAAGATACGTTTTTGTGTTATCATTCATAATCTCTGAAAAATGGCCAAGAAATCATAAGCACAACTGTGTATATATATATATATATATATATATATATATATATATATATATATATATATATATATATATATATATATATATATATATATATATATATATATATATATATATATATATATATAATTATTATATATTCATAATAATAATAATAATAATAATAATAATAATCTACTTTTGAAGTATTGACCTTCGGTGGTACTGCATTCTCCAGGTTTGGTTGTTTCTCTGAAGCTGCTGAGTCCCATAGCCAGGAGCTGCACTACCTATAGGCAAGGTAGGCGCCGACCTAGAGCACAAATCAGCCTAGAGCGCACATCAGTCAGGGTTGCCGCCGCCTTCTGCACCCCGCAGCAGGCAAACAAAATGTTGTTCCATGGTAGCTGCTGACAGAATGGAGAGAAGTAGGCAGACGGGCGATCTTCAGGAGGGGGGGAACAGTGGGCGGACACAGATGTGCTGGGAGTGGACGAGGCCCTCTGCCATGCAGGGTCAGGCAAGGGGGTGTGTGGCAGAGGGCTCATGGAGGAGAAGGAAGAAGAGGAGGAGGTCAGGGTGAAAGAGCCCCCCTCCCGCTCTGTGTTGCAGCTGCTTCCAGAGATCTTCTGAATGCCTGGAGCAAAGCTTCCCCTCCTGGCACCAGATACACACTGACAATATCTGGAGGAGCCACTGCAGAACAGGTGAAATCTGGAAGGACTGGTGTCCCCCTTCTGTCCCACTGCCCCCCTTCCTTTACTGTTGCCTTCCTTCTGTGCCACTTCCCCCTCCTCATGTCCCACTACCCGCCTCTTGTCCCACAGCCCCCATTTTGTCCTACTGTCCCCTCCTGTCACACTACCCCCACAGTGCTCCCCTATTGTCCCACTGCCCCCTCCTTTCAGACTGCCCAGATACCCCTCTCCTGTCACACTGCCCTCCTGTCACAATGGTGGGTGTGGTGAGAGGATTGTGTGGGGAGGGAGTGCTGTGTGGAAGAGGGGGCGGCAAAAAGCACTTTCTCATAAGTAGACAAAAATCCTTGCACCGGCCTTGCCCATAGCCTAGCTGATTCTGAAATTGCTTGTGAGCCCTGTCGACTTCTTCTAATCTGGCATAGCATTATTTTACTAACTGTACTCCATTTTGGGGTCTAGTCTGCCCTTTGTCCAGGCTCGCTACAACCACCATAAAGTAAAAAGTTAAAGTCAGTGATTTACTAATAGCTAGCAATCTAGGATGCACTGCACCATTACTAATATTAGAAAGCTAATCTAAACAAAAAGTACACATTTTGTCCGTTTTTATGGCTTTTTGGGGTGGATTTACTTAAACGAATGCACTCAGAATCTGGTGCAGCTGTATATGGTAGCCAATCAGCTTCTAACCTCACCTTGCTCAATTAAGCTTTGGCAATGAAACCTGAAAGTGCAGCTATCGGATATTTTGGTTCTAATTTTTCCCTTCATGTGCTTCATCCTTGAAAATAGTTTCTCACAAATAATTACAGTAGGTGCTGCCGAAAACTGATGACACAAATAAAGTATGATTGTGAAGAGTAGGATATTGTTTTTTGGGAAAATGCAACTTATAAAAGTCCAGGAGAGTCACATTTTTCTTCGGCTGCATGTATTTGCAAAGTGTAAATGCATTTTTACAAAAAAAAAAAAAAACATTTGAAGTAAGTTTACAGTTTTGTATTGGTCCACATTCAAAGCTGTCTTGGGCCGTTTGCAGTCCATGAGCCTGCAAGTTGGATATCACTGCTCTAAAGGAATCTGGAAAGAGGAATAGGGAAGTAGCAATTTGCTGTTGAATATGGTATTTTTAATAATTCATGACCTTGAATTTAGTTTCCTGTTACTTTGTAGAGAAGATGTTTTCAGTCATCTACTCTGAGGTATGGTCTTCTGCCATACATTAATTTAGTTGCATATGTAGCACTACCCCCCGAGAGGGCTGTTGGACTTCAGAACAGGTTTTCTACTAATCAGTGCAGAGACAGTCAGGCACATAGCAAACAGCTCATGTAAACTGGCTCAGAAAACAGTCTAAGGAACATCTTTTTTGAGGCTTATTGCTTTAGAAATTGAACAGAAGGAGAACAAGGGGGAATGGGATGCTTCCAAATGTTTGAGTGCTAATTTAAGCTAAGTAATCTTCCCAGTTCCCACTATATTAGCAACACAGTCACTAACGTTACAGCTGAAAACCATGAACAATGATGTCTAGCACAAAAGTAGTAGACTGAAGCAGTCTAACTCTTGCAGTTGATGACCACAGTTTGGGCAATCTGGGCTAGCTAGAACAATCAAAAATGCACAACTGGGGACCATTGATTGATAACAGTGGCCAGGCTCTACTCACAGACCTGGATGGCAGATCCTGTTGCAGGGCTCTGTCTAAAGCATAGAGTAGTCCAGTAGCCAGTCCTGGAGTGCTTCAGGATCAAGCAGCCCCTGGAGCATTAGCAGTCCATCCCTGCAATGAGGACGACCATGCACGAATACCTTGTCTGTCCAGGCTTCGGCCTATTTACCCCTTCTCGACCCAGTCTACTGGGCGCACCTCCCCAGGTATTGGGTAGCGGTAGTAAACATTCAGGTTGAGAATTTTCATTTTCCCACCCAAATCTCTGGAAGTTTCTCACCAAAGCCAGAGGGAAACAATCAATCCCATACCCTGTGGAGCCACAGCAGACTTAAAGGAGAAGTCCAGCCTAAGCTCGTTTGGCTGGGATTCTCCTATGGGTCACAGGAGTGCAATTCATTTTGCACTCCTGTGTTTTCAGCAGAGACAGTGTTGAATTCTGTTCTCTGCTGACATCACAGGAATCAGTCCAGGCACTGCGTCATCATAACAGTAAAGTCTGGATCTGCCAGGTGCCTAGATTGACACCCGTTTCAGCCTCTCAACAACTGAGACAACCGCTCCCTGTCCCTCCACAGCTCAGCGCTCCAGTGAGCGTGGAGGAGCAGAGAAAAGAGCTGTTGATTGACAGTCACCAGCTCTCCACTCAGAGATCTGTGAGAACCAAGACATCAGTGATGTTCGAATGGTCAGTTCTCAGTGCACAGGTGCCGGGGACAGATGCAGCATTGGACCGATGCTGCATCCACCTAGGTAAGTATGAATGGGCAAAACAAACAACCTCATACTTCTTTTTCAAGAAAACAATCCAACTCCTCTAGCTACAGAGTGAGACAAAAACTTTTTCCCTAGAAACCTAATTAGGAGGGTGCTACACATAATTCCCAATTATACATTATTTGTAACAGTAGACTGCACATGTTCTGTGTTCAACTGATGCTGATTGTAAACAACTATTATGGCTGTACTGCCTTCCTCATACATGGTAGATAAAACAATAAAAATGTTGCAACTGAAACTCCAACATGGTCAACTCCTAAGTGCAGCCAAATCCCCCCTGCCATAGGCCTTTAAGCCACCCAACACACATATTCCTATTGACCCTTCATTATAATGGGCTGTTTCATTGATCAATAGTATTATACAGACGGATGAACGTTTACTCTCAGTTGGACATAGTTGCTGCACAGACACATCCATTGCTCTTAATTTGACAGCTGTACGGGTGCACAGCTCCAAATGCAAAGAGTGTGCAGCCACTGCATCCCAATTTACATGAATAGGCCTGCCTGCACGGGGATACGTGGAGCATCTGTGCATTCTCATGTGCCAACCATGGGTGTATGCTCTAGTATGCCTATGTAAATAAAGCCTTAACTGATGCAAATTTATAAAAACAGATGTTAACACTTTTAAACAGCCGCAAGAAAACGTATGATATCACATGTAAACTCAAATACACTGAAGCCTAAGATTGTATTTCTATTTACTCAGAATAAATAACTATGCGGGTATGTCTGAGGAAAATCTTAACATCTTCAAAAAAAGTTATGAAAAAAGGCAGACAACAGTCTACAAACTAGGGACATGTTGCTGGCAGAGACTGGAGAAGAAGAAAATAAACAGGCCCAAATACCTACTTAGCACATGCAAAGGAAAGATATGTCTCTATTGAGATTATAGGAAGCTTTGTCAATAGCCAGACTTCAGTGCGGTGATGTGCATTTCTAAGCTGCTATTCAGCTTACAGGAGCAAAAAATAAATAAAAATGTTTATGAAAACAGATACATTTTCCTCTGTAAAGTTATGCATCATAAAAATGTGCTTAGACGACTGAATAAAAATCTATGGTACATTATAGGAAGATGGATGTCTCATGTTTATGCCTATTAAAGGACTGCCTTTGGAGGGTCAAGAATGGTGGAGGGACAAGAATGTTTTTTTTTTCCAACTTGTATATGGAAAATTACCAAAGTTTGCCCAGCAGATTTTATTTTGCCTTCCTCAGAACTAAAACATCAATATTTGCTAGAGATTGTATTTTATGGCCATCTGTTTTTTTGCCCTTTTTAATTGTCTTACTAGGTATCATGTGCACCCATTGATTAATTTGAGAAATGTATTGTGCCATTTCCTTATCATACTAAACAGTGTTCTTCCAATCAGACCTCCCTAAAAAGAAATGGTACTGTATATGATTATAGGATATAACCGCCAAACTGGTATTCATTCACCCTATTATACAAATGGGACCTTCTTGAAGCCTCTGTAATGCCATAACTAAAAGCTTTTCTGTCTTTAGTTTAATTTTTTTATGATTTTTCCTATATTAATCAGCAACAGTAAAATACCCCCCAAAAATAAAATCATATGCTGATGTAGTGTCCAGCTGTAAAAATAGCCTGTAATGAGGGATTAATTAATTTACCATTGGTGACCACTGCTGAAAATATTGGTTGCCTGGCTATCATTCTTTTTTAATGACTTTAGTACTTTCTGAGGCACTGGTTTGGTGATAGTTTGCATTTATAATCAGTGACTGAGAAAGTAATGAAGTCACAGACAATCAGGACTTTCTTGGAACTAAGTCAGAAATTACAATCCATGCATTTTTATCACTATAGGTTTTCTTTAAAAATGGTGTTGTACGATCTCTAAAGAGAAGTCATATCTAAGTACTGTATACGACAGACAAATGCAGTGCTCCTTGTGTCAAGAAAAATGAAAAGCTAAGTATAACCTGAAATCCACCTGAAATAATACCCTAAATGGAAGTTGCCACAAGCAGATTACTATGTGGATACTCTGGGTAGACAATCTTTTGATCATCAATTCCTGCAAAAAAAAAAAAATGCAGTTACAATGTAATTTGGTGATATATTTATACAGTATCTCACAAAAGTGAGTACACCGCTCACATTTTTTGTAAATATTTTATTATATTTTTTAATTTGACAACACAAAATGTAAAGTAGTTAGTTCACAGCTTGTATAACAGGGTGAATTTGCTCTCCCCTCAAAATACCTCAACACACAGTCATTTGTGTCTAAACCACTGTCAACAAAAGTGAGTACACCCCTCAGTAAAAATATCCAAACTGGGCACAATTAGCCATTTCCCTCTCCAGTGTCATGTGACTTGTCAGTGTTACAAGGTCTGAGGTGTGAATGGGGAGTAGGTATGGTAAATTTGGGGTTATCACGCTCACTCTCTCATACTGGTCACTGGAAGTTCATAATGGCACCTCATTACAAAGAACTCTCTGAGGATCTGAAAAAAAGAATTGTTGCTCTACATAAAGATGGTCTAGGCCATACTTATGATTGGCCAAGACCCTAAAGATTGCCAAGACCCTGAAACAGAGCTGCAGCACAATGGCCAAGACCATACAGTAGTTTAACTCCACTCAGAACAGGCCTCGCCATGGTTGACCAAAGAAGTTGAGTGCACGTGCTCAGCGTCATATCCAGAGGTTGTCTTTGGGAAATAGCCACATGAGTGCTTCCAGCATTGTTGGGGGGGGGAGGGGGGGTGTCAGCCTGTCAGTGCTCAGACTATAGGCCGCACACTGCATCAAATTGGTCTGCATGGCTGTCATCCCAAAAGGAAGCCTCTTCTAAAGATGATGCACAAGAAAGCCCGCAAACAGTTTGCTGAAGACAAGCAGACTAAGGACCTGGATTACTGGAACTGTGGTCTGACCAGACCAAGATAAACTTATTTGGTTTAGATGGCCTCAAGCTTGTGTGACAGCAACCAGGTGAGGAGTACAAAGACAAGTGTGTCTTGCCTACAGTCAAGCATGGTGGTGGGAGTGTCATGATCTGGGGCTTTATGAGTGCTGCCGGCACTTGGGAACTACAGTTCTCTGAGAGAATAATGAATGCCAACATGTACTGTGACATATTGAATCAGAGCATGATCCCCTCCCTTCAGAGTCTGGGCCGCAGGACAGTATTCCAACATGATAACGACACCAAACACGCCTCCCAGACGACCGTTGCCTTGCAAAAGAAGCTGAGATTAAAGGTGATGGACTGGCCAAGCATGTCTCCAGACCCAAACACTATTGAACATCTGTGGGGCATCCTCAAACGGAAGGTGGAGGAGCGCAAGGTCTCTAACATCTACCAGCTCTGTGATGTTGTCATGGAGGAGTGGAAGAGGACTCCAGTGGCAACCTGTGAAGCTCTGGTGAACTCCATGCCAAAGAGGGTTAAGGCAGTGCTGGGAAATAATGGTGGCCACACAAAATATTGACACTTTGGGGCCAATTTGGACACTTTCACTTAGGGGTGCTGTCACTTTTTTTACTATCAGTTTAGGCGTTAATGGCTGTGTGTTGTGTTATTTTGAGGGGACAGCACATTTACACATTTATACAAGCTGTACACTCACTACTTTACATTGTAGCAAAGTGTAATTTCTTCAGTGTTGTCACATAAAAAGATATAATAAAATATTTACAAAAATGTGAAGGATGTACTCACTTTTGTGAGATACTGTAGATACATTGAAGCTTGTATTTAATATAAAACAGCACTCATCTACTTCAAGCTCCAGGGCTACCTCATGCATTGTCTATCATAGGTCAGCATCAATCAAGCCCTCCTGTAAATCTAGAGTATCAAGGACCAATCTTCCCTGGACTAATAAGAGACTAAGCCACAGGGATGCCACATCACAACATTTGATGTCCTTCTCTGCAGCATTTAGAACCTGACAACCACTGGAGGTAGAAGGGGAGCTGTAACATCTTGTGACTGCTAGAAAAAAGGTATGTATGCAAATTTGTATATACATTTTAAGCTGGGGTTGCTCCAAGACAGTGGAGGTGGGGTTCAGTCCAGAAGGGCATGCCATGAAACACAATGGTGCTTCATGGTGGATGTCTGTATACAGGTGCAGGCCAGAGTGGGGACGTGTGCATGCACATATATGTGTGCAACTGCATGTATGCCTGCCACTAATGCTAGCACCAAGCAGACTATTTGAGCCAAGATGCTTCACATGTTCAACGCTATCTGATCTGCAGCATTTCCTGTGAAAACTTCTGCCTGCTTCTTGTATCTGACTACCTGTTACTGATCCAGCCTTCCTTGACTACTCCTGGCCTTTCCCTGCACTGATCCCCAGCTTGTTCCTGGAATACACTTCTGTCTTGTCCTTGCTTGTGATCTGCCTACCTGTTATCAACTCCAGTGTGAATACTGACTACACCTTGCCTACTTGTTCATAACTTACCTCACCACCAGTTACGACCTGCCTGAGTCTGCTAGTTGCCTGCCTACTGCTCAGCTATTTCCTGCTGAACTTATTCTTGTTGCCCAGTCAGTTCCTGCTTAATAGGGATGAGCCGAACACCCCCCGGTTCGGTTCGCACCAGAACTTGCGAACGACCCCCGCATTCGGTACGAACGTTAGAACCCCATTGAAGTCTATGGGACTCGAACGTTCGAATTGGAAAATGCTAATTTTAATGGCTAATATGCAAGATAGTGTGCTAAAAAGGGTTTGGCGACCTGCCTCTTGCCTCAGGGGACATGGGTCACTGCGAAAAAAAGTTTTAAAAACTACCGTTTTGGCGGGAGCACTGATTTTAATGACGATTAAAGTGAAAAAAAAAAGTGAAATATTCCTTTAAATATGGTGCCTGGGGGGTGTCTATAGTATGCCTGTGAAGTGCCACGTGTTTCCCGTGTTTAGAACAGTCCCTGCACAAAATGACATTAAACGGAAATAACACCATTTAAAACTGCTTGCGCTTTTAATGTTATATCTGGTTCCTGCAATATGGTTGAAAATCATTCAGAAAAATGGCATGGGTAGCCCTCCCTGCCCATTACCAGCCTATTTGGGTCTTGTACACATATTAAGGGGAACCCCGTACCCATATTAAAAAAAGGAAATGCGTGTGGCCCCAGGCCCTATATACTCAGAACAGCAGTATACAGGCGGTGCAAACAAGACAGGGACTGTGTAGGTTTGTTGTGTTAAGTTGAATCTGTTTGTCATTTTCAACCGGTACATTTTTAAAGTGTAGCTCCAGTCAAAAAAAATATCTTTAAGCTTTTTGGAAAACATAGGGAAGGGTTATCACCCCTGTATAATTTGTTTTGTCGTCCATCTTTTTTCATCTCACTTGCTGCTGTCTCCTTGCGTTTGCAAGTAGGAGATGTTTGTAAGTTGGATGTTTGAAAGTAGGGGCCTGCCCTATATTATAGCGGTATGTACTGGGTACAGAGCACGCAGACAGCACGCACGCATCTCCTAACACTACTGACTGCAAGCTCTATTATTAACCACTTGTTAGCCCAATGTTTGCATAAAGTGAAAGATGAAGTTACGCTGAGTAAATAGATATCAAACATGTCACTCTTCAAAATTGCACATGCCCGTGGAATGGCGCCAAACGTCGCTACTTAAAAAATCCCCATAGGCGACGCTTTAAATATTTTTTTACTGGTTACATGTTTTGAGTTGCAGAGGAGGTCTAGGACTAGAATTATTGCTCTCGCTCTAACATTCTCGGCGATACCTCACATGTGTGGCACATGCGAGCACATGGGGACATGGGCGCTTTAATTTTTATTTTATTTTTTTATTGTTCATTTTACTTTATTTATTTTAGTTTGACATTTTTTTTCCCAAAAATATATTTTTGATCACTTTTATTCCTATTACAAGAAATGTAAACATCCCTTGTAATAGGAATATGGGGTGACAGGTCCTCTTTACAGTGAAATCTGGGGGTCAATATGACCCCACATCTCACCTCTAGGCTGGGAAGCCTGAAATAAAAAATTAAAAAAAAGATTCTGGCTTTGATCGTACTGGCGAGTTGGTAGAAGCACCGGAGGGCGGTGAGGGATGGGGGGCGTCTATGGCTGGGTACTTCAGGGTATCACCGAGTATGGCTGGGTATCTCTGAGTATGGCTGGGTATGGCAATTTATGGCAGGGTATTACAGAGTATTGGCGGGGTATTGGCGGGGTACTACAGAGTAATAGCAGGGTACTGCAGAGTATTGGGGGTACTGCAGAGTAATGGCGGGTACTGCAGAGTATTGGGGGTACTGCAGAGTAATGGGGGGTACTGCAGAGTAATGGCGGGGTACTGCAGAGTAATGGCAGGGTACTGCAAAGTCATGGCAGGGTACTGCACTGCAGAGTAATGGCAGGGTACTGCACTGCAGAGTAATGGCGGGGTACTGCACTGCAGAGTAATGGCGGGGTACTGCAGAGTAATGGAGGGGTACTGCAGAGTAATGGCAGGGTACTGCAGAGTATGCACTGGTATTGCAGAGTATTGGCAGGGAATTGAGGGGTTAAATTCGGTGAGCAGCGATGTGGGCACTGCAGATGCAGCCCACATCGCTGCTGACACCGATCTCTTTCCCCTCCGCTGTACCGATCGGTACAGAAAGGGGAGGGAGGAACAGGTGTCATAACATGACGCCGGTTTGTTTCCAAGTGATCACTCCGTCATTTGACGGAGCAATCACGTGGTAAACGGCCGCTATGAGCGGCCGTTTACCGTGATGCGCCGGGTCCTATGGACCCGGCGGTCACGGATGCTCTCGAGTGCGCACACCTCGGGGCACGCGAGAGCAGAATTCTGGGAGGCCGTTAATTAACGGCCTCTCTGAGTTAAACAACCGCCCTGAAGCCGTTAATGGGCAATGGGCAGTTGTTAAGTGGTTAAAGCTAGATCACTAGCTATATAGGTGAGGTGAATATAGTGGTGTATACTGCAGTCAGGGCACAGACAACAACCACTACACAGCAGCAAGATAGGAAATCAGCCAAAAACGATTGGTGTGTACTGTGTTGAAGGTACACAGAACACCCACTGCTTCAGATGCAAAGTAACACACTACAGGAGGCGGCCTTAAAGGCGGCCTTATATAGTGTGGGACGTGCACTACACAGTCTGAGCTATGATTGGCCACAGGCATCCTGCCTGTGGCCAATCATGGCTCTCCTCGCTGCCGGCGCTGCGATTGGCCAAGCATGCGGGGTCACAGTGCATGCTTGGCCAATCATCGGACAGCAATGCACTGCGCCAACGCAGTGCATTGTGGTCCGCGCGCGCGTCACTCGAATTTTGACGCGAACGGCCAAAACGTTCGGAATTTGCCGAACGCACGAACAGCCAATGTTCGAGTCGAACGTACGTTCGACTCGAACACGAAGCTCATCCCTACTGCTTAACCTCTGTCTGTTATCCATTAAGTTCCTGTGGAATATCTGCCTGTTGTTCCGATGGTTCACCTACCTGCTACCAGCCAGTCTCTGTGAAGGCACAGACAACCTACACAAACCAGCTGATGTAAGCTGTCTGAGGCACTTATGCCACTCTACACACTGTTGCTTCCTGTTACGAGGGGTCCTGAGCCGCAGGTGTAAGGTAGGCCAACCCCATCATGCCAGGCTCTTCCACCAGGTATGTAACAAGCCTGGAGTTGAGCTTTAAGGTAGAACTTTACCAAACACTTTTGTTCAGTTTTGGATGGGATGTGGTAGGCCTCACCCATCCTCCACAATGATAGAGCCCAGTTAACAGTGTCCATTTAAAGTAAATTCTAAAGAGCCAATGCTGAATATAAAGTATATTGAATAGAACTCTGCTTGTAAAAGTCCTCTTTGTTGTTTAGATCAACTTATTATTTTATCTGCCTAGCTAATTCAGGACATTTTAAATATGTCTAATATTTTAACAGTAAAGCACACCTTTTCCATCCCATAATTATATCTAAGACAACATGTGTGTAGAAAAAATGTTAGAGGGATTCCTCAGGAAGTGGTGTCACATGAACTATGTGACAAATACCACTATTTCAAATCCAGTAGCAATCAATAGAATGGCCAAGTTCAAAGCAAAAGAGCATGTCAGTTCTAAGGCAAAGATCAGTAACAAGGTAAACAGCAATGAACTAAGAATTGCTTGGTGATGGAGACGGACAGACATAAGCAGCTTCTTTAATAAAGACATAACTTGGTTATATGCTGTGATGTAAAAAAAAAATGAAACACAATTTGTTTCTTTAAAACTCATTTGAACTTTTCATATTTCGGGCATTGTTAAGCTAAATTTTCTATAGTGACAATAAGCAAGAATCCGCTTGCTTGTAACATTACCTTTTTATACAGGCTTTTTTCCAGTGCAACTACAACAGTGTTGTTTTGTTCCCATCACACTTTGATGAACACAATTATAATCAATGCAAATTATTGAGTTTTACTGCTGCTTTATGTTGATGGTGTAATGTGTTGCTTTGCAGTTTATTTATGCATTCATTATTTATTCATATCCCAAAATTAATGGTGTATAATGCTGCCAACCAGAAGCTGAAGGTGTGTTCTATATGCATTTGTATTTTTTTTCCTTCTTTACTTAAAGAACATTATTTTGGGCTTTTTGTACGTATGCTATGAATTTCATTCTAAACAAATGAAGAAGAGTTTATAGACACTGCCTGAAGCATGCCATGTCCTTTAATTGCCATTTACATAGCAGAAGAATCATTAATTTCTAATTCACCTATTATTCACCCTCTTTAGAATGCTATGTCAATGTCAGTTTTGGGGCAATGGAATTAATGCAGTCTCCGAATGACTTCAGAAAGCAACCATTGCATTTTTCTTTTTCATGCTTTTTGACCTTAGTAAGGCAGTATTTAGACAAAAGCAGCTTAGGGCTCTAGTTTAGATATGATTTATGTTGCCACATTAACCCTTCATTGACCTAGAAATACAATAATATTAAAACAGTTTGACACATGGAAAATCAAAAGGCCTTTTATTGAAAGTGCTATTGTCCGCATCATAAGTTTCCTTAGTGTGATGGCACAGTTACACCATCAATTTCCTATTACTATTGAACACAGTATTGAAAAACCAATGGACAGAATCTTTTGTCATTTCTGTTCCAGTGACCAGAAAATAGCTCCAAATAAGACCTTTAATTCCTAACACTCGAGGCCCCTCTGAATGTACAAACTCGTGTTTTATGCTATCTTTGCAATCAAAGTAAATTGCAATACAAACTACACACTGCGCATGCAGTGTTTAACAACATATATTTTAAAGCTGAACTTCACACTCTCAATCAACATTGACTACTTTTAATTTTTATGTTGCTAGCATTGGTGAACAGATAGGACACTACTGGTATATCACATTTACTTGTTTTAAAACATTGTTTTTACATTTCTTTAGTTACTTCCTTGTGTTCAAGCCTAAACAAATGATGTCATACTTTTGGAATACAATGTCCATTTATATTTTGTGCAACAACTACATCAGCTAGTAGATGGCAGTATTTATAAGTCTATAGCTGCTCTGTGGTAAACTCTTTGTCTTTTCTCTGTGTAAAGTTCCTGTTTCCTGTCTGCAGTTAAGCAGCAAAGCCCACATGAACTGTGCACTGCCTGTTCTGTAGGGCTATATACATAATTTCTAACACATACATCCCAGGAGTCTTCAAGAAGGGAGAAATTGTTTTCTCAGCTAACCACACCCTTCTGTCTGCATGTCTGAGCTACTGTAAGGGCAGATGGATTCCCGGAAGCAAATACTACATGACTCATCTGCCCTTACTCAAGATGGCAATGCCCAGAAATGCTAGGGGGTGTTTTTCAAAGTGATTTCTCAGGGAAAAAAGCATGGAGACATGGGTGGGTGAGTGTTTGCTTTGAATACTAAAAATTAAATTGTGTTTTTGTTTGTGGTTTTGAGATGCAGTGTAGTTCCACTTTATGTATGAAAAATATTGCAATGGTTTTTAAAGTACATCTTTTACTTCCACTAACATTCTTAAAGGAGTTGTAAAGCCTCAGAGTTTTTCACCTTAATGCATTCCATGCATTACGGTAAAAAACCTTCTGTGCTGCAGCTGCCCCCCCAGAGCCCTTACTTTTTCTTACCTGAACCTGATCGTTCCAGCAGCACGCACAAGCCCAGAAGCTCAGCAGCTCTAGCTGCTATCAGGTCCTCATTGGTTAGATTGATAGCAGCATGAGCCATTGGCTCCCGCTGCTTTCAATCAAATACAGTGACATGGGAGAAGGGGGCGGGGGCAGGTCCTGTTGTCTGTGTCAATGGACGCAGCAGCAAGACTAGGGAGCGTGCCTGCTTGGGTACCCCAATGGAATGTGGCTCTCTGTGAGGGCACCCGCTGAAAAAGAGGAGCTGGAAGCACCGCCAGGGGACCCCAGAAAAGGAGGATCGGGCTGCTCTGTGCAAAACCCTTGCACAGATCAGGTAAGTATAACATGTTTGTAAAGTTTTTTTTTTGTTTTGTTTTTTCAAGTAACAATCACTTTAACTACTGGCATGTAGTAGTACCTGTACATACATTCAAATATCTACTCCAATGCTCCCATTGCTGAATGACAATCTCCTTCCCTCTGACACTGAAGTAAAGTTAATCAGGGAACTGGAGAAAGTGCAGAGACGGGCAACCAAACTGATGCAAGGCATGGAGGAGCTCAGCTATGAGGAAAGATTAGGTGAACTGAATTTATTATCTCTTGAGAAGAGGAGATTAAGGGGGGATATGCTGAACATGTATAAATACATAAGCAGTCCGTATAGCGAACTTGGTGTTGAGTTATTCAATTTAAGGTCATCACAGAGGACAAGGAGGCAGCCTCTACATCTGGAGGAAAAGAGATTTAATCTCTACATATGGAAAGGTTTCTTCTCAGTAAGAGCTGTGAAAATGTAGAATAGACTTTCTCAAGAGTTGGTTCTGGCTAGCTCAGTAGATTGCTTTAAGAAAGGCCTGGATTTTTTTCTAAGTGTACATAATACAGTATAACTGGATACTAACATTTATTAGTAAAGTTGATCCAGAGAATATCAGATTGCCTCTTGGGGGATCAAGAAGGATTTCCCCCCCCCTGCTGGAGCAAATTAGATCATGCTTTGCTGGGGTTCAACTGTGGGTATAGGATTGTGTATATAGGATTGTATAATCCCCCCCCCCCCCCTTTTACTGGTTGAACCAGATGTTTTTTTTTTCAACCAGACTAACTATGTAACAAGGTGGTGGGGTCATCCAGTGATGCCATTGACTATTAACTGAAATGTTTATATATGGTTTATGTCTTTAAGTGACCCCACCCCTTATGACATCACTGACAAAATATGGACATGTCCCTATATGGTCAATGATGTCACCAGGCAGATGGAAGTGTGTAAGCAAGTGCAGCATGGTGCGGCAGCAGAAAACACTCAGAGTCCAGGTTATATACAAAAAGCCCAACAGGAAGACAAAGCAATTGGGGCACTCACAGGATGTGACAGAGATGAGTATAAGCTTTCAGGAGCTCTGGCAAGTCCCTGCTTGTTCCCTACTCTTCTGGAACCTCTCCCTGACCTCCCCTATGCACTGTCTCTGACAGACGGATGACCAGGCTACATGGGAAATGCACGTCAAGCCTGGGAGCCAGGTCTTTGTGAACCAGGAAACCACAGTGAAACTAGGTTCCTCCTGACCCCCTCCCCTTTTCCAATGTCACTGTGGTTGAGCACCACACAGGGTGTAGAAACTAGACTGCACCTGCCTACAAACAGATTATCATATGGCACTGGGCAAGCAATGGGATCAGTCAGGTGTCTGTGGGCAGTGGGCACCCCATACTCATTCACATGGGGGGGGGGGGCTAGGATCTGGGGCTTCCCTTTTTGTTAAAGGGGAATTCTAGTTTCTGATAAGCCCTCTGCCTGCAGATCACCACAACCACCATGCCTGTGTTGTTGGGAAGAGGCCCTTGTCCTCATCAACATGGGGACAAAGGTGTTTTGTTATGGGGGCCACCCCTGGTAAAGTAACACCCATGTTGAAAGCACGTGGCCTGGTATGTTTCAGCAGGGGTTCCACAAGCTTGCTCTGCCCTTTTCTGACCTGCCAGGCTACATGCTTGGATAAGGGTCTGGTATTGTTTTTTCAAAAATCCATACCAGACCCAAAGGGCCTGGTACGCATACGCATATTTTTTTTAATTTTTTTGGGAGGGGGGGGCCTTTGCCATTTTTTTTCTGTCCTTTCTTTACATTCTGCTTTCAGCTGGGAATCCAGAACTGGCAGCAGGGATAAATCTTTGGTTGTTAGGAGCTATTGGTTGTTAAGAATTATCAGACAATGAAATGTGTGAATATTCACATCAAGTATCCAATCATGTACAGAAGAAATAGATAAAACAAGACTTTGCTTTTTACTCGATTGGATAATTGAAGTGAATATTCACACAATTTTAGAACTTCAACTTATATAGTAAATTAGCCTCACTATATTTTGCCTAATGTATCATTTCAGTGTAGAATATCAGTAGAAATTAGTTAACTTTACAATATTGTTGTGCTACCATAGCAGACTGTATTTTTGCCTTCTTTATTATTATTTAAAATATTTTTATCCATTTTAAATAATTAAAAAATATATACAGCACAAAAGAAACAACAACAAAACAACATTCATAAAACATTAATAAAAGTAGAGTATTTACAACTCGTATATGACATAACAGAAAAAAATTATAACAAACATATAATAAAGGTTTATAACCTAGGACCCTGTTCAAATACCATGGCAACCATAATTATTCCCCAAAGATGAGAAAAGAAACAACAGGAGAGGTTGGGGCTCCCACATCTGAATGTAAATAACCAGACTCATCTTCATCAAAATAGGTCTAGACTGCTCTACCGAATTCTCACCTCTCACAACTTCTCCTCCCCACCTTCTTTCTTCTCCCCTCCATCATCTCCCATCCAACCCTTACTTCAGGTGTTGTGACATGGCCAAAAAAACAAAAGAAAAGAAATCAATTCAAATAATGAAATTTAGGGAGAAGAAAAAGAAAACGTATTTCATTCTGCTCCTTATTCCTTCCCTTTCCTTTCTTCTTCCCATTTCGCCCTCCATACTACACACCTGCCCTTCCTCCTTTTCCCTCCCTCACTCTTTATCCATTTGGATATTGTACCTATTATGTTCCCGTTTCTCCTTCTTGCTATGCATCTAGAGCTCAGGAATGTCATTGTTTTCTTAAACTTTAAAAGACTGGAAAAAGAATCCTTCGTACTACACTTATCTGAAGCATTGTATTCAACATATGTGTCTTATTGAATTAAGCCACCCATGGATTCTGCAAACTCAGCAAGTGGTCATACTGTCTGTACAGAGTGAGTCTAATGAGGTATGTCATTGCATATATTGACCTTTGAAACAGAACAGTGAGAACACAGATTTCTAAAGTCTTCTACATACTCTACTTTATCTGCTGTGAAGTTTTACCTGTGCTTCAAAGATATCACACTACAAATGTCCGCTACTGAAAGAATACTTTTATAGTGTGGGGTAGGACTAAGAACAATGAGCCATGATTGGATAGAGTCATCATTACTTTCGCCACTCATGGCTCTGACAGTGCTCTGTGCCCTGATTGAGCAAAGCTTTAATTGCTTTAGCTAAACAGGGCTTCCAATGCACTGTGCAGCATAGTAGGGATGGGCAAATGGTTTGGCCCGAGCATGAGTTTGGGATGAATATTGGTTGTTCGCTCATTTGACTAACACCTGAATTATTCAACCATTTATTCAGCCTGCAGAATGACCACAATGCACTGCACTGATGATGGGTGATCTGTCAATCAAAGTTCCCTGGCCAGGGGGCTGGTCTGTATATGATGTTGAGCGGCGGTAGTAATTGAAATTAAAGCTGTGATCTCTGTGTTCCCTGTGCTGCACTCTGATCATCCAGACAGCTCTCCTGTTCCTCTCCTCCCCTGCACAGGTATGCTGCATAGTGGACACAGGCTGCATGATGGACACAGGCTGCATGGTGGGCACAGGCTGCATAGGTGGACACAGGCTGCATAGGTGGACACAGGCTGCATGGTGGGCAAAGGTTGCATTGGTGGGCACAGAATGCAATGGTTGGCAGAGGCTGCATTGATGGACACAGGCTACATTGGTGAGCACAGGCAGGCTGCATTGGTGGTCACAGACAGCATTCATTGATGGGCATGGATAAAGTTGTTGTTAATATTTATTTTTATAACTTAATTCTGCATAAAACTTTTAAGTGTCATTTCATGAGATAATTTATGAGGGCGTGTTTAGGGGTGGGATTAGAGGCCGGTGGGGTTGGGTGGGGCAACTGGTGGCGAGTAACCCTTGAGGCCTCGCTAATAGCTAAGGACTTGAAATTTTGAACACTGTTATAGCGTGTCAGTGGAGTGTGTCTGTGTAGTGAGTACTCAGGTTAAGGTGCACCAAACACCACTTTGCATTGATTAAAGTGCATCCACATAACAGGGCATAGTGTCCACTGTTTAATGATGTTGCCCATGCTATCTAATCACACCGTTCAGAGAAGGTGGTGGACTGGCTTACTAAACCATACTCGTCCTCCTCATCCTCCCATCACCCAAGCAGAGACTAGTGCATAGTTCATTGCAGCTGCCAGATTGGCTTATTCTGCCTCCATGTCCACAGCTATTCCTGCCATAGCTCCAGCCTCAGGCATGCAAAAATTCTAGAATTAAAAATGACTCCTAGGGAGTTGAGGAAAAAAACAATGTGGGTTTCTGGATGAGGATCTGAAAAACGATTAGTATCTTTTTTCTGAATTTTGCACCAACAAATGGATCCAACTTATTACACAGCAGAGAGACCATAAATTGAAGAAGGCTAAACAAATGGTCACAGTCCAAGAGACTCAACTCTTATGCTTTTTCACTTCCAGTCTCTTTGATAAATGGTCCCAGACCCTTGAGCAGAACCTCAAAAATGTTTTGGATAATTTGGTACATGCCAAATTGGGTAAATTTGATCGAGATCTCAGTGACTATAAGGGGGTTGGATTTTTAACTGGAAACATCCCAAACATCTCCCCCTTCAACCACTTCCCATTAAATCCTCACCCCCCAACAGTAATCTTAGTAATTCCAAGCCTGTTGGCACACCAGTAACTTCCAGGAATCAGCCCACCCCTCTTGTTGAGCCTTCAACTCTTTCCCAAAGTGGTAGGTTCATTCCTGGTATGTCCTCTTCCACCCTAGCTTATAGGAGTGGGTCACTTGTCCAAAAGGAACGTTCCAGCATTGCATCCCTTTCTCCATCAGTACCCGCACCGGATGGCTCCACTATACCAATGAGTGATTCGCTTGGCAACATTTCTGAGCCTGGATGTCTTAGTATCCCCATGCACATTACCATCTGGAATGAAGAGGGGCCCACTATTGGGCCTGATAATTTCCATCCCATTTCCATGTCCAACAAATTTAGTCCCCTTCGGGACGTTACCAACACCCAAGTCACCCATCCCATCAGTCCCTCTCGTGTACTGGGCCACACTTCTCCCAGCAGTAACCCGTCATCACTTCATGATAAGTCTTTTTTAGAACATTCCCCCACCAACCAATTGGAAGGAAAAATAAAGTTTCATGAGGTAGACGTAGGGGAAGGAGAAACTTTCAAAGATCACAAAAAAGACAGAAAAGCAATAAGCAGCTAATAATACCATTAACATATACAGTATAATCTGTCTTCCCACACATTAACAGAAGCCGGAAATTGTCTACTTAAGAGAGGCCTGAGTTTTTCCCCTTTTGCCACAGCTAAGAAATTTAGTCTTTTTAAAAATCTTAACCATTTTATATGGAATTTAACAGTCAAACAGCATTATATTAAAAACACCAATGATAACTTTTTGTCCCAAACTGAGTCCTCGATCAGTCACAACATCACCAACAGTGACTATGATATTTCCACTCTTAAGGACCTATGGGACCTATGGAATGAGGGCCACATTGATAGTCAACCTCTGGAGGAGTGTTTTGACCCCCCAGTCTTACACACCCCCTTTCGACCCCGTTCCATTTTATATCCCACTCAGTCTTGAGGTTCTTATTTGGACACATACTACCAAGTGGTGTATAAGGACTTGGTTCAGCTATGTGATAATAGTTTGAGCCACAAGTTCAATCTATTGCCATCTGAACGAATTGCCCTTAAAGCCTTAGAAAACAATCCTCACATCATCATCAAATAGGCAGATAAGGGGAGTAGTATAGTCATCCAAGATCAGACTGAATATTTCAGTGAGTGCTTTAGGCTACTATCTGATAGGAACACCTACCAAGTCTTCCCCAAGGATCTGCTTCCAGAGTTCCACATGGATCTCCTCAACATGGTCCGTGGAGATACCAGGGATGGCATTCTTAGCGATAAAGAAAGGCAATTTTTAACTCCTACTTCTTGCAGCACCCCATACTTTTACCACCTTCCAAAGGTGCACAAATCACTCCAGAATCCACCTGGTACACCCATAGTGGCTGGTACCAATGACTTTACTAGCGTACTCTCCCAATATATAGTTTGGTTTCTTCAGCCAATGGTTCAAAACCTCCCTTCCTACATACGGGACTCTGGACATGTTATTGATATCCCCCAGAACTACTAATGGGAGGGTCATTACCCTTGAGCATCTTTAAATGTGTGCTCCCTCTACAACTCTATTCCCCATGAAGTACATCTGGAGACTCTTAATTTCTTGTCCAGAGACTTATGGTACAATTCCCATCAGGTCCATTTCATACTCGAGGGGACCACGTTCTGCCTTGAACATAACTATTTCTCCTTTCACAACAAGTTCTATCTTCAGACAAGAGGCACAGCCATGGGTGCAAGTTTTTCACCCTGCTATGCAAATCTAATGATGGGTTTTTGGGAGGAATCTTAGATTTGGAACAACAATCCCTATGCTAAACATCTTATTTTTTATGGTAGCTATATCAATGACGTGCTCACCATTTGGGATGGGCCTGTGGATGAATTTTTGCCCTTTGAGGTGCATTGCAACAGCAACCCCCTAGGCCTCACATTCACACATGTCATCGATTGTGAACACTTAGTATTTTTGGATCTGGAAATCATTACCATCAACCATTTCAAACCAGTTGGGGGCAATTCCTACTTACACTTTGGGAGCTGCCATCACCCTTCATGGAAGAAGAACATCCCCAAAGGGCAGTTCCTGAGGTTATGTAGGAATTGTACGAGGGACACTGACTATGTTGCCCAGACTAGGTTACTCAACCATAGAGAGAAAGGCTGCCCGAATGAACTTTTGCAGGAAGCGTTTGAATCCTATTTCACCAAACAGACTGCCAAAAGAGCCATTGCAGGTTCGTCACAGGTTTCAATGGCAAACATAAAGCAGTTACCAACATTATATGTAAGCATTGGCCTATTCTTTTTTCAGACCCCAGGCTAGGCCCGCACCTACCACCTTCCCCCACAGGTCGTTTTCAGGAGAGCTTGCACTCTCAGAAATTGTGTGGCTCCCAGTAAACCCCCCAAAAAAAACGATTTTGTCAGAACCATGGACATCGGGTGTTATTTTAACAATAGGGTTGGAATAGTTCAATGCAAGAAACAACAGTACCTGTAATGCCGCGTACACACGACCGGACTTTTCAACATCAAAGGTCCGACGGAACAATTCCGGCAGACTATTCGATCGTGTGTGGGCTGCAGCGGACTTTTGATTTGCAAAAGTCTGACAGACTTTAGAAATGGAACATGTTTCAAATTTTTGCGCCAGAACTCCGCCGGACCCAGTTCCTACCGAGAAATCCGCTCGTGTGTATGCTAGTCCGACGGACAAAAACTGACGCTAGGGCAGCTATTGGCTATGAACTTCCTTATTCTAGTCCGGTCGTACGTCATCACGTTCGAATCCGTCAGACTTTGGTGTGATTGTGTGTGGCCAAGTCCGTTCATTCGGAAAGTCAGTCAGAACTCTGTCAGAACTCCGTCGAAAGTCTGTCGGACCTAAGTCCGGTCGTGTGTACGCGGCATAAGTTTATAACCCACGGTCCTCCTTTTTGTATAGTTCTCATAATACATATTCCATTAGACAATTCATTAGATGTTCCACCCAATTTGTTGTTTGTACAACCTTTTATATGTTAGTCACACCATCCGGGCCCTGTGAACCAGGCTTGGTGAACACCGCAGGACCCAGTAACCCAGTGGATTGAAAAAAAAAAAAGGTTTTAGAGAGCACAGTGTTCCCCATCATTTTGCTACTCATCATGGTGTGAATGTTAAGGACCTGTCTGTTCTAGCCATTGAGTTCATACCCTCGGGTGGCATGATGGAGAATGAAAGATTTCTGCGTTTATGTCCATGCGAAACCCTGTGGATATACAAGCTCAATACCCTTTCACCCATTGGCTTATATGAGGAACTTGATGTCCGTACAGTCATTTAATACACCTTAGCTGTTCTCATCTGGTTTCTATATATAGATATAGATATAGATATAGACATCATCTGTGTATTTAAATTTATTATCATTTTTAGTACCATATATATATATATATATATATATATATATATATATATATATATATATATATATATATATATATATAAACACACAGTATCTCACAAAAATAAGTACACCCCTCACTTTTTTGTTAATATTTTATTAAATCTTTCCAAGTGACATCACTGAAGAAATTAGATTTTGCTACAATGTAGAGTACTGAGTGTACAGCTTGTATAATAGTGTAAATTTGCTGTCCCCTCAAAATAACTCAACACACAGCTATTAATGTCTAAACCGCTGGCAACAAAAGTGAGTACAGCCCTACGTAAAAAATCTCTGAAGGGAGGGGATCATGCTCTTGTTCAGTATGTCACAGTACATGTTGGCATTCATGGTTCCCTCAATGAACTGTAGCTCTCCAGTGCTGGCAGCACTCATGTAGCCCCAGACTAAGGATGAGCTTGGTGTTCGAGTTGAACGCATGTTCGACTTGAACACCAGCTGTTCGCCCGTTCGGCGAAGCCGGAACTCTGTGGGCCGTTCGCGCCAAATTCGAGTGACGCTCACGGCCCACAATGCACTGTGCCATCGCAGTGCATTGCTGGCTCATGATTGGCCAAGCATGCACTGTGACCCCGCATGCTTGGCCAATCACAGCGTCGGCAGCGAGGAGAGTCATGATTGGCCACAGGCAGGATGCCTGTGGCCAATTATAGCTCATGTTGTGTAGTACACGCCCCACACTATATAAGGCCGCCAGTGCGGCGGCTTTCTGTAGTGTTCCGGCGTCTGCAGGACTTAGTGGGTGTTGTCTGTGTGCCTTCAACGCAGAATACACCTGTATCTACCCTTTATTGCTGTTCTCTAATTGAGCCATCTGCCATCTGCAGGAGTTAGTGGGTGTTGTCTGTGTGCCTTCAACGCAGAATACACCTGTATCTACCCTTTATTGCTGTTCTCTAATTGAGCCATTTGCCATCTGCAGAAGTTAGTGGGTGTTGTCTGTGTGCCTTCAACGCAGAATACACCTGTATCTACCCTTTATTGCTGTTCTCTAATTGAGCCATCTGCCACCTGCAGGAGTTAGCGGGTGTTGTCTGTGTGCCTTCAACGCAGAATACACCTGTATCTATCCTTTATTGCTGTTCTCTAATTGAGCCATCTGCCATCTACAGGAGTTAGTGGGTGTTGTCTGTGTGCCTTCAGTGTAGTATACACCTGCATCTACCTATATTGCTCTTCTCTAATTGAGCCATCTGCCATCTGCAGGAGTTAGTTGGTGTTGTGTGCCTCCAGCACAGCAAAGTATACACCGGTATCTACCCTTTAATAGCTGGTGTTCTATAATAAAAGCATCTGCAGGAGTTAGTGTGTGTTGTGTGCCTCCAGCACAGAACAATATACACCTGTATCTGCCCTTTATTGCTGGTGTTCTATAATAAAGGCATCTGCAGGAGTTAGTGGGTGTTTTGTGCCTCCAGCACAGCACAGTATACACCGGTATCTACCCTTTAATTGCTGATGTTCTATAATAAAGGCATCTGCAGGAGTTAGTGGGTGTTGTGTGCCTCCAGCACAGCACAATATAAACCTATATATATGGACAATGATATAGCGCTCTATTCAAAACAAACAAAATATATAAAAAAGTTCATAAACAAAAATATAGTGAATGGCTTCAAAATACGATATCCTCAGATATGGTGATCACATCCAAAGGCAGAAGAAGGAATAGTCATAATCCATTTCATACGCAGAGGAGGAGGGGAACCGTCACCAACACCCAAAAACACTGACTCTTACCATAGATGTACAGATAAAAACGCATGTAGTAAATCACCAAGGGGGAGGCAGTTTTCTATGCTGATTTCCCTTCGTCTACAGAAGCGCAATCATCTCAATGGGAGTCGTCCAATGGGAAAAGAGGATTCCTATTTCTGTTTAGTAGGCACTTCACTTCCCAGGAACTGCTTAAATCTCCAGACCAACAATCCTCCCAAAAACCATAGAAAACATAAAACAAAGTGGCCTCATTGCGCAGGTATACTGATAAACCAATAATCTTTTTATTCTCTAAAACCGTAGTTGAACTCACATTTAAGATGAGATATACAGGCATCAAATGACATTCGGCTACAGATGGAAAAAAACGAATGAAGACCACTCCTGTGCTCCTTCTGATGTCACCAGGTCCCAAAAAACGCCCGACGTTTCGCCACCAACGTGCGTCCTCAGGGGCATTTATATATATACTCTTTATTGCTGGTGTTCTATAATAAAGGCATCTGCAGGAGTTAGTGGTTGTTTTGTGCCTCCAGCACAGCACAGTATACACCAGTATCTACCCTTTAATTGCCGGTGTTCTATAATAAAGGCATCTGCAGGAGTTAGTGGGTGTTGTGTGCCTCCAGCACAGCACAATATACACCTGTATCTACCCTTTATTGCTGGTGTTCTATAATAAAGGCATCTGCAGGAGTTAGTTGGTATTGTGTGCCTCCAGCCCAGTATACACCTGTATCTACCCTTTATTGCTGGTGTTCTATCATACAGACATCTGCAGGAGTTAGTGGGTGCTGTGTGCCTCCAGCACAATATACACTACTCAATTGCTGGTTTTCCCATCTCCCTGCAGGCCATTACCATGTCTGGAAGGCCAGCAAGGAGAGGCAGACAGGCACGAGCCAATAAAAGAGGGCAAGCCGGCTCTGTGTCTAGAGACAACAGTGCTGGTCGTGGAAGCGGTGCATCTACATCAGCACGTGGCCATGGGACACGCTTGTTCTTATTTTCGGCAGCTAGACGTGTTGAGCCGCATCATGCCGAAGACTTGGTAGAGTGGATGACCAAGCCCTCTTCATCCTCCTCATCCTCTCTCACCCAGGCTGAGGGTACTAGCAAAGCAGCTGCCAACGCATCCTCTTCCCTCATCTCAATGTCATCATCAGTGACTCCTTCCCTAGACCCACCATGTCCTCCTAAGGAGTCCCCCGAACTGTTTGAGCACAGTGTTGGGTACATGCTTCAGGAGGGTGCCCAGTGTTTTGTAGGCTCTGGTGATGATACTCAGCTAGAGGAAGGCAGTAGCGTGAGCGCAGAGAGAGGGGATGCTCAAGAAGGACAGCAATCTGGCAGTCATGTTCCACAAGCTGCAGCATACTGCCAGGTTTGCTCCAGTGATGAAGAGGTAGGGGATGATGAGGGCACTGACTCAACGTGGGTGCCTGGTAGGAGAGAGGAGGAGGAGGAGGCGGCACATCTCCAATGAGGCAGGATGCCCTCCGGGGGCCAGCTTAAGGTCAGCACACCGACTGAATCACACCGCAGAGCTCCACCTGTGCAGGACGCTGCCTCTGCGCGTTATTCTAAAAGTTCTTTGGTGTGGGCCTTTTTTGAGACGAGTGCATCAGATTGTACCGCTGCTATTTGCAACATATTTCTCAAGCGTATCTCGCGTGGCCAAAACATCAGCTGTTTGGACACCACATGCTTGACCAGACATATGTTGACCTGCCATGCAGCTCGTTGGCAAGCTTACCTCAAAGACCCACACCAAAGAACAAAGCGGACCTCTCCTTGCTCCTCATCAGCTGGGATCTCCAACCCCACTAGACCTTCAGTCCTCTCTAAAACCTGCACTGAGAGGAATGAAGGTGTAGAAGTAGGTGTGTCACAGCCAAGGGCACTCTGCTAGCAGTACACCCAAGTCCGATTGTAGCAGGCAAATTTCCCTGCCCCAGCTGCTGGACCGTAGAAAGAAGTTCACTCCCAGCCATCCACATGCCCAGCGGTTAAATGCTAGCTTGGCTAAATTGCTAGCACTTCAACTGCTGCCTTTTCAGTTGGTAGACTCGGCCCCCTTCCATGAGTTTGTGCAATGTGTGGTTCCTCAGTGGCAGGTCCCCAAACACCACTTTTTCTCATGGAAGGCGATTCCGGCTCTCTACCAGCATGTGGAAGGCAATGTCCTTGCCTCGCTGGACAGGGTGCTCAGTGGTAAGGTGCATATTACTGCTGACTCATGGTCCAGCAGGCATGGACAGGGACGTTACCTGTCTTTCACAGCCCATTGAGTCACTCTTCTTGCAGCTGGGAAGGATGCAGGACAAGGTGCAGTAGTGATGGAGGTTGTTCCTCCACCACACCTCCAAAATGCTACTACTGGTTGTGACACACCTCTCTCCTCCACCCCTGCTCTTCTTTTTCCTCCATGGCCTCTTCCAGTGCTCTGTCCTCGGAACCAGCTGTGCTCCATAGGCGTTCAAGGGGCTACGCAAGTACGCAGGCAAAACTATGCCATGCTGCGCTTGCGCTGGTTTGTTTGGGGGACAGGAGCCACACTGGGGCAGATATTTTGTCAGCTCTGCAGGGGCAGGCCGAGAGGTGGTTGATGCTACACCAGCTTAAGCCAGGATTGGTGGTTTGCGACAATGGCACCAACCTCCTCTCCGCCCTCCGACATGGAAAACTGACCCTTGTGCCCTGTGTGGCTCACGTCCTTAACCTGGTGGTGCAGCGGTTCTTTTGGTGGGTCCCCGGGCTTACAGGATGTCCTGAAGCAGGCCAGGAAAGTCTGTGTGCATTTTCACCGATCATTTAATGACAGTGTTCGGCTGGCTGAGCTCCAAAAGGAGTTGAACCTGCCCAAGAACTGCCTTATATGTGACATGCCCACCAGGTGGAACTCAATGTTGGCCATGCTGCAGTGGCTGCACATGCAGCAGAGGGCCATCAATGAGTACCACCTGTGCGACTATGGCACCAGGACGGGTTCAGGAGAGCTCGGTTTATTCTCACCACGCCAGTGGGGCATGATCAGAGATGCATGCACTGTCATGTCAGCGTTTGAGGAGGCCAAAAGGATGGTGAGCAGTGACAGTGCATGCATCAGTGACACTGTACCTCTTGTCCACCTGTTGGAGCATACGCTCCGTGGAATAATGGGCAGGGCACTTGAGGCAGAACAGAGGCAGGAAGAGGACTTCCTTGCCTCTCAAGGCCCCCTTTATCCAGACAGTGTTCCTGCTGTCCCACCCATCACACAGTAAGAGGACAAAGAGGAGGAGGAGGACGATGATTGTGTCAGCATGGAGGTGGAGCCTGGCACTCAGCAGCAGCAGTCTTGTAGGGATGATTTACAGTCCCAAGAAACCCGTGGACTTGCATGTGGCTGGGAGGAGGTAGCTGTGGATCATGTTGTCCTTAGTGACCCAGAGGACTCCGGACCGAATGCCTCAGCTAACTTACGCTGCATGGCCTCCCTGATCCTGCAAAGCCTGCGGAGGAATCCTTGTATTCTTCGGATCAAGGAGAGGGACCATTGCTGGCTGGCCACTCTCCTTGATCCACGGTACAAGGGTAAGGTTGCCGACCTTATCTTGCCGTCGCAGAGGGAGCAGAGGATGAGACATCTTCGGGAGGCCTTGCAGAAAGGTCTGTGCAATGCATTCCCAGAGACTGGGAGGTTACAAACTCCTGGTCCTGGACAACGTGTTGCTGAGGCATCGGTCAGAAGGAGCGGTAGAGAAGGTGGCCATCTGACCGATGCGTTCAGACAATTTTTTAGTCCGCAGCCCCAAGGTATGATCAGTTCCAGCAACCATCACCAGCATCTGATTTACATGGTGCAGGAATACCTAGGGACAAGGTCAGACTTGGACACCTTTCCCACCGAAAATCCTCTGGCTTACTGGGTCTTGAGGATGGATCACTGGCCAAAGCCTACACAGTATGCATTTGATGCTGGTGCCTTGATATATTCCCCTTGATATGCGTACAAGACCCAAAGGGGCTGGTAATGGGCAGGGAGGGCTACCCATGCCATTTTTCTCAATGGTTTTCAACCATATTGCAGGAACCAGATATAACATTAAAACCGCAAGCAGTTTTCAATGATGTTATTTCTGTTTAACCACTTGCTTACTGGGCACTTAAACCCCCCTCAGTCCCAGACCAATTTTCAGCTTTCAGCGCTGATGCACTTTGAATGACAATTGCGCGGGCATACAACACTGTACCCAAATGAAATTTTTATCATTTTTTTCCCACAAATAGAGCTTTCTTTTGGTGGTATTTAATCACAGCTGGGAGTTTTATTTTTTGCTAAAAAAAAAAAAAAATCATGTTTAATAGTTTGTTATAAAATTTTGCAAACAGGTCATTTTTCTCCTTCATTGAAGTGCGCTGATGAGGCGGCACTGATAGGCTGCACTGGTGGGCACTGATAGGCTGCACTGGTGGGCACTGATAGGCTGCATTGGTGGGCACTGATAGGCTGCACTGGTGGGCACTGATAGGCATAATTAAGGCGGCACTAATAGGCACAGATAAGGCGGCACCGATGGGCACAGATAAGGCAGCACTGATGGGCAAAGACGGGCACAGATAAGATGGCATGGATGGGTGGCACAGATGGGTGGCACGGATGGGTGGCACTAAGGGGCACTGATAGGTATCACTGATAGATGGGACTGCTGGGCACTGATAGGTGGCACTGATAGGTGGCTCTGATAGGTGGCACTGCTGGGCACTGATGGGCGGCACTGCTGGGCACTGATGGGTGGCACTGCTGGGCACGGATATGTGGCACTGGGGTGCAGCACCTTTGTTTAGGCAGACTGTGGGCACTGCTGGGTGGCACTGTGGGCACTGCTGGGTGGCACTGCTGGGTGGCACTGTGGGCACTGCTGGGTGGCACTATGGGCACTGCTGGGTGGCACTGACAGAGGGGACACATTTTTTATTTAGGCAGGCAAAGCAGGGGGCAGGTGGGCACTGGCAGGGCTGGCCGTGATCGGGACTGATGTCCCGATCATGGCCGCCGGTGATCGGCTTTTTTTTTTCTCCTCGCGCTATCAGCTACCGGCTCCGTTATATCACATGATCAGCTGTCATTGGCTGACAGCTGATCATGTGATAAGGGGTCGGGATCGACCCCTTGCACGGATCGGTGATCAGGCGAGTCTCGTAGACTCGCCGATCACAGAGCGCGCCGCGCACGCCCCTCAGGGGGCGCTCAGGCCGCTCGTGCACGGGACTACGTCAATAGACGTAGTCCCGGAAAAGGAGATCCGCGCTGTAGCCGTCATTCGGCTATAGCGCGGGTCTCAAGTGGTTAATGTCATTTTGTGCAGGGACTGTTCTAAATAAGGGAAACACGTGGCACTTCACAGGCATTCTACAGACACCCCCCAGGCACCATATTTAAAGGAATTTTTTCACTTTTTTTTCACTTTAATCATCATTAAAATCAAAACGCCAAAACGGCCATTTTTAAAAACATTTTAGGCATTGACCCATGTCCCCTGGGGCAGGAGCCAGGTCCCCAAACCCTTTTTAGGACAGTATCTTGCATATTAGCCATTAACATTAGCACTTTTAATTTCGAACGTTCGAGTCCCATAGACGTCAATGGGGTTCTAAAGTTCATTCGAATTTGGGGTCCGTTTCGAAAGTTTTGGTGCGAAACGAACCGGGAGGTGTTCGGCTCATCCCTAGTTGTGGTGGTGGTGATGGTGCCACAACACTATAAGTCCTCACAGTTACTCTCGGTGGGCACAGGAACGGGCCCTGCTGTGAAATATTATATTAAGAATTGTGATTACATGCCCCTGTTAAACAGGGGCAGAAAAATTGGGCCTTAGGCACTGGTGCTGGTGCCACGACACTGCAACCTCTCCCATATACTCTAGTTTTATTGCAGGAATTAGCCCTGCTGCAAAGCATTGCATCAAAAATTGTACTTAAACGCCCCTGTTAAACAGGGGCAGAAAAATTGGGCTGATGGCATCACCCAGAACCAGAAATGTTCTTCCAAAATATCAGCGGAGGAGGAAGAGGATAGACAATCAACATAACAGGACAGTCACTCAGCATCAGGATAGGCAGTCTTGAAGGGATGTGATATTTCAAAAAAAATTATTCGGTTACATCAGCTTCAGGTGCTTGGTAGCTGTGGGTGATCCAAGATTGATTCATCTTGATGAAGCTCAGTCCATCAACTGATTCGGTGGACAGGCGCACCCTATGATCGGTAACAAAGCCACCAGCAGCACTGAAGGTGCGTTCCGAAAGAACGCTGGATGCAGGACAGGCCAGTAGCTCAATTGCATACTGTGCAAGCTCTGGCCAGTGATCCATCCTCAAGACCCAGTAAGCCAGAGGATTTTCGGTGGAAAAGGTGTCCAAGTCTGACCTTGCCCCTAGGTATTCCTGCAGCATGTAAATCAGACGCTGGCGATGGTTGCTGGAACCGATCATACCTTGGGGCTGCGGACTAAAAAATTGTCTGGAAGCATCAGTCAGACGGCCACCTTCTCCACCGCTCCTTCTGACCGATGCCTCAGCAACACGTTGTCCAGGACCAGGAGTTTGTAACCTCCCAGTCTCTGGGAACGCGTTGCACAGACCTTTCTGCAAGGCCTCCCAAAAATGTCTCATCCTCTGCTCCCTCTGCGATGGCAAGATAAGGTCGGCAACCTTACCCTTGTACCGTGGATCAAGGAGAGTGGCCAGCCAGTAATGGTCCCTCTCCTTGATCCGAAGAATACGAGGATCCTTCCGCAGGCTTTGCAGGATCAGGGAGGCCATGCAGCGTAGGTTAGCTGAGGCATTCGGTCCGAAGTGCTCTGGGTCACTAAGGGCAACATGATCCGCAGCTACCTCCTCCCAGCCACGTACAAGTCCACATGTTTCTTGGGACTGTAAATCATCCCTACAAGACTGCTGCTGCTGCTGCTGCTGCTGCTGATGCTGAGTGCCAGCCTCCACCTCCATGCTGACACAATCATCCTCCTCCTCCTCTTCCTCCTCCTCCTCTTCCTCCTCCTCATCCTCTTCCTGTGTGATGGGTGGCACAGCAGGAACACTGTCTGGATAAAGGGGGCCTTGAGAGGCAAGGAAGTCCTCCTCTTCCTGCCTCTGTTCTGCCTCAAGTGCCCTGTCCATTATTCCACGCAGCGTATGCTCCAAGAGGTGGACAAGAGGTACAGTTTCACTGATGCATGCACTGTCACTGCTCACCATCCTTGTGGCCTCCTCAAACGGTGACAGGACAGTGCATGCATCCCTGATCATGCCCCACTGGCGTGGTGAGAAAAAACCAAGCTCCCCTGACCCTGTCCTGGTGCCGTAGTCGCACAGGTACTCATTGATGGCCCTCTGCTGCGTGTGCAGCCGCTGCAGCATGGCCAACTTTGAGTTCCACCTGGTGGGCATGTCACATATAAGGCGGTTCTTGGGCAGGTTCAACTCCTTTTGGAGCTCAGCCAGCCGAGCACAGGCATTAAATGATCGGCGGAAATGCACATAGACTTTCCTGGCCTGCTTCAGTACATCCTGTAAGCCAGGGTACCTGCCCAAGAACCGCTGCACCACCAGGTTAAGGACGTGAGCTACACAGGGCACATGGGTCAGTTGTCCCTGTCGGAGGGCGGAGAGGAGGTTGGTGCCATTGTCACAAACCACCATTCCTGGCTTAAGCTGGCGTGGCGTCAACCACCTCTCGGCCTGCCCCTGCAGAGCTGACAAAACATCCGCCCCAGTGTGGCTCCTGTCCCCCAAACAAACCAGCGCAAGCACGGCATGGCATTGTTTTGCCTGCGTACTTGCGTAGCCCCTGGAACGCCTACGGAGCACCGCTGGTTCTGAGGACAGAGCACTGGAAGAGGCCATGGAGGAAGAAGAAGAGGAGGGGGTGGAGGAGAGAGGTGTGTCACAACCAATAGTAGCATTTTGGAGGCGTGGTGGCGGAACAACCTCCAACACTACTGCACCTTGTCCTGCATCCTTCCCAGCTGCCAGAAGAGTGACCCAATGGGCCGTGAAAGACAGGTAACGTCCCTGTCCATGCCTGCTGGACCATGAGTCAGCGGTAATATGCACCTTACCGCTGACCGCCCTGTCCAGCGAAGCAAGGACATTGCCTTCCACATGCCGGTAGAGAGCCGGAATCGCCTTCCATGAGACAAAGTGGCGTTTGGGGACCTGCCACTGAGGAACCGCACATTGTACAAACTCACGGAAGGGGGCCGAGTCTACCAACTGAAAAGGCAGCAGTTGAAGTGCTAGCAATTTAGCCAAGCTAGCATTTAACTGCTGGGCATGTGGATGGCTGGGAGTGAACTTCTTTCGCCGGTCCAGCAGCTGGGGCAGGGACATTTGCCTGCTATAATCGGATGTGGGTGTACCGCTAGCAGAGTTCCCGGAAGCACTTGGCTGTGACACACTTAATTCTACACCTTCATTCATCTCAGAGCAGGTTTCAGAGAGGACTGAAGGTCTAGTGGGGTTAGAGATGCCAGCTGATGAGGAGCAAGGAGAGGTCCGGTTTGTTCTTTGGTGTGGGTATTTGAGGTACGCTTGCCAACAAGCTGCATGGCAGGTCAACATATGTCTGGTCAAGCATGTGGTGCCCAAGCGGCGGTGCGATCTGATGCACTCGTCTCAAAAAAGGCCCACACCAAAGAACTTTTAGAATAACGTGCAGAGGCAGCGCCCTGCACAGGCGGAGCTCTGCGGTGTGATTCAGTCGGTGTGCTGCCCCTAAGCTGGCCCCCGGAGGGCATCCTGCCTCGTTGGACATGTGCCTCCTCCTCCTCTCTCCTTCCAGGCACCCACGTGGAGTCAGTGCCCTCATCATCCCCTCCCTCTTCATCGCTGTAGCAAACCTGGCAGTATGCTGCAGCTTGTGGAACATGACTGCCAGATTGCTGTCCTTCTTGAGCATCCCCTCTCTCTGCGCTCACGCTACTGCCTTCCTCTAGCTGAGTGTCATCATCAGAGCCCACAAAACACTGGGCATCCTCCTGGAGCATGTACCCAACACTGTGCTCAAAGAGTTCAGGAGACTCCTCAGGAGGACGTGGTGGGTCTAGGGAAGGAGTCACTGATGATGACATTGAGAGGAGGGAAGACGATGCATTGGCAGCTGCTTTGCTAGTACCCTGAGACTGGGTGAGAGAGGATGAGGAGGATGAAGAGGGCTTGGTCATCCACTCTACCAAGTCGTTGGCATGTTGCGGTTCAACATGTCCAGCTGCCGAAAAGAAGAACAAGCGTGTCCCATGGCCACGTGCTGATGACAATGCACCGCGTCCACGGCCAGCACTGTTGTCTCTAGACACAGAGCCTGCTTGCCCTCTGTGTGATGGGTGGCACAGCAGGAACACTGTCTGGATAAAGGGGGCCTTGAGAGGCAAGGAAGTCCTCCTCTTCCTGCCTCTGTTCTGCCTCAAGTGCCCTGTCCATTATTCCACGCAGCGTATGCTCCAAGAGGTGGACAAGAGGTACAGTTTCACTGATGCATGCACTGTCACTGCTCACCATCCTTGTGGCCTCCTCAAACGGTGACAGGACAGTGCATGCATCCCTGATCATGCCCCACTGGCGTGGTGAGAAAAAACCAAGCTCCCCTGACCCTGTCCTGGTGCCGTAGTCGCACAGGTACTCATTGATGGCCCTCTGCTGCGTGTGCAGCCGCTGCAGCATGGCCAACGTTGAGTTCCACCTGGTGGGCATGTCACATATAAGGCGGTTCTTGGGCAGGTTCAACTCCTTTTGGAGCTCAGCCAGCCGAGCACAGGCATTAAATGATCGGCGGAAATGCACATAGACTTTCCTGGCCTGCTTCAGTACATCCTGTAAGCCAGGGTACCTGCCCAAGAACCGCTGCACCACCAGGTTAAGGACGTGAGCTACACAGGGCACATGGGTCAGTTGTCCCTGTCGGAGGGCGGAGAGGAGGTTGGTGCCATTGTCACAAACCACCATTCCTGGCTTAAGCTGGCGTGGCGTCAACCACCTCTCGGCCTGCCCCTGCAGAGCTGACAAAACATCCGCCCCAGTGTAGCTCCTGTCCCCCAAACAAACCAGCGCAAGCACGGCATGGCATTGTTTTGCCTGCGTACTTGCGTAGCCCCTGGAACGCCTATGGAGCACCGCTGGTTCTGAGGACAGAGCACTGGAAGAGGCCATGGAGGAAGAAGAAGAGGAGGGGGTGGAGGAGAGAGGTGTGTCACAACCAATAGTAGCATTTTGGAGGCGTGGTGGCGGAACAACCTCCAACACTACTGCACCTTGTCCTGCATCCTTCCCAGCTGCCAGAAGAGTGACCCAATGGGCCGTGAAAGACAGGTAACGTCCCTGTCCATGCCTGCTGGACCATGAGTCAGCGGTAATATGCACCTTACCGCTGACCGCCCTGTCCAGCGAGGCAAGGACATTGCCTTCCACATGCCGGTAGAGAGCCGGAATCGCCTTCCATGAGACAAAGTGGCGTTTGGGGACCTGCCACTGAGGAACCGCACATTGTACAAACTCACGGAAGGGGGCCGAGTCTACCAACTGAAAAGGCAGCAGTTGAAGTGCTAGCAATTTAGCCAAGCTAGCATTTAACTGCTGGGCATGTGGATGGCTGGGAGTGAACTTCTTTCGCCGGTCCAGCAGCTGGGGCAGGGACATTTGCCTGCTATAATCGGATGTGGGTGTACCGCTAGCAGAGTTCCCGGAAGCACTTGGCTGTGACACACTTAATTCTACACCTTCATTCCTCTCAGAGCAGGTTTCAGAGAGGGCTGAAGGTCTAGTGGGGTTAGAGATGCCAGCTGATGAGGAGCAAGGAGAGGTCCGCTTTGTTCTTTGGTGTGGGTATTTGAGATACGCTTGCCAACAAGCTGCATGGCAGGTCAACATATGTCTGGTCAAGCATGTGGTGCCCAAGCGGCGGTGCGATCTGATGCACTCGTCTCAAAAAAGGCCCACACCAAAGAACTTTTAGAATAACGTGCAGAGGCAGCGCCCTGCACAGGCGGAGCTCTGCGGTGTGATTCAGTCGGTGTGCTGCCCCTAAGCTGGCCCCCGGAGGGCATCCTGCCTCGTTGGACATGTGCCTCCTCCTCCTCTCTCCTTCCAGGCACCCACGTGGAGTCAGTGCCCTCATCATCCCCTCCCTCTTCATCGCTGTAGCAAACCTGGCAGTATGCTGCAGCTTGTGGAACATGACTGCCAGATTGCTGTCCTTCTTGAGCATCCCCTCTCTCTGCGCTCACGCTACTGCCTTCCTCTAGCTGAGTGTCATCATCAGAGCCCACAAAACACTGGGCATCCTCCTGGAGCATGTACCCAACACTGTGCTCAAAGAGTTCAGGAGACTCCTCAGGAGGACGTGGTGGGTCTAGGGAAGGAGTCACTGATGATGACATTGAGAGGAGGGAAGACGATGCATTGGCAGCTGCTTTGCTAGTACCCTGAGACTGGGTGAGAGAGGATGAGGAGGATGAAGAGGGCTTGGTCATCCACTCTACCAAGTCGTTGGCATGTTGCGGTTCAACATGTCCAGCTGCCGAAAAGAAGGACAAGCGTGTCCCATGGCCACGTGCTGATGACAATGCACCGCGTCCATGGCCAGCACTGTTGTCTCTAGACACAGAGCCTGCTTGCCCTCTGTGTGATGGGTGGCACAGCAGGAACACAGTCTGGATAAAGGGGGCCTTGAGAGGCAAGGAAGTCCTCCTCTTCCTGCCTCTGTTCTGCCTCAAGTGCCCTGTCCATTATTCCACGCAGCGTATGCTCCAAGAAGTGGACAAGAGGTACAGTTTCACTGATGCATGCACTGTCACTGCTCACCATCCTTGTGGCCTCCTCAAACGGTGACAGGACAGTGCATGCATCCCTGATCATGCCCCACTGGCGTGGTGAGAAAAAACCAAGCTCCCCTGACCCTGTCCTGGTGCCGTAGTCGCACAGGTACTCATTGATGGCCCTCTGCTGCGTGTGCAGCCGCTGCAGCATGGCCAACGTTGAGTTCCACCTGGTGGGCATGTCACATATAAGGCGGTTCTTGGGCAGGTTCAACTCCTTTTGGAGCTCAGCCAGCCGAGCACAGGCATTAAATGATCGGCGGAAATGCATATAGACTTTCCTGGCCTGCTTCAGTACATCCTGTAAGCCAGGGTACCTGCCCAAGAACCGCTGCACCACCAGGTTAAGGACGTGAGCTACACAGGGCACATGGGTCAGTTGTCCCTGTCGGAGGGCGGAGAGGAGGTTGGTGCCATTGTCACAAACCACCATTCCTGGCTTAAGCTGGCGTGGCGTCAACCACCTCTCGGCCTGCCCCTGCAGAGCTGAGAAAACATCCGCCCCAGTGTGGCTCCTGTCCCCCAAACAAACCAGCGCAAGCACGGCATGGCATTGTTTTGCCTGCGTACTTGTGTAGCCCCTGGAACGCCTACGGAGCACCGCTGGTTCTGAGGACAGAGCACTGGAAGAGGCCATGGAGGAAGAAGAAGAGGAGGGGGTGGAGGAGAGAGGTGTGTCACAACCAATAGTAGCATTTTGGAGGCGTGGTGGCGGAACAACCTCCAACACTACTGCACCTTGTCCTGCATCCTTCCCAGCTGCCAGAAGAGTGACCCAATGGGCCATGAAAGACAGGTAACGTCCCTGTCCATGCCTGCTGGACCATGAGTCAGCGGTAATATGCACCTTACCGCTGACCGCCCTGTCCAGCGAAGGCAAGGACATTGCCTTCCACATGCCGGTAGAGAGCCGGAATCGCCTTCCGTGAGACAAAGTGGCGTTTGGGGACCTGCCACTGAGGAACCGCACATTGTACCAACTCACGGAAGGGGGCCGAGTCTACCAACTGAAAAGGCAGCAGTTGAAGTGCTAGCAATTTAGCCAAGCTAGCATTTAACTGCTGGGCATGTGGATGGCTGGGAGTGAACTTCTTGTGACACACCTAATTCTACACCTTCATTCCTCTCAGAGCAGGTTTCAGAGAGGACTGAAGGTCTAGTGGGGTTAGAGATGCCAGCTGATGAGGAGCAAGGAGAGGTCCACTTTGTTCTTTGGTGTGGGTCTTTGAGGTACGCTTGCCAACGAGCTGCATGGCAGGTCAACATATGTCTGGTCAAGCATGTGGTGCCCAAGCGGCGGTGCGATCTGATGCACTCGTCTCAAAAAAGGCCCACACCAAAGAACTTTTAGAATAACGCGCAGAGGCAGCGTCCTGCACAGGCGGAGCTCTGCGGTGTGATTCAGTCGGTGTGCTGCCCCTAAGCTGGCCCCCGGAGGGCATCCTGCCTCGTTGGACATGTGCCTCCTCCTCCTCTCTCCTTCCAGGCACCCACGTGGAGTCAGTGCCCTCATCATCCCCTCCCTCTTCATCGCTGTAGCAAACCTGGCAGTATGCTGCAGCTTGTGGAACATGACTGCCAGATTGCTGTCCTTCTTGAGCATCCCCTCTCTCTGCGCTCACGCTACTGCCTTCCTCTAGCTGAGTGTCATCATCAGAGCCCACAAAACACTGGGCATCCTCCTGGAGCATGTACCCAACACTGTGCTCAAAGAGTTCAGGAGACTCCTCAGGAGGACGTGGTGGGTCTAGGGAAGGAGTCACTGATGATGACATTGAGAGGAGGGAAGACGATGCATTGGCAGCTGCTTTGCTAGTACCCTGAGACTGGGTGAGAGAGGATGAGGAGGATGAAGAGGGCTTGGTCATCCACTCTACCAAGTCGTTGGCATGTTGCGGTTCAACATGTCCAGCTGCCGAAAAGAAGGACAAGCGTGTCCCATGGCCACGTGCTGATGACAATGCACCGCGTCCACGGCCAGCACTGTTGTCTCTAGACACAGAGCCTGCTTGCCCTCTTTTATCGGCTCACGCCTGTCTGCCTCTCCTTGCTGGCCTTCCAGACATGGTAATGGCCTGAAGGGAGTTGGGTAAAACAGCAGTGTAATGGAGTCACACAACACCCACTAAGCCCTGCAGATGGCTCTATTAGAAAACAGCAATAAACGGTAGATACAGGTGTATATTGTGCTGGAGTCACACAACACCCACTAACTCCTGCAGATGCCTTTATTTTAGAACACCAGAGATAAAGGGGTATACTGTAATTGAGTCACACAACACCCACTAAGCCCTGCAGATGCCTCTATTAGAGAACAGCAATAAAGGGTAGATACAGGTGTATATTGTGCTGGAGGCACAAAAAACCCACTAACTCCTGCAGATGCCTTTATTATAGAACATCAGAGATAAAGGGGTATATACAGATGTATACTGTGCTGTGCTGGAGACACACACAACTTCCAATAACTCCTGCAGATGGCAAGTGGGCTCAAATAGAGAAGAGCTATGTAGGTGGATATAGCGGTGTGTACTGGGTACAGAGCATGCAGACAGCACGCACAAGCTCCTAACACTACTGACTGCAAGCTCTATTATAAAAGATAGATCACTAGCTATATAGGTGAGGTGAATATAGCGGTGTATACTGCGATCAGGGCACACAGACAACAACCACTACAGAAGAGCAAGATCGAAAATCGGCCGATAACGATCGGTGTGTACTGTGTTGAAGGTACACAGAACACCCACTAACTGCTTCAGACGCCAACACACTACACTAGGCCGCCGCGCTGGCGGCCTTATATAGTGTTGGGCGTGTACTACACAGCCTGAGCTATGATTGGCCACAGGCATCCTGCCTGTGGCCAATCATGGCTCTCCTCGCTGCTGGCGCTGTGATTGGCCAAGCATGCGGGGTCACAGTGCATGCTTGGCCAATCATGAGCCAGCAATGCACTGCGATGACGCAGTGCATTGTGGGCCGTGAGCGCCACACGAATTTGGCGCGAACGGTCCATAACGTTCGAATTCGCCGAATGGGCGAACAGCCGATGTTCGAGTCGAACGTATGTTCGACTCGAACACGAAGCTCATCCCTAACCACAACCACCAAAGGCCCAATTTTTCTACCACTGTTCAACAATGGCATGTAATTACAATTCTTGATATAATCGTTCACAGCAGGGCGCTCCAGCGCCCACCAAGAGTCACTTTGAGGGCTTACAGATCTTACTTGCATGACGCCAGTTGGACGGGCTGCTTCTTACTCCTAGTTACTCTGCATCTCAAAGAGCAGTTCTGGGTAAAGCACTATTAGAGCTTCAGTCCACTTGGACTTCTTCTTTGCTCTGCATAATTTCTTTTGTCGGTACTACACCTGCATGACATCTATAGTACTTGCCTGTATGCAGACAAATTTTGGGAAATGCCTTAAACACTGGCGGAGCCATTCATATTTGCATGGTCTTGTGTAACTACTTGTTTTTATTAAACAATATCTTTGGGATATTATCATCTTTATTACCAGTATGATTCCACAAAAACGCTGTATTTACACCCCTGAAGAAGGATATGCTTTGTTAAGCTCCGAAACGCATAGGGTTATTTTTCAAAATGGATTATATGGCATAATCATGTGTTGTATAAATACTGGTTGTATATATATATATATATATATATATATATATATATATATATATATATATACACCCTTAGATGTATTTTTTAGATGTATACTGTATACTAAACCTTTTTTGTTTGTTTTATGTAATAAAATCATTTTTGTACCATTCTAGTTTGTACGTGCCTTAAAAATCCACCCCCAGGGGATTTCTCTTCTAGTATTTAATGTTTTGGATGTGGCACAACAAATTTACGTAGCCCTGGCATACCCTCCCTTCTGTTTTAATATCCGTACAAGACCCAAAGGGGCTGGTAATGGTCAGGGCGGCTACCTATGCCATTTTTCTCAATGATTTTCATCCATATTTTGTTGGAACTAGATATTACATTAAAACCGCAAACAATTTTAAATGACTTTTTTTCTGTTAAATTTCATTTTGTGCAGGGACTGTTCTAAACACGGGAAACACGTGCCACTTCACAGGCATACTATAGACACCCCCCAGGCACGATATTTAAAGGAATATTTCACTTTTTTTTCACTTTCATTGTCATTAAAATGAGTGCTCCAGAAAAAACAGCCGTTTTTAAAAAACATTTTAGGCATTGACTCATGTCCCCTAGGTCAGGACCCAGGTCCCCAAACCCTTTTTAGGACAATATCTTGCATATTAGCCATTAAAATTAACACTTTTTATTTTGATTGTTCGAGTCCCATAGACTTCATTGGGGTTCAAAAGTTCACACAAATTTTCGGTCCGCGTTCGAAAGTTCTGGTGCGAACCGGGGGGTGTTCGGCTCATCCCTACCCCAGACCATGACAATCCCACCACCATGCTTGACTGTAGGCAAGACACACTTGTCTTTCTACTCCTCACATTGTTGCCGACACACACGATTGACACCAACACCATCTGAACCAAATAAGTTTATCTTGTTCTCATCAGACCACATAACATGGTTCCAGTAATCCATCCTTAGTCTGCTTGTCTTCAGCAAATTGTGTGCGGGCTTTCTTGTGCATCATCTTTAGAAGAGGCTTCCTTCTGAGACGACAGCCATGCAGATCAATTTGATGCAGTGTGTGATGTATAGTCTGAGCACTTACAGGCTGACCCCCCACCCCCTCAACCTCTGCAGCAATGCTGGCAGCACTCATGATGCTGAGCATGTGCACTCAACTTCTTTGGTTGACCATGGCGAGTCCTGTTGTGAGAGGAATCTGTCCTGTTAAACCGCTGTATGGTCTTGGACACCGTGCTGCAGCTCAGTTTCAGGGTCTAGACAATCTTCTTATAGCCTAAGCCATCTTTTATGTAGAGCAACAATTCTTTTTTTCAGATCCTCAAAGAGTTCTTTGCCATGAGGTGTCATGTTGAACTTCCAGTGACCATTATGAGAGAGTGAGAGTGATAACAGCAAATTTAACACACCTGCTCCCCATTCACACCTGAGACCTTGTGAAACTAATGATTCACATGACACCAGGGAGGGAAAATGGCTAATTGGGCCCAATCTAAACATTTTCACTTAGGGGTGTACTCACTTTTGTTGCCAGCGGTTTAGACATTAATGACTGTTGTTCGAGTTATTTTGAGAGGAAAGCAAATTTACACCGTTATACAAGCTGTACATTTACTACTATACGTTGTAACAAAGTGTAATTTCTTCAGTGTTGTCACATGAAAAAATATAAAAACTTTTGTGAGATACTGTTATATACTTTTGTGAGATACTGTACTGATATATATATTGAGAGAGAGAGAGAGAGAGAGAGAGATGCATTACTGATTATTATTATTGTTGTTGTATTATTGTTGTTGTTTTTCACCATCATTAGTTTCATTTTATTTGTATTTTTATTTTCATTTTTATTTTCATCTTTACATTTATTTATGAATTTTTTTCTAAATATTTTTATCTTTATTCCCATTATTATACATTTTTTTAATAATAAAAAAATACATTCATAAGATGTATACTTTTTAATATTTCTGATAATGTATGCGTGCACTGGGTATTGTTATTATCCACATGGGTGGGGGGGCTCATGAATGACGGGGCGGTTAGCTCCTCCCCCCTCCCGCTCCTATATTTCCTATATTTTCTCCAATGACTAAACAGAAACCTGAAGAAGGGGCATGTTCCCGAAACATGTAGATGTCTCCAGTTGGCATTGTGTGATCCTCCTTGCACCTTTGGCATTAGCAGCTCCTGATCGGCCCCAGCAGCAGGGTTTGTCCATAGTCTTTGGATTCCCTTGGCTGACATTTGCCAAGCTGTGACGCCACTTCCAGGCATTGTACAAAGTCCGAGCAGCCACTGTACACCATCCCCAACAGTTCCTGTGCCTGTATATTTGCTCCCCCCTTCATTGGACGCTTGGCCCCACAGTTCTGGATAGGCCCCCTACCAGTGGCGCTCCTGTATTTCTTGTTCTATGGCTCTGCGCTGCATTTCCCTGTGCCCCTGTGTCATCCATGCAGCTCCAGCCTCCAGGTACTGCCAGCTTTCAATCCAAGTCTCTGTATGACCATCAACAGACTGCTGTATGCCTTGGTGCTTACCTTCATTCTCAACTTAATAATAAAAAATATTTGCTTTACTTCTGAGGATTCTATTTATGTCTGCTGATCAGTGTAGTTCACCCCTTTGATCGTTTTTTCTGCCCTCATTTGTCTATAAGTTTTGGACAGCAGCATCCACAGCCATACTTACTTTTTTGGTCTTTCACTTGTTTTTTTTGTCTGTGCACCTGGACTTTTGTTTTAAATGGAGGAGTCAGTTATGTGAGTTATTTAAACACAGCATTAGCCACTTGCTCATTGATGATACACAGCCATTACTTGATTCAGATGTTGGTTCTGAGGTTGAGGAAGGTAGGAACATGAGTCTACAGAGAGGGGAGAACACTGGGAAATAACAAATCTGCAGTTATGGCCCCCCAGCCACAGCCTATTGCCAAGTTGTCTCCAGCGATAATGAGGATGGAGGGATTGATGATGATGATGGGGTCGCTGTCATGACTTGGGTGCCAGATAGAGCAGAGGAGGAAAGCAAGGGTGAGGCACAACCCCAGTGAGGCAGCCATCATGGAAGAGTAGAGAGCAGCCATCCTATTCCATCATATTGTGAAGCTGTTATCTTCTGACCCACTTCCCACAGCTCTGCTGTCTGGGCCTTTTTTAACACATGTGAGCCGATCACACTGTTGCAATTTGCAAACTTTGTCTCAAGCACATCAAGCATGGCAAAAACACCAGCCATTTGGGTACCACATGATTGACAAGACGTTTAACCTCCCACCACTCAGCCCATTGACAAGAGCACCTGAAAGCCACACAAAAGGGATGCAATTCTGTTCCTCCTCCTTACTTCAGTCTACCCCGCTATACCTCATGACCTCTCAGCAGCCTACATTGACAGGGATGATAGTATAGTGCAGGGTGTCCCCAGTCCTTGCAGCACATCTGCCAGTAGCACACCACCAGCTGTAGACTATAACAGGCAAATTTCTCTGCCCCATCTGCTGCAGCAAAAAGATAAAACATACAGTCTCTGCCACCCACATGTGAAAAATTAAAGAAAAACTCCTCGCCAAAAAATATATATAGAACCAGTCACTGCCACCCACATGCCCAGTGTCTAAATGCAAGCTTATCAAAGTTGCTGGCTTTACAGCTCCTGCCTTTCCATCTGGTGGATTCTGGCCCCTTCTGTGAATTTGAAGAATGTGTTGTATCACAATGGCAAGTTCCCAGTCGCTATTTCTTTTCACATAAGGCCATTCCAGCTCTCTACTATTACGTTGAAGGAAATTGTTGTGGCATCGTTGGGCAAGGCAGTCAGACGCAGTTACGTGGACAGGTCCAGCAAGCATGGTCAGGGATGATATATTTCATTCACAGCACATTAGGTAACTGGAAAGGATGCAGGACAGGGCTCAATGCTGCATCTTTTTTTGCCACCACATCTCCATACAGCTAGTGGTCATTATGCGAGATTTGTCAGCTCTACCCCTCCTCCTCCTCCTCCTCCATGCCCTCCTCTGCTGAATTGTCCTATGATCCACAAGTGGTTACAGTGTTGTGGAAAATGTAGTTTTAAGGCTTCTGGAGAAGGGGGCCACTTAAGTGATACATTTTACATTTTTTTTTAGTCCTCGCCGCCTGGGACTGTTAGCTTCCACATCCCATTGGCAGCGTCTGCATCATATGGTGGACGATTATCCAGGGGCAAAAAAACAGAGGTGAACAGCTTTCCAGTTGTTGATCCACTGGGTTACTGGGTAATGAGAATAGACTGGCCAACTTGCCCAAAGTCTGCGAAAGAGACACCAGAATGTATCCAAAAAATCTCTAATCTTGTTCCCAGTGCACTACATCATGGCCTCATCATACAGACTGGCTCCCCAAGCTATTGTTTACAAAAAAAGAAAGCTTGCAGGGGAAATGTATTTTTTGGGCTTTATAAATGCAATTATTACTGCAGAACTACTATACTACAGTACATATGTGCTACTTTACAGGTAGACTAAGGTATTTCCATTTTGCTATTGCTATTTCTCTTCTTTTTTTTTTTGTCTTTTTTTTGTTAACGAAAACATTTTATTAGTGAACAAAGCAGGTACAAAATCCATTCACAAAAAGGCGAGATATATGATACACCGAGATAACATACATACAGAAAATAATGCGTATACAGTATTTCTGGACATAATAAAAAGGAACAGAACACATTGTGAGAGTTAAAATGTCAGAATACACTTAATCATTTCCTAAGAGTCATGGAGCAAGGAGCTGAAAAAGTCTGCAAACATATCTAAAACAATAATTGCTGGTCAGAGTAGTCACCGGCCTGAGGGACAGGGATCTACTAAAGGAGAGTTGCTGGATATTCACCTAGGGTGTCATTAAGAGAAGAATATTAAAGCAAGGAGTCATTAAAAGAAGTATGATAACACACCAAAAAATGGAAATAGAAAAAAAAAGGGGGGGGGGGGGAATAAAAGAAAGAATAACAAAAATAAGGGGGGAAAGTATTTTCTAATTTTTATGTTTTCACTTTAAGCACCAGTAAATCACTTCTCATTTTACAAACGTTGTTTTCTATGATACATGTCCCCCAGGGCAGTACCCAGACTCCCATAACCATTGTATGCCCAATTAATTGCATATAAGTCTTCAAAATGGGCACTTTTGATTTTTCCAGTTCAGGTACCATTGACTTCAATGGGGTTCATTAATCAGTTCCAAAATTTTTACGAGTTCTAGTATGAACCAAACAGGGGGTCGTTTGGCCCATCCTTAGTGCTGGCAGAGACAGAATCTGCCCAAACATTATTGAAAGCAGAGGTAGAAACTTTCCAGATATGAGTGCCAGCAGAAACAGAAGCAGTTCAGGCAGAAGCCCAACTAGAAGTTTATTAGAAGGAAAGAAAGCAAGTAGCAGTCTTAACCAAGGTCAGAAATGGTTCATTGCCCTATCTTGACAACCCCCAAAAAGTCTGCAAGGTAGACATTGCATATTTGCCTAACCAAGAACAATGACAACACAATTGCACTGGACACTTTAGATCCTGTACATGAATCCACCTTACATACATATCAGGAAAAGCTTGAGAAATCAATCACACTTGTCACCAAGGTGCTTCAGACCCATCTCCACCCCCAGGTTACTAACATCTTATGCAGCAGTTCATGTTCATATACCTTTCTGAGCCCATCCCACCAAATCACCCAAAACCTCCTGGAACTGGTTACATGGTTTAGCCCTCACCTGGGCTAAACCCATCTGTTATTTCATTCTTTCCCTCAAAACCTAAACATCAGTTATTAGATATCGCCACATGCAGCAATGATGAAGGAGCATCTATCACAAAATAGCATGGAAGAACTGATACATCACACCTTGCTAAGTACATGATAAGCAAATAACTTATTAATACCGTCCTGATGAAGTATGACAACCATCCTGAGGTTACAGATTGACCATTGACCTGGATAGGCTTGTGTCTTTTTTCAACCTCACCAACTATGTAATTTTGTAACTATTAACAGGATCTGAAATTTCACATTCAAGTGAATGGTCCAGGATTTTAGCATCCCATCTATGCAAGAACTTCATCTGCTGATCAGAGTTTAGGCCTGCAGTCATCAGATTGTGGTAAGAGCTTTAAAGGCCTAGGTCGCTGAACAAACTTACAGCAGCCCTGAAATAATTGGACTTGCCTTGTTCAGGAGATTACAGGGCTTTTTAGATTGCCCAATGAAGACAATCAGTAATTTTAGGAACAAAGTGATCTTCTTCTTGAGCTTGAGATCACAGAGGAAGACCCACATCTAGACATGACACATGGTGTAAACCCAGTTGTAGCAAAATTGACAAACAATATGAAGGAAAATGGACAGCAGTGTGTTCAAGCTATAAGGAGAAACATCAAGTTTCCTTTCCATCTTTCTACTTCTTTATGAAGTTCATCAAAGACTTAGACAGAACTATGAATGACTCAAGCTTCCTGGCAGAGAATGACTGCTTAACGTTAAGAATAGAAATGTGCATGCACGAAGAATGGCTAATAGAAATGTGCATGCGCACAGAATTCTTGGCAGAATGGTGACTAGGCATTGCTGTGTGCATGTGCATGGGCGTGCACTCAATGCTTGTTGGCGCCAACAAAAGGGGCTCTTACTCATGCTCCAATGTTGACTGGTCTTTCATCTGTTCCCTGTGTCCCTATTACTCTGCTTGTTCCCTTGTTGCTGACTCGACTTGCCTCTGACCTGAACTAGGATCCTGCTTCTCCTTCAGTTCATAACCCTGGCCATAACCCTGACCCTAACCCTGTAAGAAATATGGATGAGCCGAACACCCCCCTGTTCGGTTTTGATCCAGAACATGCGAACAGGCAAAAAACTGCTGTTTTTTCGCTTTGACAGCTCTTGACAGTGGCTGGGAAGGAGCCCCCCACTGACGTAAACAGATGACCCTGCCCCCCTCTGATGTCAAATGATGTTACATGTGGGTGGGGTCACTCGGTAATGTCACTGGATGGCCCCGCCCTTGGCTATATAACATCTGTCAAAGTCAAGAGACAGCAGTCACCAGGAAGACACCCATCGAGGCAGAGCTTTTTACATTTTTTCTATTTTTCAGGTCCATCGGGCGTTGTGATTGAAGATGGATGTACATCGCGGGACACTTTTATTTTTTTAATAAAGGAATTGTCAAAAACTATGTGGCTGATTTACTAAGATGAATGTGCTGCGCCGGTTCATACCTCAATTTGTGCAGCAGGTCTGGCATGGATTTTAAGGAGAAGCCAGTGACAAAAAAAAATGGAGTGGGGGTCTCCCTCAAAATCTATACCAGACCCTTATCCAAGCAGGCAACCTGGCAGGCCACAGGAAAAGAGGGGGGGACGAGAGCACGCCCCCCCTCCTGAACCGTACCAGGCCACATGCCCTCAACATTGGGAGGGTGCTTTAGGGTCCCCCAAAGCACCTTGTCCCCATGTTGATGCGGACAAGGACCTCATCCCCACAACCCTGGCCGATGGTTGTGGGGGTCTGCGGGCGGGGGGCTTATCGGAATCTGGAAGCCCCCTTTCACAAGGGGACCCCCAGATCCCGGCCTTCCCCCTGTGTGAAATGGTAAGGGGGTCCTACCATTTCACCAAAAAAGTGACAAAAGTGTTAAAAATTACAATATACAGTTTTTGACAATTCCTTTATTAAAGTCTTCTTCTTTCCATCTTCTTTCTTCTGGTCTTCTTCCTTCTTCTTTCCTTCATCATTCGGTTTCTTCCTCCATCTTCTTCTTCCTCCATCTTCTTCTTCCTCCGATCCTCTGCTTCTTGCTCCGGTGTTCTCGTACGGCATCTTCCTCCATGGCGTCTCTTCTTCCTCACTTCGTTCTCGTGCCGCTCCGCGCAATGGGAGGCTCCCGCTGTGTGATGCTTCTCTTCTTCTGACAGTTCTTATATAATGGAGGGCGGGGCCACCCGGTGATCCCGCCCCCTCTGACGCACAGTTCCGTTATATAAGTGTCAGAAGGAGAGAACCCCCAACTAAAATGTTTAAAAAAATGCGTGGGGGTCTCCCTAAATTCCATACCAGGCCCTTCAGGTCTGGTATGGATATTAGGGGGAACCCCATGCCATTTTGTTAAAATGGGGTGGGGTCCCCCTCAAAATCCATACCAGACCCTTCAGGTCTGGTATGGATTTTAAGGGCAACCCTGTGCCAAAATGTTTTAAAAATGGCGCAGTGTCCCCCAAAAAATCCATACCAGACTCTTATCCGAGCACGCAACCTGGCAGTCTGCAGGAAAAGACCCCGCCCCCCTCTGACAACACAGGGAAAGCCATAGGGAAGTCCCCCTGTGTGGTCACCAAGTGGCCCAGCCCTCCATTATATATAAAGTGTCAGAAGAACAGAAGTGTCACACGCGGAAGACTCCCACTGAGGTGGATCATGCGGACAAAGCGAAGCAGAAGCCAAGCAAGATGCGGGACGAGAAGAGTGGAGGAAGAAGAAGATGAAGAAGAAGGTGGAGAAGAAGAAGATGAAGGAAGAAGAAGAACACAGAAGGAAGACTAGAAGAAAGAATATGGAAGAAGAATGGAAGAAGAAGCGGAAAGAAGAAGAAATTAATAAAGGACTTGTCAAAAACCGGCTCTTGTGTTTTTTAACCCTTTTGACACTTTTTTTGTGAAATGGTAAGGGTACATTTGTACCCCATTACCAATTTACCAGGGGGGCAGGATCTGGGAGTCCCCTTGTTAAAGGGGGCTTCCAGATTCCTATAAGCCCCCGCCCGCAGACCCCCACAACCACCGGGCAAGGGTTGTGGGGAAGAGGCCCTTCTCCCCATCAAGGGGACAAGGTGCTTTGGGGGGCCACTACCCAAAAGCACCCTCCCAATGTTGAGGGCATGTGGCCTGGCATGGTTCAGGAGGGAGGGGGGCCACTCTCTCATCCCCCCTCTTTTCCTGCGGCCTGCCAGGTTGCGTGCTCGGGTCTGGTATGGATTTTTGGAGGACCCCATGCTATTTTTTTTACATTTTGGCGCGGGGTTCCCCTTAATATCCATGCCAGACCTGAGGGGCCTGGTATGGAATTTAGGGGGACCCCCACACATTTTTTTTTTACATTTTGGTTCAGGGTTCCCCTGTGGGGAAATGCCATGCTGTTTTTATCAATTAAATTTTATGTATATTGTCGGACCAACAATTCATTATAGCTGCGAGTAGTTTTAAATGACTTTTTTTCCCTTTAGAAATGTCATTTTGCTGTCAGACTGTTCTAAACATGGAAAACATGCACCCCTTTACAGACATACTATAGACACCCCCCAGGAACGAAATTTAAAGGAATATTCCACTTTTATTGTTTCACTTTAAGCATTATTATAATCACTGCTCCTGGAAAAATTGCTGTTTTTAAAACTTTGTTTTGCATTGATACATGTCCCCTGGGGCAGAACCCAGGTTCCCAAACACTTTTTATGACAATACCATGCATATAAGCCTTTAAAATTAGCACTTTTGATTTCTCCCATAGACTTTTAAAGGGTGTTCCGTGGCTTTTGAATTTGTCGCGAACACCCAAAATTGTCCGCTGTTCGGCGAACAGCCAAAGTTCGAGTCTAACTCATGTTCGACTTGAACATAAAGCCCATCCCTAGTAAGCATCAGCCTTATATAGTGTGGGGCATGGACTAAACCCCTGAGCCATGACTGGCCAATGAATAATCAGGGCTCTCACAGCACATATCGCTGTGATTGGCCAAAGTATACAGGTCAGGTGCATGCTTTGGCCAATCAGCAGCTGTCAATGCACTGTGATCTTACACTGTTAGTAGAACTGAAGACACCCCTTTCATCTCTCAAAACGGATGCCACAAAAACATCAAATAATCATCTTACCTATCTTGTCAGTGGGACAATATCTCAAATTGCTACTCGGAGCAGCTGAAATTTTAACAGGTTACCAGGAATCTACTAATATTGAGATCCTGCACAATCACACTGATTTTCCCCAGTTTATAGGCCTTGTACTCAGTATACAGCACTACCCCTCCTGCTTATTTAATCACTCCAGCGGGCGGCAAGCAGTTCAAATATTAATATTAATATTGTAACGAAAACAATTGATTACTGTCTGTAATACTTTTTTATTTGAAGTAACATCTGATTTTTCAGCATAAGCTTTTGCGGTGTACCCCCTACCTCAAGGTCTATGCAATACTAATGCACAAAGTTTAGCAGAAAGACAATCATTGATGAAAAAAAATTATAAACATATTCAACAATAGTAATAAAACTTGGATAGTTAGTGAGATGATGTCAGGAGAGGGCAGCGTCACAATGGTGAAATTGGTCATAAAACTGGTCATAAAACTGTTGGATAGTGATTTAGAAAACTTTTAGGGGCAGTTCACAACACGTGCAGTCCAGTGCGATTTGTTCTGCATCAAAAACGCATGGAAAGTAGGTTATTTTGTTTCCAATGGCATAGTTCACACCAGTGCAGTCAGTTCCATGGCTTTTCAATTCCAGAAAAAAAGTAGAACATCCTGCATTTTTCCTCCACTGGACTGTACTGAAATGCAGTAAAGCACATCAAAAATGCACCGGAAAGCACTGAACCCTAGTATATTGGAAAAAAAAAACAGGAAAAAAGAAAAAGAAAAAGCACCTGAAATGCATCTGGAAACGCATCAAAAGTGCATCAAAAATGCTTTAAAAATGTGCATGCAGAAACGCATCCAGAACGGATCTGGAGTGCTTTTTTGTAGTGTAAACTGACCCTTAGTCCATTATCTTATTTGTTAAATAGAATTATCATTCTTAGTTAAAAGTTTTCCTTTCCTGAGTAGTTTTGAAGTTCCCTTTAAGAGCTAAAAAATTAATGTCTTCCATAGTTATATGTTCTTTCTCTTGGTATTGTAGAATATTTTCTCTTTGGGTTTTCAGGGACGTGGTAATGCTTGTATTGATATTTTTGTCCTTGTAAACGTGTTATGGATAGAATCTGCTAGTATACTGAGATGTTTATTTCTGTCTTCTAGGTCTGAGCATATTCCCTGGCATCTGATGGTTTGGCTGTGTATGATGGCCCATTTGGTGTGTTGGGGGTGGAAACTGAAAATGTGGAGATAGTTTCATCAGTCAGAGGGTTTCCTGTATATTCAGGTGTGCAGCTTGTCATCCTTGATGGATACTGTGGTGTCTTCGAAATTGACTTGTGCTCGAATAGTCCATTTTTAGTTTGATTGGTGGGTGAAATGTGTTGATCAATAAGTACATTTTTTTTTGATTTTTTCATCTTCTGTCCATATGATAAAAATATCATCAATATAGTGATAGTATCTATATGGCTTTTGTTGTAGGATGTTAAGAAATGTGTCCAGGTCAGTCATACATAAGTTTGAATATTGGGGCGCTATTTTACTTCCCATACAATAAAGATAGATTACATTATTGAAAGTGAAGCGGTTGAATGTAAGAATGAATTTGATGAGCTGTGTAACATGCTCAGTGCTGCATTTAATGTTTAGTGGGCATGATAAAAATCTGTGACGTGCAGCAATCTCAATTTTGCAAAAGATGTCACTGTACAGAGATTCCAAATCCATAGTGACTAGAAGTGTGTTTGATGGTAATTGCTGTATATTGTTGATCTTGTTCAGACATTCAGTTGCATCATGCAGGAAACTAGCAGTATTTGTGACTAATGGTTTTAACACTTTTTCTACAATGCCTGAGATTTTTTCAGTAAGTTTGTTCATACCTGTTATGATGGAATTGTCTGGATTTTATATCTGCTGATTGCGGGTGCAATGATCTGCAATCTCCTTTTAAAAAAGTAATAAATGCACATTTTTTAATGGCAAAAAAAATGTGCATGTATTATTATTTTTAAAGGTTAACTTTAACTTTAACATTCTGTTAAAACTTTGTGTATTATTACTGCCTGGACCTTGAAGAAGGTACACCCTGAAAGCTTGCATTGAATATTTGTATGTTGCTGAAAAAAAAAAAAAAAAGTATAATGACAATATTCAATTGCTTTTTATTAAAGATTGAAAACTCACATTCAGCAGGAGCTCACCCAGCACTAAGGATATCAACATAGGTATGTAACGTTTCCTGAATGCCATACTGAGTTACCATGTGCATGTATACACCCTTCTTGCATAATGATGTCATTGTATAACCACTTCAGCCCCAGACCATTTTGCTGGTCAAAGACCAGACCACTTTTTGCGATTCGGCACTGCGTCGCTTTAACTGACAATTGCACGGTCGTGCGACATGGCTCCCAAACAAAATTGATGTCCCTTTTTCCCACAAATAGAGCTTTCTTTTGGTGGTATTTTATCACCTCTGCGGTTTTTATTTTTTGCGCTATAAACAAAAAGAGAGCGACAATTTTGAAAAAAAACGCATGATTTTTTACTTTTTGTTATAATAAATATCCCCCAAAAATATATAAAAAAACATTTTTTTTCCCTCAGTTTAGGCCGATGCGTATTCTACATATTTTTGGTTAAAAAAATTGGACACATTTTTGGGACCATTGTCATTTATACAGCAATCACTGCTATATAAATGCAGTGATTGCTGTGTAAATGACACTTACAGTGAAGGGGTTAACCAGTGGGTGGCAGTGTAGGGGTTAAGTGTTCCTAGGGGTGTGTTACTAACTGTGGGGGGCTGGGCTTTCATTTAGTGAACACTGATCTCTGCTCCAATCACATGGAGCAGATATCAGCGTCACTAGTTGCTAGGCAGAATGGGGAAATGCTGTTTACAAAGACATTTCTCCGTTCAGCCACCCCATGAGATAATCGCGGGTATGCCAGCGGCGATCGAGTCTGCGGGACCCGCGACTGGACTCACAGGGGTCCCGACCAGTAGGGCGGCATTAAAGATTGGACGTACCTGTACGCCAATATGCCTGCCATGTCATTCTGCTGACGTACATCGGTGTGTGCGCTGGTCGGGAACCGGTTAATAATCTCACTCAACACATGGGGGGTTATTTACGAAAGGCAAATCCACTTGGAAATGCAGTCGCTCTAAATCTAAGGAGTAGCTCTTAAATGAGTGGAAGATCTGCTGATTTTATCATCCAATCATGTGCAAGCTAAAATGCTGTTTTTTATTTTCCTTGAATGTCCCCCTCGGATCTACAGTTACTTTACTTACAAGTGCACTTTCATTGCACTTTCAAGTGCACTTGCAGTGCAAAGTGGATTTTCCTTTAGTAAATGACCCCCATTGTGTCATACTTTGACATTTTCAATAGCAGTAATGGTATAGTCAGAATAGCACCCCTTAAATAGTTCTTCATATTTCCTTTTTCTGCCCGCATCTTCCTGCTTCCACCCTTATGCCACGTACACACAAGCAGAAAAATCTTGGATGGTTTTTTCCGACGGAATTCCGCTCAAACTTGACTTGCATACACACGGTCACACAAAAGTTCGCTGAACTTTCGACCATCAAGAACGCGTTGACGTACAACACTACAACGAGCCAAGAAAATGAAGTTCAATTCTTCCGAGCATGCATCGAATTGTTTCCAAGCAGGAATTTTGGACATTGGAATTGGTACAGATGATCGGAATTTCCGATCTGAACTTTTTCTGATTGAAAAATTTATAACATTCTCCCAATCTTTTGCTGGCTGGAATTCCGCTAGCAAAAGTCAGATGGAGCATACACACAGTCGCATTTTCAGACCAAAAGCTCTCATCGGACTTTTGCTGGTGGAATATCCGCTTGTATGTACGGGGCATTACTCTCTTCATAGCCCTCACCTCTCTTCCTTTCTTTAAAGGGATTGTAAAGTAAATTTTTTTATTTTTTTAAAATAACAAACATGTTATACTTACCTCCACTGTGCAGCTCGTTTTGCACAGAGTAGCCCCGAACCTGCTCTTCTGGTGTCGCTCGGCGGCTGTCTCTGCTTCCTCCCGCAGGCACTTCTCACGTTCATGCGAGCTCCCTCGCATGGTGAGAAGCACCTGCGGGTGCACTCCCGTGATACAGCCAGTGGCTATAGCCGTTCGCTGTATCACACGGCCCCACCCCCAGCGCGCTGCGTCATTGGATGTGATTGACAGCAGCACGAGCCAATGGCTGCGCTGCTTTCAATCCATCCACTCCAGCCAATCAGCGGCCAGGCTGAGTGGCGAAGAGGACGGCGGGTGGCGAGCGCGGGATTTTCGAGGGGTCAGGTAAGTAAAATGGGGGGACTGGGGGGCGCCGGCAGTGTGAGATGTTTTTTCCCCTTAATGCATAGAATGCATTAAGGTGAAAAAACATTTACCTTTACAACCCCTTTAAGTCATATCCCCACTGGCACCTCTCAAGTTTAAAATTCACCAGTCTTTCTGCTGGTTGTGTGTTCTATTACCGTTATTCCCTCTCCCAGTCTGAGTACTGCTTTGCAGGGGGTTAGAAGGCTAATAGACAGACAACAAGTAGCTATAGAAAGGTTTAAAATGCATGAAACTGAGGTATGGTGTCAGAGAAATGGACAAAATGTTATTTTCCCATTGTATCAAAAGCATTCCATCCTTGCACATTACCTTATTGTGTTTCTTTTCATCAAATGCAATTGAAACTTACAGAGACATGAAATATATAACAATAAACAATATATAACAATAACAATTAAAATTAAAATGTTGTTTTAATGTTAAAATAATGTAAGCAGAAATAAGTTCTGCACATCTATTGCTGAATATATAGCCTCAAAGACACCATATTTTTCTTCAGCAAATTAAGGTTTACCCAGAGGAGTTTCTTAATTAATACCTAGTTTTGATGCCACTCATGATTAAATGTATTAATTGTTTACTGTATTAAATGTAACAGTACTATATGCAGTCAGCAATCCACTAAGCTTTACAATATTGAAAAAAATCTATATTCTAAGGATTTGAAAACATGTCAGCCCACCTAAATTACATATTGATTAGGTTTAATTGCATTCCACCCATCAGTATTAGGTTTGAAAATTCATAAAAGAGAAATAATGTACTCTTTGTGGATGATTACTTCTGGGGCATTTAAATGAATTCCATCACTTAACCCTGAGCTTAGACACATTATTGAGCCCTTTTAATATAGCTGGTCAAAGTCCAATGCAGAAGGAAAACAGTTTATAGCTTTCACAAACAAATACGAAAACCAAAAACAATATAAATTCATATAGATTTTCTTTTAGAAAAGAAAGAGCAAAGTTTGCATTAAAATGCACATCAATTTTCAGCTATTGCTGCAGTATTAATAAAGCAAAGGGTATTAATCTTTTAAGCACATTCTCATTGTTTCTAATTAATATTGTAGGCTGTGTTTTGTCATTTAACTTTGCAAGCTAAAAAATAGTACATCAACAATCAATCTATTCTTATATAATTTTATATGTGGTGAAATATCAATAAAAACATATTCAGTACATCTCTGCAATACATGCCCATTTTCCAAAGTTTTTTTCTTTTTAAAAACACGTACAAATACAAGTACAGAAAAATACTAGCTGATTTGACAGAAGTTCAGTGAGCTTCCAACTTACTGTTTTTATTGCTCTGAAATCCCATACAGAGTTGTTAGCTCTGCCCAGTTCTCTTTTTCTGAAGTGCATTCTGCCTTTTAGAGGGTTAAAACATAGTAAAATGGGCACAAATTGCAGAGATGTACCACATTTTTTTTACTACACATACACTTACTTATAACTTTATTTTTGATGGTTGAATGTGCAGATGTGGATCTTTTTTTCAGCACGTAGCTATGCCTTACACCTGACTTGAGAGATGTGTGTGTATAGCCATGCACATGGAAAACAAAGGTTTCCTTCCCTGTGAGAAATGGGGCTAAAAAAGAAAGTGGCCACATTTCTCAGCATACTAAAAAACCTTTATTATTTGCAATGTGATTGGAATCTCTCTTGCTATGACCCAAAGGATTTTTGCAAAATCTGCATAGCGATTTAACAACTTTACTCCTTTATTCTGTTAAAAGCAAAACAAAAGCCTTGTGAGGCAAACAGTGATTAAGCTTTGTAGAGGGAAGAAATGAGAACCCCCTACTATAGAGGGTTCTCATTTCTATTTTTATTTTGGGATGTGGCACACCCTGTCTTTAGCAGTCTATATCGGATACCTTCTTTCTGAGGGAAGAAAGGACTTCCGTGTAATCTCTTTGTGCATTAGGCGATATTGTCACTTACCTGAAAGGACAAGGTCAACCTCTTTTGCCCTTGAAGGTGAGAGAGGTGGTGATGGGGTACTAGACAGGAGGAACACAAGTGCCACAGAGCAGGCCAAGAGTAGTAATGAGTGGGCTGCTTGTTTTTCAGTGAAGGACAAAGGTGGTGTAAATGTAATTTACAGTTCACTCTTGCCTTTCCAAATGCTGCAAGGGAAAACCTTGTAAAGTTCATCTCTGTCACCCCAGGGTCACTTCCACAAACAAGGCAGCCTGTAAGAGACATTTGGAAAGGTAAAAAACTTCCGCACCACCCCCCCCCCCCAGCCCCCCTAATCCTTACCTGAGCTCCTTCTGATTCAGTGATGTTCACAATAGCCTTGGCTGTCCTTGGACTCACCCTCCTCATTGGCTGAAATAGCAGCGAGAGACCATTGTCTCCCACTGCTATCAATCACAGTCAGTGAGCCAATGAGGAGAGAGGGGGGAGAGCCACGGCTCTATGTCTCTTATGGATAGAGCAGAAACTTATTGCATTGAGCAGGCTGCTGAGTGAGCAGGCAGAGGTGCCCCTGGGCAAGCTGCTTTCTCTGGGGGCACTGCTAGAGGGGGAGGAGCCAGGAGAGCCGACAGAGTACCTGAAACGAAGAGGATCAGAGCTGCTCTGTGCAAAGCCACTGCACAGAGCAGGTAAGTATAACATGTTTGTTATTTAAAAATAAAATGGCTATGGCTCTTTAAAATGGCCTGCACCTGATTATAAAATCCCTGCTCTTAATAGAGCCCCTTTTACAAAGATAACTACCTCCAGTTCATTGCTAGAAAAATTGTAGGTAATTAAGACCAACTGTAAGTTGTCAGACAGAGGCAGGCAGAGTATGCAGCGTAGCAGAGCAGCATAACCTCCTTGTCACTGGTTGTAAAGGTTGCTGTTGGCTTCACAGGCAACAGCCTCCTAGCAATCAGTGAATATCAGGTCCACTCTCACTTTGTGATTGGCTGCAGGTAGTGGGCAGATTCTATAGACAATAGCATACTGTCTATTTGCTAAGGATCCTTTCTCTGCCTGCTGTGATTCACAGGGGAGTGGATCTGACGGATGACAGTATCTGAATACCCATCAGGCTCCTTCCACCCAGAACTCCCTGCTGCTGCACTGTCTGCAGCCGGGGAAGTGTATTTGCACCGAGGGTGCAATGCCAGTTTTACTTTAGGCTTTAGTAAAAATGTGTTTTAAAAATGTGTGTAATATTTTCATATGTATTATTAGGAAATGCAGCTATACTAGGACTATTGCTAATTTAACTAAACACTTAGTACATTGGATTTAGTGTGGTTAACATACCAGAAAGTTTAGGTATAAAATATGCCTGCATTTTCTATTTATTCTTAAAGTTTCCTGGACAGGTTATCAATATAGCAGAGAACGAACAAGTTAAAATCACTGGGTGTATTCAGATAATAGTTTAAAAGCTGCATTTTATATGGACAGGTTGAGATAGTAAATAACAGTTGAAATAATTAACTGTCTTTATCTCCCTCTGTTCCTATTACAGTTTCTCTATTATTTTTTCAATAGTTTTTGTACGTAATGTTCTAGTCTAATGGTATTATGTTATTAAAAAAAGTTAACTATTTGAATAATATTTAAGTTGTAAATAGACAAATATCACAAATCCTTTTTCTAGAATGTCTGCTTATTTTAGTTGAGGTTTTATGATATTATTCAATACGACACATGAAACAAATAACCCAATTTACTGTTTCCCTAAATAATGTAATACAAATCTGTCAAACTGTCTTACATAAAGGAGGATCTCGGTTTGGTGGAGCTGAATAAAACTATTTAGAAATTGACTTTACTATTCAATAGAAATGGTAGCTTTCACTATGATATGCTTAACTTTTTTTAAATAGTATATTGTTAAACAGTAAAGAAAAGTATGCAATACAAAGACTCTGTTTTTAAACTTTTTTTATTTTTAAAAAAACATTTAATTTAATTACAACCAAAGCAAAGAGTGTTTTAAAAATGATCATTTTATTTCAGGAATTCATTTTTTACTTCTTTCTCAGGAGAGAAATGATAAAGGTGAACTCCAGGTAAATATCTAAATACACAAAAGAAATACCTACAGTACATGGGAGGTGTTTTAGCTGAAAAAAAGAGTTATATTCCTGTCCAGCCATTGTTGAGATTAACACAGTCCTACTATGTACCACAGCCAACTTGGAGACCTGACTATTTTCTGCTGTGGTTAATTAATACATCCAGATCTTGTCTCTCCCCTAGAATGTGACTGGACAGCGAGGAAGACAAAGCAGACTCATAAATTAATTTCTCTGTTCCTTCCTCCAGCCAATGTGTCCATTGTTAACTTTGAGTACATCTGACTACCAACTTGTTTCCCTCTGAAATAAACTTTTTATCCTGACTAGGAAAGAACAGAATTGAAAGTTTTCACTTTATGGGCATTTGGGCTAAATATGTGGACATTTTGGTGAAATTTCCCTATTTCAGCTAAATGCTTTGAAGTAAACAGAGAAGGCAAAATTAAGGTGTTGGTGCTTTTTAATGGCTCCTGAGTAGGGATGAGCCGAACAACCCCCTGTTCGGTTCGCACCAGAACCTGCGAACAGACCTAAACTTTGTGTGAACTTTAGAACCCTATTAAAGTCTATGGGACTTGAACGTTCACAATCTAAAGTGCTACTTTTAAAGGGTAATATGCAAGTTACTGTCCTAAAAAGTGTTTGGGGACCTGGGTCCTGCCCCAGGGGACATGGATCAATGCAAAAAAAAGTTTTAAAAAGAGACGTTTTTTCAGGAGCAGTGATTTTAATAATGATTAAAGTGAAACAATAAAAGTGTAATATTCCTTTAAATTTCGTAGCTGGGGGGTATCTATAGTATGCCTGTGAAGGGGCGCATGTTTCTGCTGCTTAGAACTGTCCTTACACAAAGTGTCATTTGTGCAGGAAAAAAAGTCTTTTAAAATCACTTGCAGCTAAATTGTCGGCTCCCCGTAATACAGAGAACACTCAATGAGTGTTCTCTGTATTAGCCGACAATTCATTCATTCATTGATAAAAAAAAAAAAGCGTGGGGGTTCCCCTAAATTCAATTACCAGGCCCTTCAGGTCTGACATGGATATTAAGGGGAACCCCGTGTCAAATTAAAAAAAAAAATTGACATGGGGTCCCCCTAACTATCCATACCAGACCCTTCAGGTCTGATATGGATATTAAGGGGAACCCCGCATCAAAATGACGTGGGGGTCACCCTAAAAATCCATACCAGACCCTTTATCCGAGCACGCAACCTGGCAGGCCGCAGGAAAAGAGGGGGGGATGAGAGAGCGGCCCCCCTCCCTCCTGAACCGTACCAGGCCCCATACTCTCAACATTGGGAGGATGCTTTGGGGGTCTGTGACCCCTCAAAGCACCTTGTCCCCATGTTGATGAGGACAAGGGCCTCATCCTCACAACCCTGGCCGGTGGTTGTGAGGGTCTGCGGGCGGGGGGCTTATCAGAATCTGGAAGCCCCCTTTAACAAGGGGACCCCCAGATCCCGGCCCCCCCCCTGTTTGAAATGATAAGGGGGTACAAAAGTACCCCTACCATTTCACAAAGAAAGTGTCAAAATGGTTAAATAAGACAAACACACTTTTGAAAAATTCCTTTATTAAAAATAAAAAAAATAAAAAAAAGATTCCAGCGGTGCTAATCCACTCTTGCTATCCAGCGACGAATCTCCGGGGTCCAGAGATGGATGATCATATCCAGCGACGGGGGATCTCTCAGTCCAGCGCTGTCCATACATCCTTCTTCTGTCTTCATTGCGGAGACACTGCGGAGATCCCAGCGCTGACGTTTCTTATATTAGGAGGGCGGGGCCACTCGTCACCTGACCCCGCCCCCTCTGACGCTGGTGAAGGGAGCCAGGGGTTCCCCAGTAACGTATGGGTGACCCCACCCCCTCTGATGTAACAGAAACCTGCGTTACATCAGAGGGGGCGGGGTCACCCACACGTCACTGGGGAACCCCTGGCTTCCCTCTCCAGCGTCAGAGGGGCGGGGTCAGGTGACGAGTGGCCCCGCCCTCCTAATATAAGAAACGTCAGCGCTGGGATCTCCGCAGTCTCCGCAGTGGAGACAGAAGAAGGATGTATGGACAGCGCTGGACTGAGAGATCCCCCGTCGCTGGATATGATCATCCATCGCTGGACCCCGGAGATCCGTCGCTGGATAGCAAGAGTGGATTAGCACCCCTGGAATCTTTTTTTTATTTTTTTATTTTTAATAAAGGAATTTTTCAAAAGTGTGTTTGTCTTATTTAACCATTTTGACACTTTCTTTGTGAAATGGTAGGGGTACTTTTGTACCCCCTTACCATTTAAAACAGGGGGGGCCGGGATCTGGGGGTCCCCTTGTTCAAGGGGGCTTCCAGATTCTGATAAGCCCCCCGCCCGCAGACCCTCACAACCACCGGCCAGGGTTGTGAGGATGAGGCCCTTGTCCTCATCAACATGGGGACAAGGTGCTTTGAGGGGTCACAGACCCCCAAAGCATCCTCCCAATGTTGAGGGTATGTGGCCTGGTATGGTTCAGGAGGGAGGGGGGGCCGCTCTCTCGTCCCCCCTCTTTTTCTGCGGCCTGCCAGGTTGCGTGCTCGGATAAAGGGTCTGGTATGGATTTTTAGGGGGACCCCACGTCAATTTTTTTTTTATTTGACACGGGGTTCCCCTTAATATTCATGTCAGACCCGAAGGGCCTGGTAATTGAATTTAGGGGAACCCCCACACATTTTTTTTATTTTATTTTTTTTAATCAATGAATGAATGAATTGTCGGCTAATACAGAGACCACTCATTGAGTGTTCTCTGTATTACGGGGAGCCGACAATTTAGCCGCAAGTGATTTTAAAAGACTTTTTTTCCTGCACAAATGACACTTTGTGTAGGGACAGTTCTAAGCAGCAGAAACATGCGCCCCTTCACAGGCATACTATAGATACCCCCCAGCTACGAAATTTAAAGAAATATTACACTTTTATTGTTTCACTTTAATCATTATTAAAATCACTGCTCCTGAAAAAACGGCCGTTTTGAAAAACATTTTTTGCATTGATCCATGTCCCCTGGGGCAGGACCCGGGTCCCTAAAAACTTTTTAGGACAGTAACCTGCATATTACCCTTTAAAATGAGCACTTTAGATTTCTCCCATAGACTTGTATAGGGTGTTCCGGCTTTTCGAATTTGCTGCGAACAGCCCAAATTGTTCACTGTTCGCTGAACAGGCGAACAGGCAATGTTCGAGTAGAACATGATTTCGACTCGAACTCGAAGCTCATCCCTACTCCTGAGGCTCCTTTTCTTCCAGACATGTTCCTATGCCAAATGCAGCCCGCTATAATCTATGAATAAAGATGAACATGTCAGCGTGGGTTGAATTCTGCCCATTTTCAAGGCTAATAGTGAAGGAATTTGAGTGGAGCACTTTTGACATGTATTTTAAAATACTGAAACACCAGGTACCTTTTAATGAAAGAAAATCAATATTAGAGTGGAATATTTAACAAAAAAGCCAGCAACTAATTTCCAATACTTCCCTGAATACCAATCATTTTTGTGATTGGATACCCATGTGGGGGGCACTCTTCTTTCCAGCTCACCTTCCTCACTTTCTTTGTATCTCCTGCTACACTGGTCTTGCACGTTTGTGGAAGCTCCTAATCCCTTTACCCCTCTACCTTTCACCTCCCCACCTCCCCCCATCTGCCACAGTTAGGCTTCTACCATCTGATATAAAACATTTTAAAAAAAGCTAGCAGCATATTGCAATGACTCCATGAACAGTATGTAAGCACTTTTTCTAGACTGCATTTTGAAAAGCTAAGACAAATTAAAGTGTAATTATTTCAAACAGAAAACCAGCACCATATTTACCAATTTCATACACAGTACTTAAGCAATTGTATTGATTGCAATTGGAAAAGGAGAGACACTGGGCAACTTGTAATAAAAAAAGGTCACCATTAGATATATATAATAGATATGTCAGGAAAGGCTCTGTCATAGTGCAAATGCAGTTTCCAGGTGCACACATATACGCATGTGCCAGGCAAGAATGGGCCAAACAGATGTTCGCAGACTTGCATGTGCGAATGCGCGTTCGAGAACCCGTATTAGATAGCGTGCATCTGTCACCAATACTGGTGCCAAACGGCCTATTTAAACAGAGATTCTGCACTGGCTAATTGCTGTTTGGTCTACAGCGTTCTGTGAGTTTGTTTCTGATTCCTGCCTATGCATCTGTCTGCTGCTCCTGTTGATCCTTCATCCATTGCCGACATTGCCTGTGACCTGGCTATCCCGTTGTCTGCCATCTATGCGTGATCTGCCTGCCTGTTACCAATCGGCTCATCTGACCCTGTATTTAGCTCTTACAGTCTGCTACAGCTCCTTCAGTCCAGTTCATCATTTTCAGGCTCCTGCTTTCAGCTGCGTATCCACAGTCTGTAACCAGCCAATCTCCAAGCCAGTCTGCCTGCATTCTGCCATCCTGCTGTCACATCTGCCTGCTGTCTCACCTGTCTGTTGTCAGCTGTTCCTGGTTTCCCTTTTGTGACTCATCGGCTACTGCCAGCACAGAATACTGGACTGATAATAGGCGTTCTTACCTTGCTGTTTTCTAGTGGTTACTGTTTCACTATTTGTGGCCCTCGAGACAGAGCTGTTCGAGAGGCCTTCCTCTGAACGTCAGGCTCACCAACCAAGTACGTGACAATATATATTAAATATGTTTTTCTTCAGATAAAAAAGCCAGTAAGATGTGGTTCTGACTTCAGTATTTAGGCACGTTTACTAATTTTGAAAAGGAAAAACATTAGGCCGTGTTTAATTAAAAACAATGGAGTGTATTATTTAATAGAAAACGCCAGGAAAATGTTGCACTGACTCTGTGCACATTACTTAAACACTTTTCTAAGGCTGCATTTTAATATAGACTGTCAGGATTCATGTCAGGACTTGGGTCACCTGCTGGTAGCACTGTTGTTACTGGGAAGGTATATAATCCCTCCCTTAATGGATATCATTGCATCAGTGTTCTGTCCGTGAGCGATGTCCCTGCCTGACTGGATGTAGGGTACCCTGTACCCTACATCCAGTATCCTGCATTTAGTATCTTCCCCTTTGGCAGGGCAGGAGGAGGACTCTAGGACCCAGCGTCTGTCAGGGCAGGAGATGGGTTCTAGGGCTTAGCGTCTCCACCAGCTCATCACATGGGCAATTAAAAGGAAGCCAGCCTTTGGCTAAATTGCTATTTGATCATCAGCTTGTTACCTGTGTTCCCTTGCTCCTGTGATCCTTAGTTACTGACCCGGCTTGTCCCTGACCTGTCTCCTGCTTGCTCCATTCTTTGACCCCGGCCTGTCTTATGCATACTATCTGCCTGCTTCTGTGTTTGACCTCAGCTTTCCACCTGACTTTGTCTGCTCTGTTATCCACCTGGCTCCTGATCCTGGCTTGTACCGACTATCCTTCTGACACTGTGATTCTGCAGACCTGCCACACCTCACAGGCACCATTTGCCTGCAGCCTCTGCTCAATACATCTGAAGTATCCCCGAGTCCTTTTGCACTCAACTCAGCAGGCGACCTGAGCTACTTTGTACCCGACTACTTTTGTCTCACCTCCAGGGGAGTCCAGGAACTTAGTCGCAAGGGAAGCCATCTCTCCATTGGCCTTCAGCACCCAGTACGTGATACCCTTGTTCCCAGTCCCAGTCTTGACCCTGCCCTGTTCATGAGAGCTCTCTCCATTTTTCTACATGGTGTGTATTAGGTTGTCATTCTTGGTTTGCAACACTTTCACGGTATTTCTCACTTTTACCTTGTTCATGGTTTTTGGTGATGGTAGGGTGTTATTTATATAAAAAAAAACTTTATTTAATCATACTTGGTCTGGTTCCTGATTCCTTGACGCGCAGCCCACTGATCTGGTCATCCCTGCTGGATACCTGTAATTGGTATTCTTTACATAGAGACACAAGCACCATTTACCGGTAATCAAAAAAATCAATATTGGATTGTAGTTGTTAACAGGAAAATGGCAATTTATTGCATTGACTCCATAAACAATATTGTAAGCAAGATTTTTCTAGCACTCTTTAGTCCATAAATGCAATAGCAAATGAGAATTTGATATTTAGTTGCTTAACCTTTCTAAACGACATACTGTATGTCCAACAATTCATAACTGAGCTCATTGGATATCACAGTGACTTACATTTTTCAGTGATTTTAAAACAAATTAAAAAAAAATACAAAAATACATAGTCTGAGGCAACATATCCAACACAATGAAAAGAGAATATAAAGTTTACTACTCACAAGAATAAAATATACTAGAAAATATATCAACTCTATAACCAATGCATCATGGTGAGTCCAAGTGTTTTAGGGACTATTGGTTGAATTTTAGTAAATTCTTATGTTTCTACTTCCTGGTAAGTCAATAAGCCTATGAGATCTGGTAGCATAGTTCAAAATACAGTTATTAGCTAGTTATTCACCCAAAAAAAGTTTCACGTGCTTAATTAAAATAAAAGATTTAATGAATGAACATAAAATATGAATCAAAATATAAGCTTTTATTTTGCAACAGTGCTATGGTAAGCTTTATAGTTATTCTTAGAAACAATATATAGTGCAACAAATAGCTGAGTTTTCTATAGCCCGACACTGATGTTTCATCAAATGTAGAAAAGTTAAGGATTGGTATCTAGAATTATATCTACTCACAACTGAAATTGTTTGTCCATTCTATGACTTCGGGACCAGAGACTTCAATTATTCTTTGATCTTCCCCACCAGCAAGATAATAATTGGAACTTGACAAAATTCCAGTTTATGTTGTTGGCTGTTGATTTCTGTTTGTCTTGCATGAAAGCATAAAGAAATGGGGTTGTCACATCTACTGAAACATAATATTTACTACCCTCATGAAAGTTTTACTAAATCATGCAACAGAGAAAGCAAATATTGGCATTTTCTTAATTGCAAAATATCCTAGTACTGTCATGTTGAAAGCTCTGAATTATAGTTATATTTAAAAGGGTTTCTAGCTTCATGCATTTGTTTTACCATTGTAAATCAATTAGGGACACAGTGGCGATATTTTAGAGGTTTCCAAGATGACAAATTTAGAATGCAAAACCCCCCACAAAAATTAATTTGCATAACAATATGGATGAATTATATATATATAGCAAAGAACTGATATTCCATAGAGCTACACTGTGTGCACCTTGAAAAGCTATTATTAACAAAACATAATTCTTATTTAACTCTGCACTGAAAATGCAGTGTGAAATGGACTCTAAAGTGTTAAAGGGTCCTTTTCACTTTTTCCTGCTTGGACATTCTGGTTATAACAACATCTGGTCCTTCGTGGAGAGCATTAAGACTGTTTTCAAGATCCATAAAAATCTACATGGGACCTTTCCAAGACTCAGCTTTAGCATCCTGGAAAATATTTGGCTTGAGACTTCCAAGCAATAGATTTAAATTCACACTGTCACCAATCACATACATCCACTTACATACATAGCAGGTTAAGCAGTCACTGCTACTGTAGGTGCTCTGAAGATACTGAAGCAGCCTTTCTGCTGCCAGTTCATTTAATGGACTGAAGCAAAGTGACATCTGACTGATTGCTATCAGTTACTGCACTTTGCAGCTAGGGCTCTCCTCTATGCAGTGTTTTTTGAATAAGCCTGTACCATTCCACTACAGGTTCCAGTGTGACAATGACTTCATTAGGGTATTTGGGAAAAGTGGGGCTTAGTCTGTTGGTGTGAGCCCCAAATACAAATACTGATAGTAAAATATGGACCAATAGGGTTTCTGCTTAGGGAAGACATAATCCATATAGCTGTTATGGATCATGTAGGATTAGAGCCACCATTGGTTAGGTTGGGCCAACGCAGAGGGAATTTTCTGTCCATGACCAAGGAGAAGGCAATTGACAGAGTAGCCTGGGACTGTGGAAGAGGTTCTTAAATTACTTGGCTTGGGAATCTTTTTGTGTGGTAACTTCTAAAGCTTAAATTCTAATCTGCAGGTCAGAGTCAAGGTTAACGACCACCTGTTAAACACCTTTTCTACATGCAACAGAACCAGGCAGGGGTACCCACTCTCCCCAATCATCTTTGTGTTATCACTGGAACCATTCTTGTGTCATGTTCGTGCAAATGTGGATATTAACCACTTCAGCAACGGGAGATTTTACCCCTTTCCTGACCACAGCACTTTTTACAATTTGGCACTGCGTCAGTTTAATTGACAATTGCATGGTCATGCAATGCTGTACCCAAATTAAATTTACGTCCTTTTTACCCACAAATAGAACTTTCTTTTGGTGGTATTTGATCACATCTGTGGTTTTTATTTTTTGCACTATAAACAAAAAAAAGCAACAATTTTGAAAAAAAACAAAAACAATATTTTTTACTTTTTGCTATAAGTATCCCCAAAAATGTTTTAAAAAAACACATTTCTTCATAAGTTTAGGCCAATGTATATTCTTCTACATATTTTTGGTAAAAAAAAAAAAAAATTACAATGAGCATATATTGATTGGTTTGCGCAAACGTTAAAGCGCCTACAAACTATGGAAAAGATTTATGGCATTTTTATTATTATTATTTTACTAGTAATGGCGGTGATCTGCAATTTTTTGTGGTACTGCGACATTGTGGCTGACAGATCGGATACCTTTGACACATTATTGGGACCACTGACATTTTTACAGCGATCAGAGCTGATTACTGTGTAAATGACACTGGTAGGGAAGGGATTAACTCTAGGGGTGATCAAGGGGTTAAATGTGTGACTGGGAGAGGAGATATATCAATGTTCCTACTTATTAGGAACAAACAATATGCCTCATCTCCCCTAAAAGAACAGGGATTTGTGTGTTTACACATACAAATCCCTGTGCTGGTTCTCGTGCCCGCGATCACGCATGACTGGCAGCGATCGCACCCACCGACCATGCGCATCGGGTCCCTCTGCTTTGCTGCGGGTGTGCAAGCATGCCTCCAGTGGCTCTTAAAGGGAACAACCTATTCATACATTGTTTTACCCAGCCATGCCTTTCTGCCGATGTATATCGGCATGAGCCAGTCGGCAAGCAGTTAAAGGTACAATATTTAAATAAATAATTTAAAACAGTGGGGTTTCCAGACAACAACTTTTATTATTTTCTGAGACCACATTGCCCAGTCTCTTAAAAGAACTACAACTTTTTGGTATGCTGTGCAACCTAAAAATGTATCTCAAAAAAGCCTATGCTCTCAGTGTATCTGTATCTGATCTAGTTTCCCGTTGCCAAAGTAAATTCCAGTTCCTCTGGAAACTGGATGCAATTACATATCTAAGCATTCAGATTCCTACAAATCTCAGATACTCAGAGCTTTCTACCTTTGATCCACAGCATAAAACAAGATGTGGCTAAGTGGGAAAAACACTGGACACTGTATTGCATATGATAATATATATATATATATATATATATATATATATATATATATATATATATATATATATTACACACACACACTATACTGTAGTATTAATATAGACTTGTTACAGTATATATAAAATCTGCTTGCTTGTTCAGGTTTCTTTGAGTGGACATTTCTCAGACAGACGTCATTGGAACCTTTGAACAAGCTGACCTATCTGGGTCCATTGTTTTTACAGGAGGTCTGGTTAAACTTTGTCAAACAAAATTATATATATATTGGTCAACAATAACTTGACCTTTTTACATACAGTATATGACTTATGGCATGTATGATACAATACATCCAGAGTCTGAGTTTAGAAATGTTTCACCCATAATATGAATGTAAAAAAAGTAGTGAGAAAGGGGTCATATACATGTGGGGGTGATTAAACTTTCTAAATAAAAGGCCTGCAAAATAAAGCTGAAAGGGGGACTTCATAACAACATAACAATAAGGAAGATCTGCGACAGAGGGCACTTCACAGGGCATTTTAGGAGGAGGATTTTTACCTGGGGATGATGCTAGCACCCGATTTCCTGCAATTGCTCTTATAGTAGATCCTAGGGTCCTGGTTGCCTAGGGAGACCATGAACCTATTATAACCTGAGCTAAGTAAATGTTAGTGCATCCCTATTGTACACAGACTATTGTTCATGCTCATTTGCTAGGAAGGTTAGGTAGTATGCGCATGCATGCTGTATGTACAGTATATCTGTCAGTCTTATATTGTTTTCCTATAATTTTACATAGTTTGTATGTACAAAATTTTTACTTAGTAAAACACATTTATACACAGAAGAAATTTTGTTTTAAGTGACCTTAAAAGCACAAAGCAAAAAAAATGTGGCTTGTCTGGGATTTGTACTAACATTCAACTGTTTTCTGTAATGTTTTCTACTGTTTCTGAAAAAATGCTGTGTAAGCTGTTTGGGAAAAGCAAGGCTACAAAGGTTTTTGATGTCCAGGAGTTGACATGCAACCTGCCTACCTGGCCAGAGCAAAAAAGCTTACTAGGTATGCTTTTGCCTTGAACCAATCTTAGGGTGATTTTTTCCTCAGAATTTATATGCCACTTTTGCTTAAGAGGTAGAAGAAAGTGGCTGGGAATGGTAGGTTCAGTCACCTTAGGTGTTTTTGTTGTCATAGACTGGGGTACATTGCTAATGAGTGCCATGCTATGCCACAGTTGGAAGGAAGAACATATACTCCATCTTGCTTCTTTTCATTTTATTCTTTTAAGCTAACAAACATTGAAAGGTAGATCAGGCAGACCAGATGACACAGTCAGATAAGACGAGGCTAATCAGAAGATTGGGAAGATGCAGATGATTTCCAGATGATAGCAAAATTAGAGGGGACTTTCAACTGAGCATTTCCTTATGGTCTTGAGGACAATATACTTGTATGTAGAATTTCCTTCAATGTATGTTACACAGACCACCAAGGACATTGCTAAACCTGCTTAAAAGAACATTGCCATTTAAGATCCAACTGATTACCCAATGGACTCCTTGTGTATGTATCAATGATTTTTAATGGCACTTTCTAAATTGTTGTAGCTGGATGCTTTCCCAACCTTCTTTGTACCAATATATCTGCTGGTTATTGCCTGTTCAAAACCAATAAACAAATTTGACAAGGAAAAGAACATTGTAGTTTGTCCAAGGACAAAGTCTGATCACCAAGACCATATGGGGGTCAAAAGAGATTTTTTTTCCACCCATGTACAATATGGGGGTTATTTTGCCCTTTTCTAAACAAATGCTTTAAGAGATGCTGATAAATGCTAAGTTTAAATTTTTTCCTGTATAATGCTTGTAAAAAACAAGAGGTGGAATGTGCTATTTTAGTGATTCTTATAATAAAAATGAAAAAATCCTTTAAATATAGTGCTTGGGGGGTCCCCATAGTCTGCCTATAAAATGATGCAGCTGTACCATGTATAGAACCCGCTGCAGCAAAAATTACATTTATAAAGCCAAAAAATGAAATTTTCCCTGCAAGCTTTCTTTATTATATAAACAACAGCTGGGGGAGCCAGTCTGCATGATGAGGACACAATTTAGTGCACTTGGAACAAGATTCAAGAATTTTTGGATAAATCCCGATAAATTCAGACTTTGGATAGAAGTGACAGGTGCCGAAAAATTGGGCTTTGGGTGTTGATGGTGCCTTCACACCATAACCCTATAGAGGTACTCTTGGCAAAAGCAAGAATTGACCTTGCTGTCAAAAATGTTAATGATATGCACCTTTCAAACGGGTGCAGACAAATTGGTCTTTGGGTGTTAATTGTGCCCATAAAACCTATACAATAAAACTTCTTCCCAATAAAATCAATACCCACAAAGCTAGGCAGCCTAGACAGACTTGCGCAGATTCCGCATCCCAAAAACACTTAATTGACGACATCGGCATCAGGGATCTGATAGCTGCTGCTAATCCAGGAATGATTCATTTTGATGCAGTAAAAGTGCACTTACGCACTTCAATATACTGCAGTAAAAGTGCTCTAACCCACTTCAATATAGTGCAGTAAAAGTGCTATGAAGCACTTCCATATACTGCTGTAAAAGTGCACTAACCCACTACAATATACTGCAGCAAAAGTGCACTATTGCGCTACAATATACTGCAGTAAAAGTGCACTAACGCATTTAAATAAATTGCAGTAAAAGTGCACTGACGCACTTCAATATACTGCAGTAAGAGTACACTAACGTACTTCAATATACTGCAGTAAAAGTGCACTAACACACTTCAATATACTTCAATAAAACTGCCCTGACACTCTGCACTGACACACTTCAATAAACCTGCCCTGACACACTAAACTGACACATTTAATATACTGCAGTAAACCTGCCCTGGCACTCTAAAATGACACTAAATAAAAAAGGAAGGTCACACTACACTCATATTGCACTATCACTATATTCACAACACAGAAAATACAAAGTGGGGGGATGGGACTTTACAGGTGCAATTAGTACAAGGACATACCAATATGCTTATCTCTCCCTTACCTAGTCCATGGCAGCTTTGAATCTTCACCTCTCAGTTCAAAATATAAAAAAAAGCTTTCTGAGCCTTGCCTTCCTGTATCATCATGCAACCATCCAGGAAACTCCATATCTCATCATGCACTGCCTTACTGTGTCACAGAATTGTTTGTTTTCTTTTTGTTTGTTTTTTTAATGTGGACCACACATCCCTCATTACTACACCACCTCTTTTTAATCTCCATTCACTTTCTTACTTCTTCGTTAAAGGTCACTATACATTGCACACTTTCCTTTAGATTTATGGTCAACTAGGTATGGCAAAGGCCTGCCTGAGTCGATTTGGTAAATCTAAGACTAACTAGTGTGCGGTCAGTTTTATACAAGTACATGGGAGATAAAGATTCAGATTTCAATGTTCTTGCAATCCAGGTCAAGCTCAGAGAGGGGGAGAGTGTAAACACACAAATTTCAGTTTCAGGCCCCTTTTTCAATGTTCATTTTTGGTGCATTTTTCTGGCAACATGCATGGGGTTGTCTATTGATTTCAGTGGGCTGTCCTATGTGCTCCAAATGCAGTAAAGTAGTTCATTGGGCATTTTGCCGCATTGCGGTTTGCATATTTTATACTGTGCATTAGTTACACATTTTTGTATTCAACAGCCCAGATAGACTTGCAAAGCTTCATACGTTTGTTGAATAATTGCAGCAAGTCTTCATTGCATGATTCCAGATCAACTTTCTTTGCAAACATTCTGCTGTTGCCATTCCACCACAGGGGTCACTGTGGCTGAATTTTCATGCTGTAGACTTGCAGAGATTTTGCTATGGATTTATCCCTACAACTTTGTTCTTGCTAGAGACTTGCCATGCAAATTTGCTACAAATCGGAAAAGTGTCAACCTTAACTTGTGCTTTAAGTGCTCTGTAAGTGTACAATTTGCCAGTGAAAATTTGCAGCAAGTTAATAGACTTTGCTCCACATAGGCTGTTATCTGATCGCTCAGCTCCTGCACACTCTGTGAAATGAACAATCCATACAAGATGAAGGTATGAAGGTACAGAACAATGTGTCAGCAGAAAAAAAAAACACTGGCTGTGTAATCAGGATAACGGTGCTTACTGACAATGTCTTCATGTGAGTACAAAGTTTCATAGAAGCAATCTCCTTGAGGGGGGGGGGGGGCAGGTGCAGAGTGTGAGCTAAGGAGGTCAGCTGCTGAATTATTTTCTCAGTTCACTAAAAGTTTTCCTGTCCCAAATACCAGGACAAATACCGGGAAGAAATACAGGAGTTTCTATTGGAGACACTGGAGGCTGAGGTAATTTGTGTCCTAGAATCTAAAGATAGCTTTTCTGTTATGCAACAGAGGTACATTAATGGTATATTGATACACTGTGAAGCTGGAATAAAAAAAAAAAGGGAACTTAGCCTTTAGCTACCACTTTTTTTTACCAACTCATATATTTGACACTCAGTAGGAAATATTGAATACAAGAAGAATTTCTTCTCTGAGGTTTTGCGTTTTTCAGTATAAATCTACATTAACTATGTTGATCATGGCTTGTTTATGTATCAACTTGTCATCTATACCACCATACCTTGTGTAGACACATCAAACTGTCATACTGGAAGAGGCGGAAGTTTACTATGTTGCTGCATTGATGCTATTGATAGTAATAGCATAATCAATGTTTGCTATAAACTTTAATGACTAGGACTCATTTTCCATAGTGTAGTGTAGGGATGAGCCGAACAGCCTCCTGTTCGGTTTTCAGCAGAACATGCGAACAGGCAAAAAATTTGGCAGAACACATAAACACCGTTAAAGTCTATGGGACACGAACATGAATATTCAAAAGTGCTAATTTTAAAGTCTTATATGCAAGTTATTGTCATTAAAAGTGTTTGGGGACCCGGGTCCATCCCCAGGGGACATGTATCAATGCATTTTGTTTTTTAAGCACCCATTTTTTCGGGAGCAGCAATTTATTTAATGCTTAAAGTGAAACAATAAAAATTAAATATTCCTTTACATATTGTGCCTGGGGTTGTCTATAGTATGCCTGTAAATTGGTACATTTTTCCCGTGTTTAGAACAGTACTACAGCAAAATGACACTTCTAAGGGAAAAATTGTCATTTAAAACTGATCATGACTGTAATGAATTGTTGGGTCATGGCAATATAGATAAAACTCATTGAAAAAAAGAGCATAGGATCCCCCCAGTCCATTACCAGGCCCTTTGGGTCTGGTATGAATATTAAGGGAACCCCAAATCAAAATAAAAAAAAATACTTGGGGGTCTCCCTAAAATCCATACCCGGCCTTTCGGGTCTGATATGGAAATTAAGGGGATCCCTGCTCCAAATTGAAAAAATAATGGCTTGGGGTCCCCCCCAAAATCCATACCAGACCCTTATCCAAGCACGCAACCTGGCAGGTCACAGGAAAAGAGGGAGGCAGAGGGAGAGTCCCCCCTCCTGAACCATACCAAGCCACATGCCCTCAACATGGGGAGGGTGCTTTGGGGTAGCCCCCCAAAGCACCTTATCCCCATGTTGATGGGGACAAGGGCCTCATCACCACAACCCTTGCCCGGTGGCTTATCGGAATCTTGAAGCCCCCTTTAATAAGGGGATCCCCAGATCCTGGCCTCCCTTCCTGTGTTAATTGGTAATGGGGTACAAGTATACCCCTACCATTTCAAAAAATGGTAAAAAAGAGACAGCTTGGAACAAGTCCTTTATTAAAAAATAAAAAAAATAAAAAAGTCCCACAATGTAAGTTCACGCCGCCCGATGTACCGGAAAAATAAAAAAGCCACAACCGATCCGCCTCCATGGAAGTTTCCTAATGACTGATGTGTCTTCGCTGTGATAGCTCTTATATAACTGAGGGCAGGGCCATCCGGTGATGTAACAGACACGTCAGTCGGCGGGAGCCTCCCATGGAGGCGGATCGGTTGTGCCTTTTTTTTTTTCGGCCCATCGGGTGACGTGAACCTACATCGTGGGACTTTTTTATTTTTTTATTTTTTAATAAAGGACTTATCCCAAGCTGGCTCTTGTCTTTTTTACAATTTTGACACTTTTATTGTGAAATGGTAGGGGCACACAGGGGAGAGGCTGGGATCTTGGGGTCCCCTTGTTAAAGATTCTGATAATTTGGCTACCCCAAAGCACCCTCCCCATGTTGAGGGCATGTGGCTTGGTATGGTTCAGGAGGGGGGCATTCTCTCTTCCCCCCTTTTGCTGTGGCCTGCCAGGTTGCATGCTCGGATAAGGGTCTGGTATGGATTTTGAGGGTGACCCCTAAGCCATTTTTTTTTTCATTTTGGCACAGGGTTCCACTTAAAATCCATACCAGACCAGTCTGGTATGGATTTTTGGGGGGACCCCACGCCATTTTTAAAGAAATTTGGAGCAGGATTCCCCTTAATTTCCATATCAGACCTGAACGGCCTGGTATGGATTTTAGGGGGACTCCCACCCAATTTTTTTTTACATTTTGGTCCGGGGTTCCCCTTAACCACTTAAGGACCAGGTCTCTTTTTAAGACTCGGTGTTTACACTTTTAAAACAGTTTTTTTTGCTAGAAAATTACTTAGAACCCCCAAACATTATATATTGCTTTTTTTCTAACACGCTAGAGAATAAAATGGTGGTCATTGCAATACTTTTTTCTACATTGTATTTGCGCAGCGGTCTTACAAGCGCACTTTTTTTGGAAAAAATTCACTTTTTTGAATAAAAAAATAAGACAACAGTAAAATTAGCCCATTTTTTTTATATTGTGAAAGATAATGTTACGCCGAGTAAATTGATAGCCAACATGTCATGCTTCAAAATTGCGCCCACTCGTGGAATGGCGTCAAACTTTTACCCTCAAAAATCTCCATAAGCGACATTTAAAAAATTCTACAGGCATGTTTTGCATTACAGAGGAGGTCTATGGCTAGAATTATTGTTCTCGCGGCGATACCTCACATGTGTGGTTTGACTACCATTTTCATATGCAGACGCTACTCACATATGAGTTCGCTTCTGTCCGCGAGCTAGTCGGGAAGGGGTGTTATTATTTATTTTACTTGATTTTATTTATTTTTACAGTGTTTAAAAAAAAATGTATCACTTTTATTCCTTGTAATAGAGAAAAGCAATATCTGAGGTCAAAGATGCAATATGCAATATAAAAAAAAAAAAATGTAATTTAAAAAAATGACATTGAAAAAAATGTACCTTTAAGAGGTATTGGCGGAAAGTGACATTTTGGCGTCGCTTCCGCCCTCCTATGGTATAGAGATGAGTGGGGTCCATCTTAGCCTCCCTAGTTTCTATACCCATCAGCAAGAAGGACACGATTGCCTCCGACGGCTCTGGTAAGCGGCGGAGGGTGCGGGAGAGTGGCGGGAGGGGGGGATTGGCACCTCTCCCGCTGCCGATAACGGTGATCTTGCGGCGAACCCGCTGCAGAGACCACCATTATCGTAAACAGGACTGCCTCCTGTAAAGAGGGATATCTTGGTTGTGGCAGCAGCTGTTGCCGTTACCGAGATATCCCTCTTCAAAGTACTGACATATACAGTATGTACAGGAGGCGGTTCTTAAGTGGTTAATATTCATACCAGACCCAAAGGGCCTGGTAATGGGTTATGGGAGCCCATTGATTTGAATAGAAGTCTCACCAGAAGTTGGATCAAGATGATCCGACTTGCTATGCATCTTGCGTGCTGAGAACTTTGAAGGGGAACCTCGACAAAATTTTGCATGAGGTTCCCCCCAAAATCCATGCCAGACCCTTATCTCAGCATGCAGTCCAGCAGATCAGGAAAGGGGGGGACGAGGGAGCGCCCTCCCTCCTGGACCATACCAGGCCACACGCCGTCAACATGGGGGGTGGGTGCTTTGGGGCAAGTGTCAAAAATAAACACTACACAAGTTTTTAAAGTATTTTATAAACCTGTGTAGTGTGTTTATTTTTTACACTATTTTTATTTAGGTGAATGGTTAGGGGTACGATGTACCCCATAATCCTTCACCTAGGGTGGAAGGCCACGATCTGGGGTGCCCCCTTGTTAAAGGGAGCTTCCAGATCACGATAAGTCTCCACCCGCAGACCCCGACAACCACTGGGCAAGGATTGTCAGGAAGAGGTCCTTGTCCTCATCAACATGGCGATCACTTGTCCCCCCTCCTGACCTGCCGGGCTGCGTGCTCGGATAAGGGTCTGGTATGGATCTTGAGGGGAACCTCGTGCAAAATGTTTTCAAGATTCTCAGCACACAAGTCGCACCAAAAGTTGGATCATCTTCATCCAACTTCTGGTGAGACTTCTATTCAAATCAATGGGCTCCCATAGTGAACCATTGATTTTGAATAGAGACAGAGAAACGCGGCTGAAAGTTAGTGTGGCTAAACGGGTATTGACGCCAATGCAAAACATGAAAAAAAAAACATTTTTAACACTGCTTTTTTCCTAGCATTGGTACTAGCTTTGCAGCTCATTTTTTAAAACATCCGTGGGCATGTAGCCTTATACTCTACCATTCAAATGGCTGTAAGTACTCGAACACAGGTGAATAGTCTGCGGTTATGACAACTGGATATCAAATCTTTGCATGCCTGACTCAGCTATTCATTATCCAAAAAGTATATTATACCCCACTGAAACTTCACCCTTGGGGGAGAGTGGCATCTCCACAATGCCCCAGATATACTGTGGCTTCAGGTTCTCTCATCAACATGTTGTCGCACTGCCCCAAACTCCACCGATATTGGGAGTCTGTCTTTTTGATTCCTAATTCCCTTTGTTCTATGTAGGTCTCATTAGATCCAAAAGTTGCCCCTTTGATAATAATTCCTGAGGATGTACTTCCTGTTTAAGTGCATTTAATGTGGACAAGATCCCTATATTTAGCTTCTAGAAATTACATATAACCAATGGTGTGATCACTGTGATGCACTTAACTTTACCTTAAGAAGTGAGGAGTTAACCTATAAACACAGGGGGTGCCCTAAAAAATAAAATAAAAACATAATTGCTGTGTCTAGATTTTAATGAATCAACACATTCTTCAACACCTCTGGGGGAGATTGTTGAAAGATAGGCAGTTGATTTGTCGATAAGTTAGATAATATATAACATTAGCTCTGTAACAAATGCACTGTATTAGCAACCTATGGGATTTCTTTGGTCTGATTACGTGGGTATTGTTTACTGTGAGAATGTGTTTTTTTGGCATGTGATAGCCTTTATTTGTTAAATGCAAACATTTTCTTATTATGGAAACATTTTCTTTTCTTGGTTTATTTTAACTTAAAATTATTATTATGTGAAGTCTTTGATTTTTATGATGTAGTTGGGAGTGGACTACGGTTATCTGACTTTTGCACACTGTCTATTACTATTCTAGCCTTTCTCCTATGTCCCCCTAGTGCTGGATCTGAATCACTGACATCAGCTCCTGCAGCATCGCAAAAGGCATTGTGGGAGATGTAGTCCTCTGGATAAGCATTGCTGATCTTGCAGAAATGACTGTGCACTGCATCTCCCAGCAGACTGCTCTGCAGGGGAATTATGGGAGAGACTATATATACTACTCGCTCTCTTGCTTCCTGTATCTCATCATGTGAGTATCACTCCACCACTGTATAAGAAAATTGCAGCCTAGCACTTGACACACAGCCCACCACTCCAGCACCAGCGAGTCCAGCTATCACCAGCTGACAGAAGAATGGCTTGAAGCAGAGCTCAACAGCATGGAACTAGTTCACTGAGTTAGCAGACTGATCCCTGTCCCTGCCCATCTGTAGTAGGAAGAATCGTTTGTTGGTCCCACCAGGAGGCTCCAAGGTCTAACAGGATTGGAGAGGGGGCTTGTGCCCACAGATCCCAAAGCTTTGCTAAGTACTACACTTTCAACACAGTGCACACTTGACATTCGCTTGGAATACAAATAGTATTGCTATTAACTGGGATTTGCTATCTTGCATAATTCATCATCATTTTGCTGCAGCCAGGAATCTTTGTTCTATGAGCTCCAACTTTGCCGGTGAAGATAGTGTAAGGCCTTGTTTTTAGGACAGTGTTGTCATTACTCTTAAAGGGGACACTTTACTGGTCACTATAGTATACTATCGCTCATTAGGAGAAAGGTAGTATAGGTCAGCCCGGGGTTCTCCTTTAAAGTGGACACATTACCTTATATCCATTGATAGATTTCTATAATATCCCATGGTGATTGTGTATATTGTTTTCATTCATGTGTCATTGCTAATTGTTATTGCTGCAAGTGTTATTTCAACCTAGTCTTGGCTGAACCCAAGATTTGGCTGAATAATTCTCGTTTAAACCTCTAATCTCAAATAAGTAAAGCCAGAGAGAGTTGAAACTATTCACATTGTGTCTGTGCGTGATTTAAAGGTATACACAACATGTCTGAACCTAGAGTGTCAGAGAGACTGGAGAGTTCACAGGGTCATGGCGGCATAAGAGAACATGTATTATCAAGCAACCCCCGAGGGGGCAGTGCTACAATGACAAAAAAATTTCTTTGTCATAGTTGTTATTGAAAAACTGGATAATAAAAATGACTTAATTTTATAAAAATGCAGGGATCCAATGACCTGTTCTACATGGAAGTCGCAGTTAGAGTCAATTTTCCAGATACACAGGCCACCAGCTGTATACACAGGACCACCCAACTTTAGGCTTTGCACTTCAGATACAGCTCATAACGATCAGGGCTTGGAAGGAAGCTGTGTGCTCATGTGCTCAAATCCGGTGGTCCAGTTGCCTGGAAAAACATAGGAGGACCAGTCACCGGGTGACAGCTCACATGCCCAATCAATGCTTTATTTATCTGCTGCCATCTTTCTGAGCAGTGGGGGTGAGACCAATTTTTTCTTTCAAAAACATTTTAATTTTTTCTGAATAATTTCATTTAAAAAAGAAACAAATAAATTACAAATTAAAAAAGAAAAGAGAGTTAAATATTTAATAATATCAATTATCCAAGTATTTTCCTGATTTCATCTCTCAATTACTCATCACTAGGCATGGGCATACGGTTTGGCCTGAGCATAAGTTTGGGCCAAACTTTGGTTGCCCTTCAGGTCTGGCATGGAAATTAGGGGAACCCTGTGCCAAAATTTTTAAAAAATGGCATAGGGGTCCTCCCCAAAATCCATACCAGACCCTTATCTGAGCACGCAACCTGGCAGGCCACAGGAAAAGAAGGGGGGATGAGAGAGCTTCCCCCCTGAACCATACTAGGCCACATGCCTCAACATGGGGAGGGTGCTTGGGGGTTGGACCAAAAAAGACAAGAGACAGCTTGGGACAAGTCCTTTATTAAAAAATAAAAAATAAAAATGTCCAGTGATGTAAATTCACGCTGTCAGATGGACCAAAAAAGAAAAAAAAAGCCACAACAGTTCCTTTTCCTGCGGCCAGCCAGGTTGCATGCTCAGATAAGGGTCTGGTATGGATTTTGGGGGGACACCTGTGCCATTTTTTTTAAATTTGGTGCAGGGTTCCCCTTAATTTCCATACCAGACCTGAAGGGCCTGGTATGGATTTTGGGGGGACCCCACACATTTTTTTAAAACATTTTGGTTTGGGGTTCCCCTTAATATTCATACCAGACCGAAAGAGCCAGGTAATGGACTGGGGGGGACCCATGCTCCTTTTTTCAATGAGTTTTATCTATATTGCCAAGACCCGACAATTCATTACACCCCCCAGGCATGATATTTAAAGGAATATACATTTTTAGTTTTTTGTTTCCCTTTAAGCATTAAAAAAATCACTGCTCCCAAAAAAGTCTGTTTTTAAAAAAACTTTTTTTCCATTGATACATGTCCTCTGGGGCAAGACCTGGGTCCCCAAACACTTTTTATGACAATAACTTGCATATAAGCTTTAAAATGAGCACTTTTGATTTTTCACGTTCGTGTCCCATAGACTTTAATAGCGTTTGGGTGTTCTTCAGAATTTCTCTGAACACAAAGTTCCTTTATGGTTTTTCATTGTTAATGTCTTGCTCTCTCTTAGTATATACTCTCTCTTAGTATATAAGCATTTTTTTTCTCCAATAGATTGAAATCTAGAGTCTAATGCCGCGTACACACGACCAGACTTTTCAACATCAAAAGTCAGACGGAACAATTCCGGCAGACCATTCGATCGTGTGTGGGCTGCAGCGGACTTTTGATTTGCAAAAGTCTGACAGACTTTAGAAATGGAACATGTTTCAAATTTTTCCGCCAGAACTCCGCCGGACCCAGTTCCTACCGAGAAATCCGTTTGTGTGTATGCTAGTCCGACGGACAAAAACAGACGCGAGGGCAGCTATTGGCTACTGGCTATGAACTTCCTTATTCTAGTCCAGTCGTACATCATCACGTTCAAATCCGTTGTACTTTGGTGTGATTGTGTGTGGCCAAGTCCGTTCATTCGGAAAGTCCATCAGAACTCTGTCAGAACTCTGTCAGAACTCTGTCAGAACTCTGTCGAAAGTCTGTTGGACCTTGTCCCTCGAAAAGTCCAGTCATGTGTACGTGGCATTAGATGTAAAATATAGCATATAAAAATTGTAACAAAGGAAAAAAAAGGAGGAAAATAAATAAACACAATAAAAATAAAAATATTATATGGTTACCCCTCTTATTCTAGTTTTACAGCTTAGAGCCGCATGGTCATTGCCTTTCCAGCACTGTGTATGACAATTCTACACATCCGTACTCCACCTGTCTGCTGATCCCTCTGCCCAGTCCATCAATGCTGCAGGCGCTGAGACACATCTTGGACTTCTCCAACTGCGGACAAGTAAGCAGATCCAGCCATTGGGGATCATTTATTAACATCTGACACCACTGGTTGCACAGCTTTTTAATCCAAAGTTATGAATAATTCCTGGTTTATGGAAACTGGTTTTCTGCTCATTTATGCTAAGTTACCATACAGTTAAAACAGTATCACCTGGATCAAAGCGCTTTTATGGACCTTATTGTGGCTTTCTTAGTTTTACAGCGTGCATAGACCAAATTAGGTGATAACATAGCTTTTTTATGTGCTGTTAAGGATTTCTCTACACTGCTTTGAAAAAGTATTCATACCCCTTGACATTTTCCACATGCTTTCATGTTACAGCCAAAAACATACATTTTATTGGGATTTTATGTGATAGACCAACACAAAGTGGCACATAATTGTGAAGTGGAAGGAAAATGATAAATGGTTTTCAAAAAAATTTAGTAAGTAAATACGTGAAAAGTGTGGCATGCATTTGTATTCAGCCCCTTTACTCTGATACCACTAGTTAAAAAAAGTCCCCAAATGGGGTATCCCCAAGGCCTGTGTACCGGGGAGACACAAAGTGCGTCGGCTTGGAGTAAAGCTGTGAGCATCCCTCTTGCCCTGTCTATGAGGTCCATCTATTATATTTATGAGAAAGGAGAGGTTGCATTTTCATCCCACGTATACCCAGAGATGACCAGCTAACAATGTAATCGCCTTGGGGATACCCCATTTGGGGACACATGAGCGCTCCATATCCACTTTTACGCTGTAACCTTACAGCAGTAAGGTAAGGGGACATCCATTCATTTAAACAAATGAAAAAGGAAAGGAACATCACAACCCCTCTCCCCTCCTCTGCTGTGGTATCACTTGGGAGCACCAGCACTTTATTTTAAATATTTCAAAGTTATTGAAGGACTGCACATTATCTTTATGCTGTTTGCACGGACACTTATAATATTGCATCATGGAATTTGCACATTGTTTACAGTGTTTGCACGCATATTATTGGCACTTGCACTTTATACAGATATATAATTTGTCATCACAATGTTGCACTTTATATGGCATTAGCCTATATGGACATTTTCTGAGCTGTATATGAAATTGTTTTTTGGTTTTTAATTTATTTTGATCGCAGAGATCTTTATTTATTGATTGTACACTCCAAGTTTTTGCACTTTTTGCACTTTGAATCAGTCTATTTATATAGAAAGGTAGTGAATGTCATTTTTACATCACTTGCATGAATTATTTTTTCCACTTCAGTGTTCATTGGATTTGAATTAGCCTCAGTTTTTGACACATTAGTCCCCGTATTCTTTTATTCCTTTCTTTTTTTCCCTCCACTCCTTTTTTTTCCTCCCTTCCTCTTTCCCTTTCCCTTTCCCCTCCCTCCTCTCTCTTACCCCATTCCCCTCCTCCTCTTTGTTTCTGCACAGCACTATTCCATTTAATAGTGGAAGAAGGTGCTCCGGCCTAAAAGCAAAATGCTATGTGTGGCAGAAAACTAACACTACACATCACCCTGAACACACCATGGTGGTAGCATCATGTTGTGGGGATGCTTTTCTCCAGCAGGGACAGGGAAGCTGGTCAAAGTTGATGGGAAGATGGATGGAGCCAAATACAGGGCAATCTTAGCCCCTGTACACACGGTTGGAGATTTCGACAACCAAATCCGTCGGATTTTGTCCGTCGGATTTTGCCCGTCGGATCTTGTCCGAAACTGTTGCATACACACGGTCGGACTAAGTTGTCGAAAAATCCGATCATTCAGAACATGATGACGTAATTTTGTTACGATGGGACTACATTCAGGCTAGTAGCCAATAGCTTTGATGTAGGAATTTGATCTGAGCATGCGTGGCACTTGGTCCGATCAAAATTCTCTATACATGATCAGAGTATGTCCGATCGAACCAGTTGGTAAAATTGGGTCCGACGGATATTCCAACGGAATCAGTCCGATGCATACCACACACAGTCGGATTATCCGACAACACAGTCCGATAGGCCACATTCCGACGGATTCTCTGACCGCGTGTACAAGGTCTTAGAAGAAAACTGGTCAGAGTCTGCAAAAAACTTGGAACTGGGGCGGAGTTTCACCTTTCAGCAGGACAACTCCCCCAAACATACAGCCAGAGCTACAATGGAATGGTTTAGATCAAAGCATATTCATGTGTTAGAATAGCTCAGTCAAAGTCCAGACCTAAATCCAATTGAGAATCTGTGGCAAAACTTGAAAATTGTTGTTCACAGACTCTCTCCATCAAATCTGACAGAGCTTGAGCTATTTTGCAAAGAAGAATGGGCAGACATGTCACTCTCTAGATGTGCAAAGTTGGTAGAGACATACCCAAAAAGAGTTGCAGCTGTAATTGCAGCAAAAGGTGATTTTACAAAGTATTGACTCGGGGGGCTGAATACAAATGCACGTGTAGTGGCCATAACCCTTTGTAAGGTGGCCTTGACTTAATGGGCTTACCGGTTACCTCCGCTTGGCTTGTTCTTCCACGTCTAGGGCGTTCCCAGGGTTGATGCCCAACAACTTGGACGCTGACACCAATAAAGTCCTGTTGGAAGGTTTTATTTTACCATCAAAACATCCAATAACACAGTCTCCTTATGGGAACAGAGGGCACAGGTGAAGAACTTGGGTACCTTGAACTGCAGATATAACAAAGTCTCTAATTCCACCCAGAGAGTAGCCACTCGCAGCTGGGCACTTCAAGACTGAACAGATCTGTAGCCAGAGATCGTAGCAATCAGCACATTGATTCAAAACTTGAAACAATCCTATGAACGTGTACAAGTTGTAGCTAAGAGTGAACAGGAACCTTTTTCTTCAGTACCTGGAACGTTCTTTGTCTCCTTAATAGTACTGAAAAAAGTGTGGATTCGTCAATGTCCTTCCCGATTCAGTAACCAGGCACTTCTCAAGATGCCACTTGTCGGCCCTCCTCCGAAGAGTCCTCCCCCGGTCACTTCCACAAGCTGTGGTGCCTCTCCAAGCCGAGAGCACACCCGGACACCTTGAATCCTCCCTCAGTTACTGCGCCTCGGACCAGCCGGTTCTGACACTCGGGAACAGATGGATTCCTACCCCAGACCAGACTGGTCTATTGGGGGTAACCAGCAGAAGCATGTTGCGGGATGTCAAACACCCCGTGACCGGGACCCCTCGTGGGGCTACCCCGGTCCTGGAACCAGAACAGACCACACGGGCCTTACAAACTCCTCTGTCTAACACGTGACCTCCAACATCTTAAGTACCCCTTCCCAGTCACCCCAGCGAGGCCCTGCACACCTGCTGATTGGTTTCGAGAAGGCTTGATACCTAAAAGGTCCAACCAGGCCTGGTTCTGGCTTGTCATGTGCACCTCACTACACACATGACCAAGCAGAACTTCCAACAAAGCCCAGCCAAACTGATGTCGAAGTCAACCTATTTAATTAACCCTCAGAATCCCTACTGTTCTGAGGCAAAAACTAAATTTACACCAGTATGACACTTTGTCCAAAATGTCATCCGCTACACACGCCACACTTTTCACATATTTATTGAAACCCAATTATCCTTTTCATTCCACTTCACAATTATGTGCCACTTTGTGTTGGTCTGTCACATAAAATCCCAATAAAATACATATAAGTTTTTGGTTGTAACATGACAAAATGTGGAAAATGTCAAGGGGTATGAATACTTTTTCAATGCACTGTATATATAGAGCCCAATATTGATTCATTTTCTTCAACTTTTGCTCCCTCCCATCACCTATTTTAATTGATAGATTTTCTAAGTAAAATTTGTTCTTTATATTACTTTGTACCCTTTCTAAAGTTGGGGACAATAGGTTAAGCATTCTCTAAGTATGCATGTCCTTGCTGTTATTAGACATACTGTATGTGGACCCATTCTGTAGAACATTTTTCTGACTGTTCTCTGGGCGCTGTCTTCCAGTAGCTAAACAAAACTAGCTAGAGGCGATTCAGTTCGCATTGTGCGCTATACAAGCATTGGAACTTCTGGAATGCTATAACCACAGATCTTAGATGCATAGCTTAATACTTGCTTCCAAAAATGATTAACTAATGCCGCGTACACACGGTCGAACTGTATTGCCGCGTACACACGGGCGGACTGTATGGCGTACTTAGTCCGTCGAAACACATTTCAGCGGACAGTCCCCTCGTGTGTGGGCTTCAGCAGACTTTTTCAGCGTGCAGTCTGGCGTACTAAGTATTTCGGATTTTTGGAAATTCTGTCCGTCGTACTTTGGTTTCAGCGGACAATCCGCTCGTCAGTAGGCTAGTTCGACGGACTAAGAATGGCGCATGCTCAGAAAGGATTTACACGGCGGAAGGGTGCTTTGCTGTGTATTGGACTTCCTATTTCTAGTCCCGTCGTACGTGCTGTACACGTCATCGCGCAAGCTTTCGACGGACTGTTTGTGCATCCGTGTGTGGTCAAGTCCGTTCAGTCGAAAGTATGACGGACTGTCCGTCGGATTGTATGACGGACTAAGTACGCCATACAGTCCGCCCGTGTGTACGCGGCATATGACGTACTTAGTCTGGCGTACTTTCCGCCAGACTGTCCGTCGGACTTTCCGAACGGGCTACATGCCCACACACGGCACTTTTTCAGCGGACTAATACGGCGTACTAAGTCCGCCGTACTATCCGCCCTAGTTTTGAAATGAACGGACTCGCCCACACATGCGGAGGAAAGTCCGCTCACTTCGAGCGCGTCTCCAGGTAGGCGGGGCCCGCGAAGGAGACGTCGCTGGCCCCGCCGCCTGGTATGGATTTAAAGGGGAACCCCAACGCCGAAAAAAATCGGCATGGGGGTACCCCCCAAGTCCACAGCAGACCCTTGTCCGAGCACGCTACCCGGCCGGCCAGGAAAGGGGGGCAAGCGAGCGCCCCCCCCCTCCTGAGCCGTACCAGGCCGCGTGCCCTCAACATGGGGGGGTGCCTTGGGGAAGGGGGGCCCCCCACCCCAAAGCACCTTGTCCCCATGTTGATGAGGACAAGGGCCTCTTCCCGACAACCCTATCAATACTCTGCAATACCCTGCCAATACTCTGCAATACCCTGCCAATACTCTGCAATACATACCCTGCCATACCCTGCCAATACTCTGCAATACCCTGCCAATACTCTGCAATACCCTGTCAATACTCTGCAATACCCTATCAATACTCTGCAATACCCTATCAATACTCTGCAATACTCTGCAATACTCTGCCAATACTCTGCAATACCCTGCCAATACTCTGCAATACCCTGCCAATACTCTGCAATACTCTGCCAATACTCTGCCAATACTCTGCAATACTCTGCCAATACATACCCTGCCAATACTCTGCAATACCCTGCCAATACTCTGCCAATACTCTGCAATACATACCCTGCCAATACTCTGCAATACATACCCTGCCAATACTCTGCAATACCCTGCCAATACTCTGCAATACCCTATCAATACTCTGCAATACTGTGCCAATATTTTGCAATACCCTGCCAATACTCTGCAATACCCTGTCAATACTCTGCAATACCCTGCCAATACTCTGCAATACATACCCTGCCAATACTCTGCAATACATACCCCGCCAATACTCTGCAATACATACCCCGCCAATACTCTGCAATACCCCGCCAATACTCTGCAATACATACCCTGCCAGTACTCTGCAATACATACCCTGCCAATACTCTGCAATACATACCCTGCCAATACTCTGCCATACATACCCTACCAATACTCTGCAATACTTAAGCCGCGTACACACGGGGCGGACTGTCTGGCCAACTTAGTCCGTCAGACAATCCGACGGACAGTCCGTCATACTTTCGAATGAACGGACTTGACCACACACACCACTTTTTGAGCGGACTAATACGGCGTACTAAGTCCGCCATACTATCCGCCCTACTTTTGAAATGAACGGACTCGCCCACACACGCGGAGGAAAGTCCGCTCATTTCGAGCATGTCTCCAGGTAGGCGGGGCCCGCGAAGGAGACGTCGCTGGCCCCGCCGCCTGGTATGGACTTAAAGGGGAACCCCAACGCCGAAAAAAATTGGCGTGGGGGTCCCCCCCAAGTCCACAACAGACCCTTGTCCGAGCACGCTACCCGGCCACCAGGAAAGGGGGGCGAGCGAAGCGAAGGAGACGTCGCTGGCCCCGCTGCCTGGTATGGACTTAAAGGGGAACCCCAACGCCGAAAAAAATCGGCGTGGGGGTCCCCCCCAAGTCCACAACAGACCCTTGACCGAGCACGCTTCCCGGCCGGCCAGGAAAGGGGGGACGAGCGTGCGCCCCCCCTCCTGAGCCGTACCAGGCCGCGTGCCCTCAACATGGGGGGTTGCCTTGGGGAAGGGGGGGCCGCGCGGCCCCCCCACCCCAAAGCACCTTGTCCCCATGTTGATGAGGACAAGGGCCTCTTCCCGACAACCCTGGCCGTTGGTTGTCGGGGTCTGCGGGCGGGGTGCTTATCGGAATCCAGGAGCCCCCTTTAATAAGGGGGCCCCCGGATACCGGCCCCCCACCCTATGTGAATGAGTATGGGGTACAATATACCCCTACCCATTCACCTGTAAAATAAAAGTACAAAAAAAACACAACACACGAGATAAAATACTTTATTGCACAGCTCCGGGGGTCTTCCGTCTTCGGGGGTCTTCTCGCCGGACTCCTCCGCTATCTTCTTGTAGCTCTTTTGCTAGCGGAGGAGTCCGGCTTTCTTCCTCGCTGCCGGCCTCTTCTCCCAACTTCGGGGGTCTTGTCCCCCTCTTCGGTTTTTCTGCCGGGCCACTGCGCCTTCTTATAGCTCTTTTACAGGCGGTGGCCCGGTCTTCTGTTGCCGCCGCCGCCGCCGCCTTCTGTTCTTCTTCTTCTTCTCCTTCTTCTCCAGGAGATGTTGACTCGACGCTCTCTCCGGCCACAATGCCAGGGACGCGCTGCGCGGCCACTTATATAGGGACAAGGGGCGGTGTCACATGGCTTTATGTCACATGGGTTGGTGTCACATGGTGACCCCGCCCCCTTACGATGTCATAGTCCCCATGTGACATCAACCCATGTGACCAACCCATGTGACATAAAGCCATGTGACACCGCCCCTTGTCCCTATATAAGTGGCCGCGCAGCACGGCCCTGGCATTGTGGCCGGAGAGAGCGTCGAGTCAACATCTCCTGGAGAAGAAGGAGAAGAAGAAGAAGAACGGAAGGCGGCGGCGGCGGCGACAGAAGACCGGGCCACCGCCTGTAAAAGAGCTATAAGAAGGCGCGGTGGCCCGGCAGAAGAACCGAAGAGGGGGACAAGACCCCCGAAGTCGGGAGAAGAGGCCGGCAGCGAGGAAGAAAGCCGGACTCCTCCGCTAACAAAAGAGCTACAAGAAGATAGCGGAGGAGTCCGGCGAGAAGACCCCCGAAGACGGAAGACCCCCGGAGCTGTGCAATAAAGTATTTTATCTCGTGTGTTGTGTTTTTTTTTGTACTTTTATTTTACAGGTGAATGGGTAGGGGTACATTGTACCCCATACTCATTCACATAGGGTGGGGGGGCCGGTATCCGGGGGCCCCCTTATTAAAGGAGGCTCCCGGATTCCGATAAGCCCCCCGCCCGCAGACCCCGACAACCAACGGCCAGGGTTGTCGGGAAGATGCCCTTGTCCTCATCAACATGGGGACAAGGTGCTTTGGGGTGGGGGGGCCGCGCGGCCCCCCCCTTCCCCAAGGCACCCCCCATGTTGAGGACACGCGGCCTGGTACGGCTCAGGAGGGGGGGCGCACGCTCGTCCCCCCTTTCCTGGCCGGCCGGGAAGCGTGCTCGGACAAGGGTCTGTTGTGGACTTGGGGGGGACCCCCACGCCGATTTTTTTCGGCGTTGGGGTTCCCCTTTAAGTCCATACCAGGCAGCGGGGCCAGCGACGTCTCCTTCGCGGGCCCCGCCTACCTGGATACCCGCTCGAAATGAGCGGACTTTTCTCCGGGCGGGAAAAGTCCGCTCATTTCAAAAGTACGGCGGATTGGCATACACGCGGCCGGATTGTCCGCCGAAATGCGAGTACGACAGACAGAATTTCGAAAAAAACGAAATTCTTAGTACGCCGGACTGCACGCTGAAAATGTCCGCTGAAGCCCACACACGAGCGGACTGTCCGCTGAAATGTGTTTCGGCGGACTAAGTACGCCATACAGTCCGCTCATGTGTACGCGGCATAAGGGACATTATCAAAAATAGTGTGCTAATGTGGCCTTATTTTTTCCACATTGTGGACAACTATAGTGGGTCATAACCTTGGACTGGTATATATGCTTAATGCATTATCTTAAATTGTGTCTATCCATACTTCATTTAATATGATTTTACAAACCCTTCGGTATCCCTGAAGAATTTTGGGTGTTATGTTGTTCACCTGAAAATCCTGGGACCATTTTTGGATATTAGATCTACCTATATCAAAAGCTCTGAGCCTAGTCAAGTATGGATAAACGACTCATATAGATAAATCTGCTATTGCTACTAGAGTGTCTTCCAGTAAGAAGACTTGCATAAAAATATAATAAACTGACGGGGGAACATTACATTTCTGGCTTTAAGTAATTTCTGGCCTAAAAAGTGTATGGATTTCCTGTATCCATATCAAACAATTGATGTAAATGTGTTAAACCCTGATTTGCCCATCTGCGAAAAGCTATATGTTGCTCGCCGGCAGGAAATGCTGGATTACTTCTAATGGAGAGATATTTTGTGCAATATGGAGATTTATGGATATATTTTCCCACTTCTCTCCATGCAACCACCGTATCTCATATTAAGATATTTTGGCGATTCAATAAAGGCAATTTTGCAAATGGACAATGCAAAAGGGCTATCAGATTCCAGGGTGCTGTCGTATTTGATTCCAGCTCCATATTTGAAAACCTAGGTCTACCAATATCCAATCTATGGCATGTCTCAAAAGACACAATAGAATATATTATAGTATATTGGGTAAAGCCATTCCCCCTTCTCTCTTCAGCATACCAAGACATTTTGGATCATTTTATGCTCCCAACATTATGGGAACAGTTTGGGGATGGCCCCTTCCTGTTCTAACATGACTGTGCACCAGTGCACAAAGCAAGGTCCATAAAGACATGGACTGAGCAAGGGTGGTGGAAAATGAACACCAAGAGCAAAAATTCACATTATAATAGTAAAAAAAATACAAAAAAGGTCCTTAAATGCGTTCAGACACTGGACACAGTGCACTTATGGGAAGCGCCACATCTACAGTAGGTTTCATAGTTTCATAGTTTGTAAGGTTGAATAAAGACACCAGTCCATCTAGTTCAACCTGAGTGAGTGTCTACAATTGTCCCTATCCCTGTACATTGCACACTCACATTGGTCCCTACCCTCAAGGAGCCCACAATCCAAGGCCCCCATTCATATGCTAGGGCCAATTTTGGACAGAAGCCAATTAACCTACCTGCATGTCTTTGGAGTGTGGGAGGAAACCCACACAGGCACAGGGAGAACATGCAAACTCCAGGCAGGTAGTGTCATGGTTGGGATTCGAACCAACGACTCTTCTTACTGCTAGGCGAGAGTGCTAACCACTACACCACTGTGCCGCCAATATTGTGAGTCCAACGCGATGCTGTCTCGCTGGTTCCCGGCAACAGGCTTCTCTAACCAGGTTCTCGCACTGACTGCAATAGGAAAATATAATTTTCCTATAGTAGCGAGCGAGCGAGAGAGCGGCGATAATGTCACCTCACTAATGAAGCCTGCATGCCTTCGGGGGCATACCAGGCCCTTAGGTCCGGTAGGGATTTTAAGGGGAATCCACTACGCCGAAAAAAAACGGCGTGGGGTCCCCCCAAAATCCATACCAGACCCCTATCCGAGCACGCAGCCCGGCCGATCAGGAAAGAGCGAGCGCCCCCCTCCTGAGACATACCAGGCCACGTGCCCTCAACATGGGGGGTGGGTGCTTTGGGGGAAGGGGGCGCCCTGCGGCCCCCCACCCCGAAGCACCTTGTCCCCATGTTGATGAGGATAAGGGCCTCTTCCCGAAAACCCTGGCCGTTGGTTGTCGGGGTCTGCAGGCGGGGGGCTTATCGGAATCTGGGAGCCCCCTTTAATAAGGGGGGCCCCCGGATCCTGGCGCCCCACCCTATGTGAATGAGTATGGGGTACAATGTACCCCTACCCATTCACCTGTGAAAAAAAATGTAAAAAAAAAACAGAACACACAAGGTTAAAAAATAATTTATTGCTTCTGCTCTTTTACCTGCTCTTTTACTAGCGGAGGAGCCCAGCTTTCTTCTTCGCCGCCGCCGCCTGGGGGTCTTCTTCCGACTTCAGGGGTCTTGACCCCTCTTCGGTTCTTCTTGCCGGGCCACCGCTTCTTCTTGCAGGTCTTTTACTAGCGGTGGCCCGGTCTTCTTCTGCTGCCGCCGCCGCCTTCCATTCTGCTTCTTCTTCTTCTGCTTCTTCCTTCTTGAGATGTTGACTCAACGCTCTCTCATGCCGCAATACCAGGGACGCGGTGTGCGGCGACTTATATAGGAACAAGGGGCAGGGTCACCGGTTGATGTCACATGGTGACCCCGCCTCTTATGATGTCACAGTCCTGGAGAATGCTGGGGCGTGACATCATAAGGGGCGGGGTCACCATGTGATATCAACCGGTGACCCCACCCCTTGTCCCTATATAAGTCGCCGCACACCACGTCCCTGGCATTGCGGCCGGAGAGAGCGTTGAGTCAACATCTCAAGAAGGAAGAAGCAGAAGAAGAAAAGCAGAATGGAAGGCGGCGGCAGCGGTGACAGCGGCAGCAGAAGAAGACCGCGGGGGCTCCCGGATTCCGATAAGCCCCCCGCCCGCAGACCCCGACAACCAACGGCCAGGGTTGTCGGAAAGAGTCAACATCAACATGGGGACAAGGTGCTTTGGGGTGGGGGCCACAGGGCGCCCCCCCTTCCCCCAAAACACCCACCCCCCATGTTGATGGCACGCGACCTGGTACGGTTCAGGAGGGGGGGGGCGCTCGCTCGTCCCCACCCCCTTTCCCGACCGGCCGGGCCGTGTGCTCAGGTAGGGGTCTGATATGGATTTTGGGGGGACCCCCACGCTATTTTTTTCAGCGTAGCGGATTCCCCTTAAAATCCCTACCAGACCTAAGGGCCTGGTATGCCTCCAGAGGGGGAACCCATGCCTTTTTTTTTTTTTTACTTTGGCGTGGAGTTCTCCCTTAGGATTCATACCAAATACAGTGCCTGGTATGCACCAGTGTGAACCCGTCCAGCGATGCTTGACGCTTATTGGGAAAGGAAAATAAACATTTTTCCTTTCCCGATGCAGCTCAGCGCTGGCTCCCACGACGGGGCTCGCAGGGTGTCAATCTTGCCAATAAAAGCGGCGAGATTGACACAATATCGCAGTCACCTACTGAATGCAATCACGAGATTACAGACATGTCACTTCATTTGCGGGCGTTTAGCCCGCCTTGCGGAGCTTTCTGAAGCGCCGAGTAGCTTCCGCCTGTCGCCTGTAGTATCTATTACAACGGCCGGGCAGTTTGATTGACATCTCAATTTGATGTCACCTCCTGTTTTCTTTCTCCCATTGCACCCAGGAGAGAGGAAACAGGAAGTATGAAAGGACGGACCTCTCCATCGCCGCTGTGGAAGGAGACACCGCTGGGGAGGACAACACACAGCAAGGTAAGTACTGCTGTGCTGAATTTGGTGGACACAGGCAAGGCTGCATTTGGGGGACACAGGCAAGGCTGCATTTGGGGGACACAAGCAAGGCTGCATTTGGGGGACACAGGCATTTGGGGGACACATACAAGGCCTAATTTGGTGGACACAGGCAAGGCTGCATTTGGGGGACACAGGCAAGGCTGCATTTGGTGGACACAGGCAAGGCTGTATTTGGGGGACACAGACAAAGCTGAATTTGGGGGACACAGGTATTTGGGGGACACAGACAAGGCTGCATTTTGTGGACACAGGCAAGGCTGCATTGGGGGCACAGGCAAGGCTGAATTTGGTGGACACAGGCAAGGCTGCATTTGGGGGACACAGGCAAGGCTGCATTTAGGGGACACAGGCAAGGTTGTATTTGGGGGACACATGCAAGGCTGCATTTGGGGGACACAGGCATTTGGGGAACACAGGCAAGGCTGCATTTGGTGGATACAGGCAAGGTGGCATTTGGGGGACACAGGCATTTGGGGGACACAGACAAGGCTTCATTTGGAGAACACAGGCAAGGCTGCATTTGGGGGACACAGGCATGGCTGCATTTGGTGGACACAGGCAAGGCTGAATTTGGTGGACACAGGCAAGGCTTCATTTGGGGGACACATGCAAGGCTGAATTTTGGGGTACACAGGTATTTGGGGGGTCAGGCAAGGCTGAATTTGGTGGACACAGGCAAGACTGCATTTGGGGGACACAGGCAAGGCTGAATTTGGTGGACACAGGCAAGGCTGAATTTGGGGGACACAGGTATTTGGGGGACACAGGAAAGGCTGCATTTGGTGGACACAGGCAAGGCTAAATTTGGTGGACACAGGCAAGTTGGCATTTGGGGGACACAGGCAAGGCTGCACTTGGAGGACACGGCCAAGGCTGCACTTGGAGGACACGAGCAAGGTTTCATTTTGTGGACATAGGCTGCATTTTGGGGACACAGGCTGCATTTTGTGTGACACAGGCTGCATTTTATGGGACACAGGCTGCATGTAAGGACAGACTCCGCTGGGGACACCTGATGGCATCTGGTGGCAGGCGATGTGGCTAGTGACACGCTCAGGGCTCCCACTGATTCTGTATTATGGTGAGTTGAATGACTTAATTTTATATTACAAAGTAATAATAGAAATAATGCACTTCAATCATCCTGATATCATAACAACCATGGTGCCTGGATGATTGAAGTGCTAACACCAGGTGTTTGGAATATCTTTATCTGCTGATTGTTAAACTTTCTAGAATATACATATTTCTATTGTTGTGTAGGTTCTGGGCCTTTTGTCTCTCCATCCCTCTCTCCCTCCATCCCTCATTCATCTCAAAAGCTAACCACACCACCTTAGAGCCACAGCCACTATTTCACTGAAACCATGCCCATTTTCACCAAGTGTGAGGGGGCAAAACGGAAGGGCAGGGTCTGGCACCCACCCATCCTAAAACTTCACTAGCCGCCACTGCATACCATTGGTATCAAATAGTTGTACATGAACGTAAAAAGCCTCAGAAAACAGAAAAGCTGGACTGACAGGACTTAAAAGCAAAAAAAAAAACTCCAAGCAAAAGAGATATCTCAGCGAAGGTTAAAAATAGGGGAAGGCCAGAGCTAGACACCAGAGCTGGTCTGATCTAAAATGAAAATATATAAAATACAATAATAGCTGATGCCTCTAATGATCGTAGATCAAACACCAAATAGGTATGTGCTGTATATGTATGTATGCATAAAATGTACACACCTGGATGGTAAGCATGGGTCATAAACACAGGAGTGCCCCTAACATATAAATCCTAAAGATGGCTGGGAAAGTTCAGATGAATTCCCTATGCCCAGGAGGTATACCTGCTTAGGATGAAGAGGGGTTATTATTATGGAAAGAGGGTCACCTAATGCTCAATGTTAAGTAGGTCAGGGAGCCAAAGTAAGCATGTTCTGTGTGCCCATCTTACCTCCTATAATAAGCTCCAAAGGCGCCTGGTGTCAGATCCGTAGCAGATATGCTGCTTGCAAGCCATGATGGGATCTGATGTACACATCAGGACGCTGTAGTCCTGCGTGTGAGGGGTCGCCGTGCGTGTGCATTGTGGCCGATGAGGACCACACTGTCCTCAGAGAGCACGGTGCTGCCTCAAAGAGGCCTGATGGCACCCTGCGTTCCAGGGACACCGACGTACACATACGGCCTGCCGACAATGGGCAGAACCCCGGAGGGAACTCACTCAAGTCAGCACCATGTAAGGAGGGGGGCCTATGCTTGTTGAGCACGGAACACCCCATTTGTGCGTCAGGTGAGACATGTCCAGCCAGGAAGCGGTTTGGAAAGGAGTCCCACCGTCCGATGATAAGGAAGGCAGGAAAGGGTTGGACAAGAGTCTGAAAAGACACATTGAACAATCAAATAAATCCAACACATTGTTTTTTTTTTTGTAAAATATTTATTAGATTATTACAATACAAAGTATAAACAAGCATACAATGGGAAGTATAGAGCTGAGAAATTCTAAAACACGGTAGTAATTCAATGTATAAGATAAGCAGGGGGCAATAATGGGTAGGAGGGAGGGGGAGGGGAGGCTAGGGGTGTCAGTGGCATGTTACAGAGTGGAGCAGAGACTCCACAGCTTGTCTTTCTGGGTTACATAGCAGGTGGTACATGAGCCCAAAATGTAACACCGGAGTCTGTGAGTGAAGTACTGTAATGAGACCCAAAGCTACTACCATACCGAGGCCCCCATATGGCTTTAATCCTGCTCTGGGCCTAGTTGCTCATTGCTGTTTGGGAAAACTTAACAATGAGATAAAGGTAGATAACAATTTGTATTAGACACATGTAACTTTTAATAATATCTGATAAAAGTAAGAAATGCACTGCTGTCCTTTGCTGAAAAGGCATGAGAATGTCCTACATTTGTCTTAAAAAAAGTTATGTCTCGAAGGTTACATTGTTCCCTATGGCTGAAACTCTCTCCGAAAGGAAACAAATTTCCTTTTAATGTAATGTCTGAAAAATAGCATGATTTCAGCACTTATTTTGAAAAATGGTTGCGTTTCACCCACCGGTGGAATATTGAAGTAATCGAATTTTGTGGCCCTTACTTCAGCTCTCACTTTAATTACTTGTTTGTCTTTTATTGGGAAAGAAAATATTGCTGTCAGGTTTATGGGGGCAAAAAGGCTGACCCTGTTTTATCTGTCCTTGCATGCGCTTCAGTGTAATGATGACAAAATTGGATGTTAACTAATGATTAGTAGAAATGGTTGCAGTTAATTAGTTGGTTCTTCGTTTATCGTTCCATTTGCACATTTTGGGAGTAATCATTATTAATTAGGACCATCAGCCGAAAGGGTCGAGGTGGAACCCTACAGCCAAGTTAATCAGGCAGCAATGAAAGCTCCATTATCTTGTCAGATCATTTTGGCCTGTGATCTATTTGCATTATCTAAAAGCTGCATTGGGATCAGAGATGAGAATAAAAGAGAGCATACTTTCATGGGATTTTGCCTGGATCAGTAGTTTTCTATAATAACTAAGAGTGTAAACTTACATTTACCTGTAAATTATTTATGAACATGTAATCAGTGGAACAGCCCTTGAAATATTGTTATGTTTAATGTGAACTTTAAATACAGACATACACTAAACATGTCTTTTTATCTGAAATAAATGCATTTGAGTACAACAAGAACATTGCAATGTGTATTGTTTGTTTTACACACAAATAAAAAAAAGTGATAATAAATTAATATCCTGTCAACAGATGCATGAAATTCCCTTTTAGGTGTCGCATCCTCCTAGTTAGGTTGCTAGGACATCAGGCAAATTTCGTTTTTTTTTTCTTGTTACTCTGTAATCAGTGGAGCCGTTGTTGATTACTTTTGGATGTTCTGGATCTCACAGGCTGCGGATTGCTCTCCCCTGCCTTCCAGGGCTTCTGGGAAATAGATGGTTGGGCAAGGCAAATCCCAGCTTAAATATTTATTGTGCTCCAGCCAATCCCTGGGGAGGTGTGCCCAGAAGGTAGTTGAGAGGCATTGAAATAGTCAGATTTAGAGCAGCGGGATCTCTATTACCTCTCCCTGTGGAAGGAATCCACCTGTTTGAATGAAGGTGGCTGCCCCCACCTGCTGCCATTATCTTGATCCCAGCAGCTGATTGTCAAGATTCTGGCTGTGGCAGAGCTGGAGGCCTACTTTTTAATGCTTTTGGAGCCTATCAAGGGATTCCTCACTGAGAACCTGGTCTGGAGAAATCACTAAAGTGTGTCTAGTGGATACTGGAGGAAGGCACCCAGTGATCCTGTGACATTGTCAGTACTGACCTGGGTTCAGAGTTCTAGTGACTGTATGCAGTACCCTGGATGGATAAACGTTTAGTAACCCTGCCTGGGATAATCTTTTAAAAATAGAGACTCAGTCTCTGTCATCTGTACTTGTTCCTGTATACAGACAGCAGAGAGAAATTGGGAAAAATTAAGTGTAAATAGTTAGTGAGTCTGGATTATCCCATACTACCCTATACCCTATCCAAGTTCCTTAACAATAAAGCACCTAAAATACATCCACAAGACTGATCATTGGGCCGGAGTGAATAATCTGTTGCTGTATGCCTGGCCGCCTCTGAACTGACACTGGGGAAGAACTGATGGCTTTACAGCAGCTTCTGCGGCGGTAGCTTTACATAGGTCTCACGCACATGGATGCTTATCATGCATACCAAGCATAAAATCCCTGGTGTTTTCCTGCACCAGGACACCTGCAAATGCATATGGCCTATTACCCCAAACTTTCATTGTCATGTTTAGGAAAATACACATTATGCCTGTGTAAATGCTGGTACAAAAGTGTTCAGCATTCACACAATTACAGCCAGGTACAGCCATTCACTTGTATTGGTGGCTGTACAGTACATGGCACCTGCCACTCCCTGGAGAAGCAATAAAGATTTTACACTTGTGGACATAGGAACGGGTACATTTCTGTGTGCATAAGGCCTAATAATATCAAAATACAGTCAAATCTGGTCATTTGAAAAGATTCACCTACTTTTGCTTTTATGGTTTATCACACTCACATAATTTATTTGCCTTCGTTGACACCATAATACATTTTTTTTTTAAATGTATCCCTTGGCATAACATATGCAGTACACTTCTGTAATTCTTGCAAATTGTATTATGTTTATCCCTTCAAAAATGTTACAAATATAGAAAAATACCTGTTGATCTTGCCAAAAACCTAGTGAGCTCCTAACTTCGTGTGCACGCCGCCTAATGCCGCGTACACGCGATCGAATAGTCCGGCTGACTTAGTCCGGCAAACAATCCAGCGGACTTTCTAACGAACGGACTTGGCCACACACGGACACTCCGAAAGTCTGACTATTGCTAACGCAATGATGTACAGCACGTACGACGGGACTAGAAAAAGGAAGTTCAATAGCCAGTAGCCAATAGCTTCCTTCTCGTACTTGCTTCTGAGCATGTGTCATTCTTAGTCCACCGGACTAGCACACTGACGAATGTATTGTCCACTGAAAGCCAAGTCCGGCGGACAAATTCGGTCGTGTGTACGCGGCATTTGCGGCACTAAATTCCTCAGCTTTGTTCCTCTCTCTGTGTACTACATGATACCTCCCCCTTAGGTTATGGAAATTAGATGAGGTGTGAGTGATATATTCTGTAGACCAACAGAGGGGAACAGGGCAGGCCTGATTACACAGCTTGACATTTAAGTGCAGCTGAGGCACTGTGTTACTAGCTCAAATAGGAAGGTACACTGGATTTCTGGCAGATCAACATGTATTAGCAGGTCACTATACATTTTTCTGTACTATCAGTGTTTTGAAGAGACAAAACATGGGGGAATGTGCTAGTATGTATGCACAGATGCATATTTTGGCATACACTGTGACAGAGACGTTAAATTGTAGAGAAGGAAATACATAGGGAAAAAGTTCTACGGCTTTCAGATCACATGAAAAACTCTGGTAGAGGAAATTTATGGGCTGGTTTACACCACAAAATATGGCAACATATAAAAAATTTTGCCAATGCAATGGAGCAATGTTGGAAAATCTCTATATGATAGAAAAGGTGTAAAATAATACGAACAAGCCTGTTAGGTCAATGGAAGTTTTACACTGTCCATGGTTGTCCACAGCTGTTTGCTTGTAATTACTATGGAGCAATTATCTGTGGTTAGGGATATATGTGCACCTCTGCCTCTAATTGCAGGTAATCGCTCCATGTGCTATCACATTCAAACATCTGCAGACAGCCAGAAACTGAGTCAGCCTGTCATTGATTTGTACAGGCTTCTTGATAGTGGCAGATCAGAAACACCTGGCTGTACCCACAAGGGAAACATGCTGATCTGCTCTGTGTACAACCCTATCTCACTGTGTGCATAACACCTAATGTGTAAAGCAATGTTTTTAACTTACTTGTTTTTGTCTGTGTATGCCAGTTTTACAACACTGGTGTAAAATGGGGTCCGACTTGTGAAAGCACAAGTGAAATTGGATGACATGTGAAAATCAGTGTTTCCGTATGAAAGCATTCTTAACTGATCCTGCACAAATCTATCCAACTTTAGAAAAGGTTTCTGCACTACTATTGGTCTGACTTGAATGCCAAATTCCCTGTACACACAGACGGAAAATGTGCGATCGGACTGTGTTGTCGGAAATTCCAATCGTGTGTGGGCTTCATCTGACTTTTTCTGTGGGAATTTCCGACACACAAAGTTTGAGATCTTGTTCTAAAATTTTCTGACAACAAAATCCGATCGTTTAAATTCTGTGTGTAGACAATTCGGACGCACAAAGTGCCACACATGCTCAGAATAAATTACGAGACAAAAGCTATTGGCTACTGGCCTCTTTATAGTCCCGTCGTACGTGTTGTATGTCACCTCTTTCTGAACGATCGGATTTTCCGACAACTTTGTGTGACCGTGTGTATGCAAGACAAGTCGGAATGTCCAACCGTGTGTACAGGGCAATAGAATGTAAAAAGTCACATTAAGTCGGATCAAAGTCAGACTAAAGTTGCAGGGCAAAGTCGGATTGTTTGTCGCGTGACTTTCATGTCGGAGCAGTGTGAACCTGGGTTAAAAGCAAAATATTAGTATCTGGTTTCTATATAGGGCACTATTCACACTTGTGCGACTTATCATGCAACTTTGGACATCAAAGTTGCATGACAATTCATTCCCTATGTTTTCCCGATGATAACCATTCATATATGCATGATTTAAAATTGCAGCAACTTCAGAGTAGTTCATGCACTACTTTGGTCTGACTTTCATGAAACATGAGGGCGGCAGACTTCAATGTTAACCTTCAAAAGTTGCATGAAAGTCGTATCTGAATGTTATACAATGTAACAGTTGTGCAACCGTTGTTCATTATCACTGGTCAAAGCCAAAGTCCTATCTAAGTTGCACCCATTCAAAGTTGCACCAAAGTGGCATAAAAGTTGTATCAAAGTTGCACTCCAAAGTCAGTACAATCTTGGAGTCAATTGTGTATAAAGCCTTAGGCCCCTTTCACACTTGTGCGACTTTTCCTGCGACTTGGGACTGAAAAGTTGCATGGCAAGTTGATTTCCAATGAGTACCATTATTTATGCGACTTCAAGTCACAGCGACTTCAAAGTAGTCCATGCACTACTTTGGTCCGCCTTTGATGCCACTTGAGGTCCATAGACCTCAAGATAACATAGGTATTACTTCAGGTCACACAAGTGTGAAAGGGGCCTTAAGCAGATTTTACTTGCTAAAGCTTTTTTTCTCCCTTTTATGTTTTCAGTTAGCTAAGCTATGTTGGCCCACATGGCCATGCAATGCATCTTTTTGATAGTGAGCACTGACTTTCACCAACATGTGGAGTCTAATGCCACGTACACACGACCGGACTTTCTGGCAGACTTTCGGCGGAGTTCCGACTGACTTTCCAAACGAACGGACTTGGCCACACAGGAACGGACTAAGTCCGTTCGAAAGTCCGTTCATTTTGAACGTGATGACATAAATGGGACTAAACAAGGAAGTTCAATAGCCAGTAGCCAATAGCTTCCCTTGCGTCATATTTGGTCCATCGGACCAGCACGCAAGCGAACGGTTTTCCAGATTTTAGTCTGTTGGAATTGAGTCCATCAGATAGATTTGAAACATGTTCTATTTCTAGGTCCGTAGGATTTTTTTTCCCAAAAAACGATCGGACTAGCCCACACACGATCAGATTGTCCGATGGACTTATCCTTTCGAGCCTAGTCTGCCGGAAAGTCCAGTCGTGTGTACGTGGCATAAGTGTCTGGTCTTTACTAGCAACTATGGATGCGATCCATGTTTGCAGCCATATTTGACTAAAAGCTTTCATGTTCTTAGTTTGCAGACATGCTGCTGCAGCCGCAAGTCATTCATTTAGTGATGGTACCACACTGCCACTAAATGAATGACTTTCCGCTCTTTGGTTGATAGGATACTGGTGGCTGACTGTGTCCTAGCATGCAAGGTTGCTGTGCAGGCCAGTTACTTGTATTCTAACAACCAATGACATCAGGATGCTGGCAGCTGCACAGCCATTGGCTGTTATGGTGCACTAATTAAAACAATAATGCTGTGCAATAAAAAAGAACATGGGGTTCTGTATCAATTTTAAGGTGGGATCCCATGTAAAAAACATAAAAAAAAAGTATGTTGTCATCCTCAAAATCTATACAATACCCGTATCTGAACATGCAAAAAAGGAAGGGACAGCAAGCTCGTACCTGCCCTTCTTAAATCAATCCAGGACACATGCCCCCAAGATCAGGAGGGTACCTTGCTAAGGGGTGGGGGGGGGGGCAAAGCACCTCATTCAAATGTTGATGGGGCAATGGCCACTTCCTCACGTCCCTGGCTGGGAGGATGTTGCTGTCAATTTGGGAAGCACTGCTGAGACAATCTGTTTCCCACACACTGTCACTGTGAAGAACATTTCCCCAGCAGGCAGCACAATATAAGAAGGGGAAGGGGAAAATGACTGATGTCATTGACAAAATATACTCATGGCCAGTTAAAGAGGAGTTCTGCCTGGGGAAAGAAAAATTAGAAGTCACCAACTACAAAAACTGTAGCTGCTGACTTTTAATATATGGACACTTACCTGTCCAGGGAGGGATAAAGAAATCACTGCTCCACGTAAATGGATTAAGCCTGATAGGATTCCAATCAAGTGCAAGCCCCGGCCCGTTTCCATGGGTATATGTAACAAAGAAGAAATGGCTGCACATCGATGAAAGTCCAATGCCGTTTATTAAATCACCAGAATGACATCAAAAAAGGACAACAACACACAATCTTGAAGATGCGTTTCACAAGCAAGTTTGTAATCATTAAGCTCAATTGTACTGTGTGAAAGGCATCTACAGGATTGCATTTTGGTGTCCTTTTTGATGTCACCCTAGTGATTTAATAAATGGTATTGGACTTTCATTGATTTGCAGCCATTTCTTCTTTGTTACCTGTCCAGGGAGCCTGTGATGTGGGCACCCCAGACAATTTTGTGATTGGCTGTCGGGTGCTGCAACCGCCATTCATCGCAAGGGAAACTGGCAGTGAAGCCTTTGCGCAAAGCACGCTGTGCTCTCTAACTGGTCTGGCGGCAGAGTAAGGAGGAGGGGGCCAAACTTCAGAGGGACGTCGCCGCGGCACCTTCTCCCGGCAGTGTTGAAGGGCACGGGTGGGGGGGAAGCTTTAATGACATCAGTGTTTTTTAATGACGTCAGTGTGTTTTGTTTTGACTATACTAATACTAATACTATCAATAATGTACTTCCTTGCCTTTGAACTGTGGTCAGGGGCTTATATTGATCAGTAACGAGGGCTTTGTTATGTGGAGGTAGGAGTAGATTGGGAGACAGTGGGGTTGATTTACTAAAACAGAGAGTGCAAAATCTGGTGCAGCTCTGCATAGAGAACAATCAGCTTCCATTTTTTTTGTCAAAGCTTAACCAGTTGCCGACCGCCGCACGCCGATGTACGTCAGCAGAATGGCACGGGCAGGCATAAGGACTTACATGTACGTCCCTTGCCTCCCGCGGGTCGGGGGCCCGATCGGGCCCCCGCCCGGTGCCTGCGGCGGTCGGTTTTCGTCCGGGAGCGATCCGGGACGAGGGGGCGGCCATTCATTCATGGCCACCCCCTCGCGATCGCTCCCGACGAATAGAAATCCCCGGTGACATCACTTCCTCTCCTGTAATGTAAACACAGGAGAGGAAGTGATGTATTCTCTCCTCCGTGTCGGTATTTTTCGTTCCGACACGGAGGAGAGCGGATCGGTGAGTTGCACCAACACTCTACACACACAGTAGAACATGCCAGGCACACTCACACCCCCCCTTTACCCCCCGATCACCCCCCCAATTACCCCTGCCCCCCAGTCACAGTGACACCAATGTCATTTTTTTTTTTTTTTTTTGCATTGGTGTCATTTGTGACTGTAATAACTGTTAGGGCAGTTAGAGTTAGCCCCCTTTAGTTCTAATGTACCCCCCTAACCCCCCCAATAAAGGTTTAACCCCGTGATCACCCCCCGTCGCCAGTGTCACTAAGGCTGGGTTCACATTGCAGCGGTTTATGAGAACGAATGTGATTCGCACCGCACTGCAGTGCAAATCACATCCGATCTCTGTGCGATTCGAGTTCAGCCATTCGCCGCACCCGCCGCACCCGCCACACCCGCCGCACCCGCCGCAAATTCGCACGGGACCCTTTTTTTGGCCCGCAGCAGAATCGGATCGCATGGGTGTTCACACCATGCGATCCGAGTTTGCAGATCGCACTGCAATATGCGAACTGATCTGGGGGTGTCAGTAACATTTCACTGACACTCCCAGCAGTTCGCATAGGGCAGTGTGAACTGCCGCCGGGAGGCATGCGATGCGGGAACCCGCCGCGGATTTGCGGCGTTTCCGCATCGCTCCAGTGTGAACCCAGCCTAATAAGCGATCATTTTTCTGATCGCCGTATTAGTGTCACAGGTGACGCTAGTTAGGCAGGTAGGTATTTAGGTTCGCCACAGCTTTTTATAGCGCCAGGGACCCCCATATACTACCGCATAAAGCCCCCTGATTGCCCCCTAGTTAACCCTTTCACCAGTGATCACCATATAACTGTTACAGGTGACGCTGGTTGGTTAGTTATTTTTTTATAGTTTCAGGGCACCCGCCATTTATTACCTAATAAAGGTTTAACCCCCTGATCACCCGGCGGGTGTCATTTGTGACTAATAACTGTTAGGGCAGTTAGGGTTAGCCCCCTTTAGTTCTAAGGTACCCCCCTAACCCCCCCAATAAAGGTTTAACCCCGTGATCACCCCCCTTCGCCAGTGTCACTAAGGCTGGGTTCACATTGCAGCGGTTTATGAGAACGGATGTGATTCGCACCGCACTGCAGTGCAAATCACATCCGATCTCTGTGCGTTTCGAGTTCAGCCATTCGCCGCACCCGCCGCAAATTCGCACGGGACCCTTTTTTTGGCCCGCAGCAGAATCGGATCGCATGGGTGTTCACACCATGCGATCCGAGTTTGCAGATCGCACTGCGATATGCAAACTGATCTGGGGGTGTCAGTAACATTTCACTGACACTCCCAGCAGTTCGCATAGGGCAGTGTGAACTGCCGCCGGGAGGCATGCGATGCGGGAACCCGCCGCGCATTCGTGGCGTTCCCGCATCGCTCCAGTGTGAACCCAGCCTAATAAGCGATCGTTTTTCTGATCGCTGTATTAGTGTCACAGGTGACGCTAGTTAGGCAGGTAGGTATTTAGGTTCGCTGCAGCTTTTTATAGCGCCAGGGACCCCCATATACTACCGCATAAAGCCCCCTGATTGCCCCCTAGTTAACCCTTTCACCAGTGATCACCATATAACTGTTACAGGTGACGCTGGTTGGTTAGTTATTTTTTTATAGTTTCAGGGCACCCGCCATTTATTACCTAGTCTCACTAGTGTACCCCTAAATTTAGGGGTGTCTACTTTCCAAAATGGGGTCATTTGGGGGGGGTTTGTGCCATCTTGGCATTTTATGGCCTTCAAAACTGTAACGCCCTTAGAAAGCCTGAAGGCGGTGCTTGGTTTTCGGGGCCCCGTACGCGGCTAGGCTCCCAAAAAGTCCCACATATGTGGTATCCCCGTACTCAGGAGAAGTAGCAGAATTTATTTTGGGGTGTCATTTCACATATGCCCATGGCATGCGTGAGCAATATATCATTTAGTGACAACTTTGTGAAAAAAAAAAAAAAAAAAGTTTGTAATTTTCCCGCAACTTGTGGCAAAATATAAAATATTCCATGGACTCAACATGCCTCTCAGCAAATAGCTTGGGGTGTCTACTTTCTAAAATGGGGTCATTTGTGGGGGTTTTGTGCCATCTTGGCATTTTATGGCCTTCAAAACTGTAATAGGTAGTGAGAAGTGAACTCAAAAATTTACGCCCTTAGAAAGCCTGAAGGCGGTGCTTGGTTTTCGGGGCCCCGTACGCGGCTAGGCTCCCAAAAAGTCCCACATATGTGGTATCCCCGTACTCAGGAGAAGCAGCAGAATTTATTTTGGGGTGTCATTTCACATATGCCCATGGCATGCATGAGCAATATATCATTTAGTGACAACTTTGTGAAAAAAAAAAAAAAAAAAAAAAGTTTGTAATTTTCCCGCAACTTGTGGCAAAATATAAAATATTCCATGAACTCAACATGCCTCTCAGCAAATAGCTTGGGGTGTCTACTTTCTAAAATGGGGTCATTTGTGGGGGTTTTGTGCCATCTTGGCATTTTATGGCCTTCAAAACTGTAATAGGTAGTGAGAAGTGAACTCAAAAATTTACGCCCTTAGAAAGCCTGAAGGCGGTGCTTGGTTTTCGGGGCCCCGTACGCGGCTAGGCTCCCAAAAAGTCCCACATATGTGGTATCCCCGTACTCAGGAGAAGCAGCAAAATTTATTTTGGGGTGTCATTTCACATACGCCCATAGCATGTGTGAGCAATATATCATTTAGTGACAACTTTGTGTAAAAAAAAAAAAAAATTTATTTTTTTTTGTCATTATTCAATCGCTTGAGGCAAAAAAATAAAATATTCAATGGGCTCAACATGCCTCTTATCAATTTCCTTAGGGGGTCTACTTTCCAAAATGGGGTCATTTGGGGGGGTTTTGTACTGCCCTGCCATTTTAGCACCTCAAGAAATGAGATAGGCAGTCGTAAACTAAAAGCTGCGTAAATTCCAGAAAACGTACCTTAGTTTGTAGATGTGACAACTTTTGCGCAAACCAATAAATATACAATTATTGACTTTTTTTTTACCAAAGACATGTGGCTGAATACATTTTGGCCTAAATGTATGACTAAAATTGAGTTTATTGGATTTTTCTAATAACAAAAAGTAGAAAATATCATTTTTTTTCAAAATTTGCGGTCTTTTTACGTTTATATCGCAAAAAATAAAAATCGCAGAGGCAATCAAATACCATCAAAAGAAAGCTCTATTTGTGGGAAGAAAAGGACGCAAATTTTGTTTGGGTACAACATTGCATGACCGCGCAATTACCAGTTAAAGCAGCGCAGTGCCAAAGTGTAAAAAGACCTCTGGTCATTTACCAGCAAAATGGTCCGGTCTGAAAGTGGTTAATTCAACAAGCTGAAGTTCAAAGCTTATTGGCTTCCATGTACAGCTGCGCCAGATTGTGCACTCTCCAGTTTTAGTAAATCAACCCTTCTGTGTGGTTAGGGAGAGATACAGTAACTGTGATATATAGTGCTATTGTCAGGGCCCAGATTGGAACCTGTGACCTCTGTGGTGTCTGCCTGTGGCTCTTCTCACTATGCCACCTGAGATGCTGGACAGGACAGCTCCCTCTATCATCTCTTAGAACAATCTTGCCTTGTTTCTTGTTTCTGCTGAACCGTGAACTCTTTGCTCCTCCCATGAACTTCCTTATTTAAAGATGAGCTTCTTTTGGGTGAAGCTCTGCTTTAAGCCATGTCTTTACACTTCCTGTTTCATAGATTATTGTTCTCTCCCCAGATGATATATTGCTCTTTTGCATACCTGCAGTTGTCCTGCAGTTATCTCCACCACCATTCATTATTGACCTGTGGCTTGTTCCGTTTGATTCCAACCTGCAACTGATTGTTACCAACTTTTGGCTCGTTTACTGACTATACTTGATCCCTACTTGCTATATCTGCTACTAGCCCCTGGCATGCTCACCTCCTGGTGGGACAATCCTGAGGACACTAAGTACCCTGATCTGGTACTAACATGCAGCAAAACCCATCTCCACCATCAAGAGCTCTGGTAAATACCGATTAGTTCTTAGACCTGGAACCTTGGCTAGGTTTGTGTCATCCAACCAGAGTGACCTGCTTGTGTACTCATCCTGCTGATCAGTGGGAGCCTCTCTACTGTTATAGCTGCTGGTGTCTGACCCCTGATCGTTACAGCTACATATTTCTACATTACTTTCAAATTGCAGTGTGTAAATTGCAGGCTACATATTATCCCCCACCCTTGTATTTAACGTGCTGAACTGTGCTATATTATTAGGACTTGCAGTGTGGTGGGCTACATATTATTATACCCACCTTGTTTATGTGGCATAGACCCAACAGTTGTATCTATGCCCTTTTGTGTGTGTGTCAATCACTGGTTAGCTGTGCTTCCTTATCCCCACCTCTTGCAATTTATTTCTTCTTTATTTACTTTCATTTCACATTTACATTTTTGTTTTAGTTTCTGGTATGTTAAAACTTATACAGTATAAGGTTAATTTTAGTTTTTTGTGGGGGAGGTATATGTGACACAGGGAAAGATGCCTTTTATTTATAGCATGTCACACCACACCAGTGTAATACAATTTTGTGCACCACATTTTAAGTGCATCAAAGCACCACATTCTTTTTACCCTTATTATAATAGCTAATGTTAAAATTAGGCAATACCCTGTTTTTAAAATGGCAAGCAGGCATAAAGGGAGAGACAAAGATTCTGCATGCAGAGGTAGTGGAGGGCGAACAGGTCCTGCAAGACAAAGCATTGATCAGACAAACTCTGGATATGACGCTGAGCACGTGCTCGCAACTTCTTTGGTCGAACATGGCGAGGCTTGTTCTGAGTGGAACCTGTCCTATTAAACCAATGTATGGTCTTGGCCACCATGCTGCAGCTCAGTTTCAGGGTCTTGGTAATCTTCTTATAGCCTAGGCCAGTGATGGCGAACCTTGGCACCCCAGATGTTTTGGAACTACATTTCCCATGATGCTCCACTACGCTGCAGAGTGCCAGAGCATCATGGGAAATGTAGTTCCAAAACATCTGGGGTGCCAAGGTTCGCCATCACTGGCCTAGGCCATCTTTATGTAGAGCAACAATTCTTTTTTTCAGATTCTCAGAGAGTTCTTTGCCATGAGGGGCCATGTCGAACTTCCAGTGACCAGTATGAGAGAGTGAGAGCAATAAGACCAAATTTAACACACCTGGTCCCCGATAACACCTGAGACCATGTAACCCTAATGTGTCACATGACACCAGGGAGGGACAATGGCTACTTGGCCCCAATTTGGACATTTTCACTTAGGGGTGTACTGACTTTTGCTGCCAGCAGTTTAGACATTAATGGCTGTGTATTATGAGTGAGTTATTTTGAGGGGGCAGCAAATTTACACTGTTATACAAGCTGTACACTCACTACTTTACATTGGAGCAAAGTGTAATTTCTTCAGTGTTGTTACATGAGACGATCTAATAAATTATTTACAAAAATGTGAGAGGTGTACTCACTTTTCTGAGATACTATATATATGTATATATGTATAGATAGATAGATAGATAGATAGATAGATAGATAGATAGAGAGAGAGATAGAGAGATAGGGTTTGTTCACCTTTAAAAAAAAAAAAATTAAAAGGTAAACTAACCCCATACACTTTCCCCAATCACACTCCCTGCTGTACTTAACCTCCAGGGATCTTGAGCTGTCAGTTCCCATGCAGTCAGTATACTGGTCTCGGAATTTGTAATTCCTGCTCCTCACATTGTTCTCTGTACAGTGCTATTGGGACAGACCAGAGAGATTCATTGTATAGGCAATGATCAGTCAAAATATTTCTGGTCCATCCCAGAATCCCTGGCGAAAGAAGAGGGAGAAGAATGGAGGTTTTAAATGCATGGACCACAGCTCAGCAGCCCCAGAGAAGGGTTCGGAGAAGTGGGGAGGGTGTACATTGTTTGCAGACCTTTACAATTTTTTTCTGTAATAATGAACTAACACTTTAAGCTATTTTATATAACAACAAAATAATCCAAATTGCAACACAAGCATGCATCCATTGTTAAAACTACAAAAGTTATAATTTTCCACACTTTTTTTCTTAAGATATTAGCTACTAAATAATTCATAACTAGGTGTTCTGACATAACCAACCTGTTGTTTCTCCCTAATCTGTGCAACTACATACTCACCTGTGACTGGTATGCATGCTCTGCCCCTTTTTTTTTTTTTTTTGCCCCTGGCCGGTCTATACAGTAATTATTTATAATTAGTTCAAGGTGATCAGCAGTGGCAGAGAACATACAGTTCATGAAATCTGACTGGTAGATCCAGAGCTGCGCAGTGATGCAGAGATAAGTGAATGGGTGTTAAGAGTGGGATAAGCTCACACATTGTGGAGGTAGGGAGCTGAAGTTTGTTGTCTTTGCGCTGGGCACTGGATGACCTTGTCCTAGCACTGGTCTTAGTTATCACACTGCAGATATTCAGTTATGAGGCTTGAGGCATAGAAATGCCTGGGCACACACACAAACTACAAAGCGCGCTTTCAGGAGACAAAAAGGTACATTTCTCCGGGTACTGCTTAGGTACTGTACATTGCTTCTAGATGCTACCTGTAACATAGGAAATTAAATTTTTTGATTTTAGGTCCAGTTTAAATAGAAAACTTTTTATTTTGGATAAAAAAAAACTTACACTACAGGTGTGGCACAGGAAGTGCTTGGAAGAATACCCAACTATTCTTTTACCAGTGACAACTGTAAAATGTTGGAATATTTTTCTCTTTCAATTGTCACTAGGACATTAGAATCAATGAATCCCTCCTCACAGAGTACGCCAAAAAACAAACAAACAAAAAAAAAAAAACATCAGGTTTTTAACACTTTCCTTCTCTATCTTGGTTTTGGCTTTGGATATATTTAGATAATATATTAAGATTTTTTTTTTTTTTTTTAACAAAAACATTTATAATAACAAGTCAAGTTCTACATAGTATATGCAGACTAACATATACAAACTAGCATATAATATAACATAATGTATTACCACCTGGAGAAAACTATATTATTTGCAAGTAGCTATGATATTCTGGTTATTTTTAACTATTTTCCTAGTAATTTTTCTAGGCAGATGAGAAGAATCACATCTGGCTAGAAAGAAAAGTCAATCAGTCAAAACATACAACCTCTTTTATCTGTGTTTCTTGATTAGCTATATAAAAATAATTAAAAATACAGGAATAACCCCTGAATTAATTTTGTGTACTATTCTTTTCAAAGTTGTAATCGTGATCATGTTATACGGAAAGTGGTGAAACTTGTTATTGAATTTTCACCTTGTCATATCTTCACATTTTACTGAATTGTCAAATGAAATATTTCAGCCATTCATTATGAGAATATTTCAATGAATGACCCTGTACTTTTGATACACACTTTATCAATCTCTCTAACTGCAGTATATTATGAATTGTCTTACAAAACAGGCCATACAATCATGTATCTCTGAAGGGCAGATGACTCAAATGAATGCAAATCGAATTAGGTTTCCTCTCTGAGACTTTAATACCATAAATGAGAAAGAGCATTCATCACAAATAACTAGGGATTGTATACTAAAGTGCTTGAAGAAAATCAATATAGTTTCAGCTGCTTTAGGCCTATAAATGTAAATGAGAACAGATATAAAGCTGATATACACTAAAGAAAGGTTATTGAGAGAGCAACACATAACACTAAGAAATCAATTGAATAAACTTGAAAAATGATTCAGATGGAGTAGATATGAACATAGAAAATCAATCATATAATTTAAAGAATAAACAGCTTGAACTTCACAAATCTCCCTTATGGTTTTAGAGTGCAGGATTTTTAATTTAGCACTGATATAATGCCAAGCTATGAGAATCTGCAGATGGTGGAGACCAAGAGGAAAATCAATTCACTCTTGTTCTATGGTCTTAAGGGGTGTTTGATATTTACAGCAAGGCAGCATGAATCCTTGTATAAATTTACATTTTAAGAGATAAAGGGCCTCTGTATTTTGTCTTGTTACTGCTAATAGAAACTGTCGACTTTTATTCTGTCCACTTTCGACAGAAACGTAGCTGTCTTTGTGTTGTTGGTTTTCTCAGGCAATTTCTGCCTTTTGATATCCAAGTCTAGCCTGGTGCTTTTTCCATTGAGAGGCAATTGAGGCAGCATAATTGCATCGGGGCTCTAGAAATATACACTGTAATTTGAAAAGCAAAAGAGGAAAAAAAGTAAAAAAAAAAAAAAAAAAAAAACTTGCAGACAAGTTCATTTACTCCTTATTTGGAGATTTAGAGGTTAAGAAGATGTGACAAGGTACCAGTAGATGTGTATGTAAATTCTACAGGCTTTTATTGGTCTTGTAATCAGTGATTCAGGTTTTTCTAAGTTCTGAATTGGTGTACTTTATAAAGCCTGGTATGCAAATTAAGTGGAAAAACTACTGTCAGGTTCAGCGATTAAAATATGTTCTTGGAAATGTAGATGTCTGATAATCTCTGCTTCCTGCTAGATAAGATGTACTGAGTATTTAGATTATGTGAATGATTTTCAGAGCGTATTTGCCTAATAGAAATGGATATCATTGTGTTTCACTTGTCTTCTTGGTTGCTTACTTGATTCACACTGAGAGCGCCGCATGGCTGTTAAGCTTTACACGTACTAGGCAAGCACACTGTATCAAGGTATTTAAATGGCATGCTTATTTAGCAACTGGGTGCACAAGCAATATCTATGTACCAAGTTTAGTAACTAATAGCACCCAATTACAGTAGCTTTCAACTCATTTCTTATCTAGCAAAAATACTCTGGTCAGCTTCCATGAACGACATGTTAGTTAGAGTTGCTTCTTTTGTTTCATTTTTTTTTCCACATATTTGAGCTTCCGTTGCTGATCAACTTGTTATTTGCAAAGCTGTCCCTGACCTTCATACTTCTTGAAGTAAGATATACATTTGCAAATTTGAGTACATTACGTGCACTTACAACATGCCCACTTGGCAGCTGATTATCATTTTGTTTTAGATGTTTAAGTGGGTTTTTAACCCCTAGAGTACTAGAATCTTTCTCCTCCATCACCAGTCCATTTTTCAGTGCTGTGATAGTTTGACTGACAATTATTCAGCCTTGCAACAAAATACATTTTAAATCATTGTTTTCTGAAAAAAAAAAAAAAAACGTTGTTTTGGGGGTAGTCAATACCTATTTTTATATTTTATGCTATATAAAAAAACAAAAAAAAAATGTTTTCAAAGCTTCACTTTCTGTTATAAATCATATCAAATAAATATTTCTACATAAATGTAGGTTAAACTGTATTCTGCTATATTTCTTTGCTAAAAACAAACAAATAATAATTGTATATTATTTAGTATGTGAATGTTATAGAATCTACACATTATGATGTGTACAGTATATTTGAAATGTGCAGTTTGAACAATTATGTTCTAAATTGCTTATTGCATTTCTTGAAAGTACTAAATGCCAGGGCAGTGTAGACACCTCCCATGACCACTTTTTGGAAAGTACAGTAGATACTCCAAGGTTTTAAGGTAGAGGCATTATGAGTGTTTTGAAGATTTTGTTTTTTGACACAATTTGTTTTGAAAATGAAGACAATAAATCAAATGTAATTTTTTTCACAAAGTTGTCACTTTAAAAAAGTTATTTCTCACGCACAGCATGGGCATTCTTACAGTTGCACTCCTAAGCACATTTTTCTACTCCTATTGAGTATGGGACTTTGTAAAGTTTGTAAATATTGTCACTTACTGTAATTAGGTAGGGGCTGTGTGATCAAGCAGGGGAACTGTTATTAGGAAGGGGCACTGTGATTAGGTAGGAGTTCTGTGATTTAGGGCAGTGGTAATCTGTGATTCTGGAGATGCTGCAGTGGCTGCAGTTAGTAATGCTGGAAAAACTTTTGCTGGCTGTAATCAACGACCCTGTAAAAAATGGCGATAGCTTCAATCAGCAATGCTATCATATTGATTTTGCATTAAAATTCAAGTTTATGTAAACCCTATTTTTTTAAACTTTCCATATTTTGTATGAATAAATATAAAAAATGTAACAGTTTTTGTGTAAAAGTTAACTTTTTCGAACTTCAGGGGTCTTCTTCTGACTCCTTTGCTCTCTCCAGTTCTTCTCCGCGCTCTTCGGTTCTTCTCCGCACTCTCCGGCCTCTTCTCCCAGTGTCTGGCGTCTTCTCCCGCTCTCCGATTTTTCTGCCGTCTCCTCCGCTATCTTCTTCCAGCTCTTTTGCTAGCGGTGGCCTGGTCTTCTGCGTCCTTCTTCCCTCTCCTTTTCTTCTGATGTTGACACAACGCTCTCTCCCACTGTAATGCTGTGTGAGGGGTACACGACCACTTATATAGGCATGGGGCGTGGTCACCGGCTGATGTCACATGGTGACCCCGCCCCTTATGACGTCAAGTCCCAGGGCGTGCTGGGACTGTGAGAAAAAACACATTTTCCTTTCCCGATGTGAGCGAGCTCGGCACTGGCTCCCGTGACGGGGCTTGCAGGGTGTCAATCTCGCTGATAAAAGCGCTGAGATTGACACAATAAAGCGGTCACCTACTGTACGACGAGCCAATAAAAAGGAAGTTCAATAGCCAGTGCACCACCCTTTTGGCTCATTCTGCTAATCTTGTCTTTATTTTGTGTTAGTAGACGTTTGGTCACAGACGATTTGCGCTTTTCAGCCTCTTGCTTTTCAATTTGTTTCTGCCTTTCAGTTTTTGCTTGTCAGTTCGTATCTGTTCTTCAGTGCATGTTGTCAGTTCTTTCCTGTCTTTCAGTGCATTCTATTTATAGTTTGTTTCTGTTTTTCAGTGCATTCTTGTTCACTTGTTTCTGATTTTCAGCTCGTACTTGTCAGGTCCTTTCTGATTTTAAATGCCTTCTGTCAGTTCATTTTGAGCAGCTGACCATTTTCGAGCCATGTTGTGGTTATGTACTCATCGTAGAGTTTGTGCTGTTGTTGGGCTTGGTGTTGGAGTTCTTGTTTTGACCCAAGTCCAGTTCATGAACAGGGGGAGGAGGAGTTCATGGACCAATTGGTTACTTAATCAACACACCTAGCCTAGTAACTTAACAATGTATTTTGTCAGCTCCATTGTAGTGTTTACCCTAAACACCCTCTAAAATGTGTACAAATGTTAATGTTGTCCTTAAATTCATGCATAGTGCAAGAGTTTTTTTTGGGGGGGGGCTAAACTTATTTAGAACCCTCCCTCCCTCCAACTGCTAAGTCAACCAATACAATACTCTATCTGCTAACTGCCAAACCCATACACACTATACCTACCTCTTTTGTGGTCAGATTTTATGGATGGATTCACCAAAGCATGTAGTGCAAGTGCCTGCCTGAATACTTTAAAATGGTACTGTTTCAAGTTTTGTTCTCCTATTATCTTGATAGGTAATTGCAGAATATAAAAATGTGCTTCAATTTGGACAGTGTGTATTCATATTATTGGATTGTGACACTTCTTACCTGTCCAGTGGGCTGCCAATAGTGTAAGTAAGGAGGGGATGGCCAAAGTAACACACAATATGTATGCATTCATCTCTCAATGAAGTGGAGACCTGTCCAAAACATCTTCCCCCACCCTAAGATTTTGACAACGGCCCATCAGAGGGGGTGAGGAATCTGATAAGTGGATCTGATACTTTTTGACTTTAAATACTCATTTAAATAAATGTTGTACTTATGTTGGCCAAGAATGTTTGTGTTTAATCTGCTTGCAATGTTATGTGCAAAAATAATATTTTTTTTTTCTTGTTTGACTCCACAGTTTCCTTTCAATCCACAGGAATGGCAGACTGTGGCCTCCCAATTCACCCAGCAGCGGGACTTTCCCAACTGTGTGGTGAAATATATGGGAAACATGTCTGGATCCCACCCTCCCAACTCTGGGTCATACTACTACAACTACAAGGGGTGCAGTAGTATTTTGTTGTTGGCAGTGGCGTTGGTGACTTATGAGTTTCTATATCTGGATGTGGGGAAGAATGGCCGTATGTCTGATAGAGGAGTCATCACCCAGACTGAATTCTACAGGCATCTCCAGAATGGCAGCTTGGGATTGCCTCCTCCAGCAGATAACGTGGCAGGCCTCCCATTTGTATCTGTGGCGGATGAGACCTTTGATCTGGGGGAGCATTTGATGAGGCCATTCCCCATGAGAACCCTGACCCCGGGCCAGAGGGTTTTTAATTACTGGCTGGCCCGTGGCAGAAAAGTGGTGGAAAATGCCTTAAGCATAATGGCCAGCCATTTCCATCTTTTTCTAACGGCCATAAATATGGCCAAATACAAACTGAACCATATCATTTTATGCTGCTGCATTTTACATAATTTTATGCGTAAAAATGCAGCCAACTATCTGGCCTCAGTTGCGACTGTTGATGGCTCACCGGAGGAAATAATGATGGCACTTGAAGCTGGCTATCCTGGCTTGTACCCCCAAAGCACCTGTGAAGCTATTTGGAGTATTTTGTGGGTAGTGGGCAATTGATATGCCAGAAAATCTGTAAGCTATTTCTAATACATTTTTTGTGAAAAACTAAACTCATATTTCATTTGATTTAGTGCTTGTGTTTCTTATCTGTCTCCTAGGTTCTCCAATGGCCTTTTATTTTTGGCCCTTTTCTTCAATAGTGCAAACGTAACTTATTTGATACATGAGGTGACAATCTCTACTTCAGGTAACGTGTTTTGTTGTACTATGGGTCTGCTACACACACACAATGTTTTGGTTTCTTAATGTATGTAATGCTTTAATTATAAAAAAAATCATCCTTTTAAACTCCATGAATTAATTGCTTGTAGCCCCTAAAATTGCCTTATTTTGGCAAATTTAACAGCACAGTGGGAGTTATTTGTACAAACAAAATGCGTACATTGATATCCCATGATGGAAGATAGCACATGTTGACACACTTTGTGTATCTTCAAAATTTGTCATTTACTGGCAATTTAGCAATTGCTTTAAAACTTGAAAAAAAGAAAAACAATAATGAAATTTTTGGTGATTTTAGATTTTGCCTAAAACATCAATGATATTGGTCAGTCTTTTTTGAACATCATTGATGTTTTGGTTGACCTGTAAATCCCGATTGCACACCATTATTTCTCTGATGAGGACTTGTGCACTTTCACTGTTGAAGTGAGTTTCTTCTTCCACAACATCCACATCACCTAAAAATAAAAACACACACCATGTATTATAATTATGCAGGCATACATCTATTACCTGAAGCTGTGGTCTCAGAAACTGATCTGTTTGGGTCACCATTTTGACCACTTCCTGAACCTCGGAATGCACATCCTTAGGTTGTGTGCTGAGTTGTTCCCCCTTCTTCAGGAGGTGTGGGGTTCCTGGTGTCCTCAGATGTTCTGATTCTTTTCTCCCCTATGTGAATACAAAAAGGTATACTTAGACAGATATTTGAGGGAAGAAATAGTAATATGAAACATTGCTTGGAAGTGCCATCAAAATTGTCTATTTTGGCAGAGTTCCAAGCTGAAGACATGATTTTTTCCCTTTGAAAAGCTGGAATACTTACCTGTTTTGTTAAAGTTTCGCATATGGAGTAGACATGAGAGCAGTCAAAAAATTTGTTTTGTTTCATTCCGTTTAGTTTCGGATGAAAAAAAAATGTATTTTGGAATTCGTGTTCGAAATGCAATTCAGATTGGTATGAATTTTTGTTAGATTTGTAAATTTTTTGTTAAAATAACAAAAGTTCGTTATTATGAATTTATCATTATGAGGGATTCCCACCATCCCTGTGCTGTGCTGACTTCCTGGGTTTTTAACTTTTAGATTTGTTAACTTTTTGTAAAAATTATGAATGTTCGTTATGATAAATGTATTACTATGAGGGGTTCCCACCATCCCTGTGCGGAGTTCCCGGGTCTGAGTGTACACCCGCTGTGCCCATTATGAGGGATTCCCACCATCCCTGTGCTGTGCTGACTTCCTCTGATTGGTGAACAAAACACCAGTCACAATTCTGTTAATTTGGATCTGAAATTCCAAAATTCTATGTTTTGTTAACATTCAATTTGCAACAGTCATGAGCTAAAAATTGTGTGTGATTGATGACCAATGCCTGATCTGTGAGGAAATCATTCTTCAGGCCCTAAACAAGGGGACGAGGGGCCAACTCACAAATCAAAGTTGTAAGACCACAGCCTCGGGACATATATGTCATCTGCTGCTGCTCCCGATCTCTTGGAGTCCTGGACCATATTGTGCTCCCTAATAAATGCACTCCTCAGGTTACCAATTTTGACAGTCAAATAATAAATGTCTGCCCTGGGGTACAAAGGCTTCACCAATTCCAACTGTTTGTCCAGTGTTGCCTTCCTCTGTATTTTGTTATAACCCCTATTAAATTCCTAATATTTGTTTGGACAAAAACTTGGCTATGTGTTTTACTTCAAAAGGGCAAATTTGATGGTGTGTAGGCAGGTACATTTCAAAAATGTCAAATTAACAAGGTGCCCCATCATAGTTGTATCTCTTTGAGGTTACAACATAAAAGATAATAATGGTGTTGTGGTAACTTGACACACAAAATGACAAAAAATATTATAGAGATCACTAGAAAGAAAAAATATTCTGGAGATCACGATATAGAAAAATATGGAGATCCCTAGAAAAAAATAAAATAAGATTATTCTGGAGATCACGAGAAAAAAAAACAACAAAAACAAATATTATTCAGGAGATCATGAGAAATAATAAAAAATCAGTTTGTCAGAACTCTGTGAATATCAGCAGCAAAGCAACTTTATTATTATAGCATTATAAAGAAGAAGCGAATGCGCTGCATTGAGAGATTTCAATATTTGCCGCGTGACCATTGTGCTATCTCCATTATGAATGCTAGTTTTAAAAGACCGACCGCTTCCGGCTCGCACTTGATTCCGAGCATGTGTGAACTTTTGTGTGCAGACTTGATCGGACTTTCCAACAACAAAGTTTTGTTGGTGGAAAATTTGGGAACCTGCTAGCAAACATTTCTTGGTGGAAAGTCCAACAGCAAATGTTCGATGGAGCATACACATGGTCCGACTTTCCTACAACAAGCTAATATCCAACATTTCCTGTCGGAAAATCAGACCGTGTGTATGCGGCATAAGTGTCTTTTCTAATTTTACCACTGATGCTCCATATCCAGGGTGACCATGATTTTTTTTTTACTTTTTGTGGGCAACCAAGTTATACAGAGGTACTTACACCTGATAAGATAGAGACATGAGTTAAACTGATGAGTCCAGTCTTTAGTCTCCTAAATATGTGTTATGCTGTGGAATTCTCAACGGAAAAAAGCTCTGATGGTTTTCCCGGACGGAATTCTGATGGAATTCTGCTCAAGCTGTCTTTCCTACACACGGTCACACCAAATTCCGATCGTTTAGAACGTGGTGACGTACAACGCGTACGACGGGACTAGAAAAACAAAGTTCAATAGCCCGTAGCCAATAGCTTCCATCTCATAGTTGAATCTGATCATGCGTGATTTTTGGAGTGTCGGAATTGCATACACACGATCGGAATTTCTGATAGAAAGTTTTTCAGTCGGGAAAATTGAGAATATGCTATCAATTTTTGGCTGGCGTAAATTTGGACAGCTAAATTCCGATGGAGCATTCACATGGTCGCATTTTCCGATGAAAAGCTCTCATCGGTCCTTTTCTGTCCGGAATTCCTATCGTATGTACGCGGCATAACAAACATACTTTTTTTTGAGGTGGTGTCATACTTGATGTTTTGCAAACTAGGTGAGCTATGCAAAATTCATATTACATCTTTTTGTATGAAAAATATAAAACGTTTACATTTTTTTAAACTTTTTGTCTTACTGACTCTGATAGTATAGCAATACTGTCTTTGATAAAAAAAAGTCCTGCTGTTTCTGAGTGGTAAAATGCCAGTGATACGATTCTTGCACATGGCACCTCATAGCATTGCTATAGTTCTAATGTGGAATGATTTTCACATATTATACACAAAGATAGTTGTGCATTTTCCAGTCACATACTCTATCTTACCAAAAGTATTGGGGCCCCTGCCTTTACATGCACATGAACTTTAACGGCATCCCAGTCTTAGTCTGTAGGGTTCAATCTTGAGTTGGCCCACCCTTTTCATCTAGAACAACTTTAACTCTTCTGGGAAGGCTGTCCACAAAGTTTAGGAGTGTGTCTGAAATGTTTGACCATTCAACAGATGCGCATTTGTGAGGTTAGGCCCTGATGTTGGGCAAGAAGGTCTGGCTCTGCTCGAATTCATCCCAAAGGTGTTCTATTGGATTGAGGTCACGACTCTGTGCACACCAGTCAAGTTCCTTCACCCTCATCCATGTCATTATGGACCTTGCTTTGTGCACTGGTCCAAATCATTTGGTGGATGGGGGATTATGGTGTTGGGTTGTTTTTCAGGGGTTGGGGTTTCAGGGGTTTTAGGGGTTGGGCTTGGCCACTTAGTTTCAGTGAAGGGAACTCTTAAAGCGTCATCATACCAAGACATTTTGAACAATTGCATGCCCCCAACTTTGTGGAACATCTGATGGCCTTTCACCCTGCACCAAGAAGTGATGTCATTTCCAATCTCCCCTGTGTTTTACCCGCTGTTCCAAAAGGCTGTGAGTGCTGGATTCCACCCATGCAAGCTGTCAGCTGCATTTCGGAGACATGGATGTCTAGGAGAGGCCCACCCTGGATCTCACTGCAGGATTAATGATTACAAATGCGTGTATGTATGTTTCCTTTGTGAGTAATATATGTTTTGCCTTTTACCATTAAATGGTTCATCAATACTGCACTTAGAGGCTCTGTGTCCTTTTCCCTTGCTGCATTGCAAAGAGACTGCTTCTACCTCTTTACACTGGCTACCCTTAGTGCTGGAACATGGATTCCCCTCCCCCTCCATCTCAAAGACTGTTACAATGGACATTGTCTCTCTTATCGAGAGATTTTTTTAATTTCTTTTTCATTTCCTTTTTGTTTTCCTTAATGCTATTTTAGGTCTGTGTAGGGATGGTCCCAATGTTTGAGACAAACATAAGTTCAAACTTGAACATCGGATGTTCATTTGCTCATAAACTAAGCTAACTTATTAGGTATTCACATGAAATTTGAACGCCGTGGAACACCCCATAATGCGCTGCAGTGCATTGATGGCTGCTGATTGGCCAAAGCATGTACTTGACCTGCATGCTTTGTCCAATCACAGCATACTCTCCTGTGAGAGCCATGATTGGCCAAAGGCAGGGTGTCTTTAGCCAATCATGGCTCAGGGGGCTAAGTCCATGCCATATAAGGCTGCTTACACGGCGGTCATATGTAGTGTGACATGTAGATTGAGAGATTTAGAGCTAGAGAACACAGGTAAGTTAGTGTCGTGCAGGCAGTTTAGTATATATATATATATATATATATATATATATATATATATACATACATACATATATACACACAGGGTAGTTAGTGTAGACTGCCCCACAGATGCTCAATAAGGTTTAGGTCTGGAGACATACTTGGCCAGTCCATCACCTTTACCCTCAGCTTCTTTAGTAAGGCAGTGATTGTCTTAGAGGTATGGTTGGGGTCGTTATGATGTTGGAATACTGCCCTGCAGCCCAGTCTCTGAAGGGAGAGGATCATGCTCTGCTTTAGTATGTCACAGTACATGTTGGCATTCATGGTTCCCTCAATGAACTGTAGCACCCCAGTGCGGGCAGCACTCATGCAGCCCCAGAACATTACACTCCCACCACCATGCTTGACAGTAGGCAAGACACACTTGTCTTTGTACTCCTCACCTGGTTGCTGCCACATACTCTTGACACAATCTGAACCAAATAAGTTTATCTAGATCTCATCAGACCACAGGGTATGGTTCCAGTAATCCATGTTCTTAGTCTGATTGTCTTCAGCAAACTTTCATGTGAATCATCTTTAGAAGAGAATTCCTTTGGGGATGACAGCCATGCAGACTGATTTGTTGCAGCGTGATGCATATTGAATGAGTACTGATGGGTTGACCCCCCCCCCCACCCTTTCAACTTCTGCAGCAATGCTAGCAGCATTGATACATCTATTTCCCAAAGACAACCTCTGGATATAATACTGAGCACGTGTACTCAACTTAATTGGCTAACCATGGCGAGGCCTGTTCTAAGTGGAACCTGTCTTGTTAAACCGCTGTATGGTCTTGGCCAATATGCTGCAGCTCAGTTTCAGGATCTTGGCAATCTTCTTATAGCTTAGGCCATCTTAATGTAGAGCAACCATTCTCTTTTTCAGATCCTCAGAGAGTTCTTTGTCATGAGGTGCCATGTGGAACTTCCAGTGACCAATTTCGAAGCTGCAAGAATTTGCTGTTTTTATCTTGTTTTTATCAGTTTTATTTTTTGGAATAAAACTGTGACATACTTCACTATGGAAGCGCTTTCTTTTTAATTTTTCCCACTAACCATTGTACAACTCCCTTCAAATCGCTTTGTTCCTGGGAATGTGCTTAAACGATCTGAATTCACTTTGGTGTGTGTGTCCTGGAGGCCAGGTAAATGCTGGGATCAACATTGGGATTATGCACAACTCCTGTTGAATATACCCAGATGTGCTTTATGACTACCTGTAATAGGGGTCATGGAAGTCTGGTGAGTAGGAAGATATTTCACATTTACCTACTGTTCAGCAGGGATTTGAAGATTGTGTACAATATCTGAAGAAGTAGATACATTGTCTGAAGACTTTGATACATTGTTTGAATATTCACTATTTGCACTACTTGAACTTATTTTGCGTTTGGACTTTTTATACACATATTATTATATTATCATGTTGGTTCTCTGTTAAAATCACTTTTGCATGTTTGCACTTTATTAGGGAAGGAGCGTGGTTTATTCAATTTAGTATTGATTTTTAGATATCGGAAACTTGTCATTGGACACCCCGGTGGGCCGACCCATCACCTACAGAATGACCAAGCCCCCTTTCGAAATTACTGCCTCCAGTAACTTGATCGGCAACGAAAGTATGACTGCTGAAACCAAGATACTGCACACGAAAGACTTCAACGAGATGGTGATGAGGCCCGGTATGATGCCGGCGTGAGCCCAAGAGGAGGAGTAGGTGGACAAACCCCCTCATGATGCCAGCATGAGCCCGGGAGGAGGAGTGAGTGGATGAGCAGGCGGCCCTGCCGATGATGCCGGTGTGAACCCGGGAGGAGGAGTGGGTGGGTGAGCTGGCGGCCCTGCCAATGATACTGGTGTGAGCCCGGGAGGAGGAGTGGGTGGGCGAGCGGGCAGCCTCCGTCCAGCCTTCTTACGTGTACAGTTTCTAATACACTTCAGGCGCGGTATACAGTATATATGTCAGGGCTGGGCACTGTCAGTCTTTCTCTGTGCTGGCCATTCAGCTGTCGGTTAATTGCCAGCTCCTATCTCTCCCAAGTGACTCACTTGTTGATGATCCTGCTCGTTGGTCCTGCCTACTTAAGCCGTCCAGTCCGGATAAGCTCTGCCTTTGCCTTGGTCACATCTCTAGAGATGCTCCCCTGTGTTCCTGTTAAAGACTTGCTTGGCTGACATTCCTTCTGGCTCCCTGACATTTTAGTTTGCCTGACTATCCGTTCTGATTCCTGAACTCTGGCTATGTTTTGAATATGTTTACTCTGTTTAATAATACAATGCAGCCAGTGTACAGTACATAATACAGTGCAGACGGTGTACACAGTATATAATACAGTGTGCACAGTTTCTAATACATTTCAGGCGGTGTACACAGTATATAATACATTGCAGCTGGAGTACATGACATAATACAGTGCAGTTAGTGTACAGTTTATAATACACTGTAGAGCGATGTGAACAAAAAAATCCCTATCATGTCCGGAAGGCCATCAAGAGAGGCAGACACTCACAGGCCACTAAAAGAGGGCAAGCAGCCTCTGTGTCTACAGTGAAAAGTTGTAGTCGTTGACATGGGGCATCCTCTGCAGGCGGGGCACGCTTGTCCTTTTTTTCTGCTACTGGAGGGTAATTGAGCCACAACATTCAGAAGAGTTGGTGGATTGGATAACTAAGCTGTCCCCATCCTCCTCATCCTTTGCCACCCAGGCTCATACTAGTTTGCCTTCCAATGCAGCTGCCAAAGTGGACTATTCCACTGGCTCCTTATCCACAGTTACTCCTTCTGTAGCCCCACCATCATTCATGGAGGAGTCACCAGAATTATTTGACCATAGTGTCAGTTACATGCTTCTGGAGGATGCACAGCAATTTGAAGGCTCCGATGTTGGTTCCCCGATTGAGGAAATGAGTAAGGTAAGCCTAGAGAGAGGGGTTGCCACAGAAGGCAAGAAACTAGCAGTCATATTTCCCAGCTACAGCATACTGCCAAGTTTATTCCAGTGAGGAGGAGGGAAGGGATTATGAGGTCACTGACTGTACTTGGGTGCCTGAGAGACTAGAGGAGTTAAGTGAGGAGGAGGAGAAGGCACAACTCCAAAGAGGCAGGATGTCCTCCAGGGGCCAGCTTAAGGGTAGCCACTCTATTACATCACACCACAGAGCTCCACAGGTACACAGCACTGCTGACTCCTCGCTGACTTCCAAAATTTCATTGGTGTGGGCTTTTTTTCGACCTATGTCTGAAGCAGATCAAGTATGGCCAGAACAGTGCCTGCTTGGCACCACGTGCTTGACAAGACATATGAGGACTTGCCATGCAGTCCATTGGCAACAGCACCTGAAAGACTCACATAATAAAGAAATACAGACTTCTCCTTGCTCCTCATCTGGGATCTCAACCCCTACCATACCTCCAGTCCTCTCAAAAATCTGCACTGAGAGGAATGAAGGTATAGCAATAGGTGTCACAAGTACTTGCAGACATTCTGCTAGCAGTACACCACCAGTTGATATCAGCAGGCAAATTTTGCTACCCAAGTTTCAGAACCATAAAAAAATACTGTCCCAGCCATCCACATGCTCAGCGTCTAAATGCTAGCTTGGCCAATTTGCTAGCATTGCAACTGCTGCCTTTTCAGCTGGTAGATTCTGCCTTTTTTTGTGAATTTGTGGAATGTGCTGTACCACAGTGCCAGTGCTCAGCTGGCTGACATTCAATGAGAATTCAACCTGTCCATCCATCGCCTCATTTGTGAAATGCCCACCAGGTGAAAATCAACATTGGCAATGCAGCAGTGGCTGCACACACAGCAGAGGGCCATCAATGAGTACCTGTGTGATTATGACACCAGAACAGGCTCAGGGGAGCTTGGATTCTTTTTGCAAAGACAGTGGCTACTGATTAAAGAGGAGTTTCCCTTAAAAAATAAATAAAAGTCATCAGCTACAAATAGTGCAGCTGCTGACTTTTAATAATCGGACACTTAACTGTCCCAGGGTCCAGCGATGCGGGGGAACAAAGCCCCACTCGTCCCCCCTCCTCTCGGCAGCAGCGACATTGCAACTGTGAAGCCACAGCCGGGCACCCACTGCGCATGCACGAGCGTTGCGTCGTGATTGATCACGCAGTCATATGGGACCTGTCACGTGGCCCAGATGACTGACAGGAGGAAGAGGGTGGAGCTGAAGGGGAAGTGATGTCAGGAGCCCAGGCACTGAAGGAAGCAGACTACAAGGGACCCCCTAGCAACAGGTATTCAGAGGTGAGTTAAAAAAAATTCCAAATGTTTTTATTTTTTTTATTTTTTTGCATTTTTTTTGTGTGTGGATCACTACTTTAAGGATACATGCACTGTCCTGTCACCATTTGAGGAGGCTACAAGGGCAGCAGTGACAATGCATGCATCAGTGACACTGTTCCTCTAGTCTTCCTGCTGGAGCACACGCTTTGTGGAATCATGGACAGTGCACTTGAGACAGAAGAGTGGGAGGAAGAAGAGAACTTCCTATTCTCTCAAGGCCCGGTTTATGTAGATAGCATTCCTGCGGGTCCACCAAACACACAGAAAGAAGAGAAGGATGACAAGGATTGTATCAGCATGGATGTGGATAACACGCAGCAGTCTTTCAGGGATGGTTTTCAGTCCCCAGAAACCCAAGAAGTTGTACGTGGCTGGGAGGACGTAGTTCCTGACAATGTCATCCTTAGTGACCCATAGAACTCAGAATCTCATGCCTCTGCAAACTTTTGCTGTATGGGCACCCCGATTCAGCACAGTCTGCGAAAGGACTCTAGGATTTGTGATCTCAAGGAGAGGGATCTTTACAGGCTGGCAACCCTTCTTGATCCACGTTACAAGGGTAAAGTTGTAGAGCTCATCCTGCCTTTGCAGAGGGAGCAGAGGATGAAACATCTTTAGGACGCTTGTAGAAAAGTTTGTGTAGTGCCTTTGCAGACCCTGGGAGGTTACCATTTCCTGGTGCTGGACAACGTGTTTCTGAGGCTTCGTTTGGTCAGAGGAAGAATTTTGGAGAAGGTGGCCGGCTGACAGATGCCTTTAAACAATTTTTTAGTCCTCAGTGCCCAGGGCTGATAGGTTCAAGCAACCATCTGCAGCGTTTGCATTATATGGTGCAGGAATATCTAGGGGCAAGAGCAGACTTGGAGTCCTTTCCAAATGAGCATCCACTGGGTTACTTGGTCTTGAGGATGGACCTCTGGACAGAACTTGCTCAATATGCAATTGAGCTACTGGCCTGTCATGCATCCAGCGTGCTTTCTGAACGTACATTCAGTGCTGCTAGAGGTTTTGTAACAAAGAGTGCACCTGTCCACAGACTCATTTGATAGGCTCACATTTATAAAAACGAATCAGTCCTGGATCAGCAGCTATCAAGCCCCTATATTGCACTGAAAAAAGCCAAATGCCCCTCATGTATCCTTTTGGAAAGGGCTGGTTAACTCTATGATGAACTCTATGGGCATTCTAGTGGAAATGTATCATTCATTTCCTGTTGTGTTTATAGAACAGGAAATAAAGGGAATCTTCCCAAATAGAACACCAAATAGAACATAACCAAACAAAGGAGGTTATTTACTAAAGGAAAATCAACTTTGCACTGCATGTGCACTTGAAAGTGCAATTGGAAGTAAAGTTGCTGTAGATCCGAGGGGGGTGCAAGGAAAATAAAAAAACAGCATTTTAGCTTGCACATGATTGGATGATAAAATCAGCAGAGCTTCCCCTCATTTTTGATCTACTCCTTAGATTTAGAGTGACTGCACTTCCAAGTGCACTTAAAGTGCACTTGCAGTGCAAAGGGGATTTGCATTTCGTAAATAAATCCCAAAGACATGTTTTCTTTATCTTCTTCTAGTCTATTCAAAATGAAAATAATGTTTCATTTTAGATGCTTTAAAGGCTATTTCCATATTTTGTACCATGTTGCATGTACTTTTCCTTCACTGCTGCTATCATTTTTTTTTAATTGGGTACACCCACACAGATACATTCTCCATTCTCAGAGATTTGTGAATGGATGAAATACAAGTTCTGTCTGCCACCGCTGCATATGTAGTTCCTAGTGGAACATAGATGCAGTGATTACTGCACTTGTAGCCCAGTGACATTGCCTTTCCACCTAAATGTGCAGGTTCCTGTGAAAAAAGTAATAAATGCAATTTTTTTCCAAAAAAAAAGGTTCATTGAATATTATTATTTATAAACATGGACTTAGCATTTCAGTAAATGAAAGATTTTCACTGTTTCTTTTTCACTCTATCGGATACTAAGTATACTCGATGACCCAATGCTATTTCAAGTCACCTGCGTGTTAGATCACCCTCATGTGAAGTTAAATTTAGCTTAGGCGACAGTCCCGACTTCGGGGGAAACAATTTCAGAGACATCTGTGTGAATTTCTGCACAGATGTCTATGGAAATCGCACCCTGAAGTCTCCAAAAGTAGTACAGAAACAACTTTCGGGAATCAGTGCGGCGGCGCATCGATATGGATGGTGCCATTGCCGGCAATAGCCACCAAATTGGCATGCAATTTGAAATGTCAAATCGCTGCAATGTGAAACAGGGCTAATCAAAATCCTGCAGACTGGACTCTAAACAAAGGAAAACATTAAATTGTTTGCAAAAGCTCCACTTTAAGTTCACACTTGCAAACAGTTATAATGCAAACCAACAAACCTATACCACTAATAGTGATGGCCGAACGGTTCGCCCGGCGGTCGTTTCGCGGCGAATTTCCAACATTCGCGGTCCGCACGTTCGAACGCCTTTTTCCGTCGTTCGCCGCGGCGGACTTACGTGTTTAATGTATACAAGAACTTTAACCTTTGGTGACACGTTTATCATGTGATACAGGACAGCCAATTGAGACATGACAGCACATGGACACTTGTACATTCCCCCTAACCTATAAATACACCCGATCCGGTGGCCATTTTACATTCTTTCTTCTGTTACGATAGGGACAGGTTCCTGTGTGGAGTAGGGAGAGATAAACCACTAGCTATTTGGTACACAAAAGTTCTTTTCAGGACTGGTATAGGTGTTAGGTGTTGATAGGTTTGCTGTGCTGCTGATTCTTGCAGCAGCCTGAGTGTCTTTTGTTAGTTTAGAGAAAGGGAAAGGACGGTGTATGCTACAGGGACAGCCAGATTAGTCTTTCATCATCATCATCATCATCATCATCATTAGCTGTTACTATCAAGGTCCACAAAAGAGCTGTTCCAGTAACCACTAATCGTTCTCTTTTTTTGCCAATTTGTATAGGGACAGGAAGGAAGCAGTGTTGTCAGGCAGTGAGGGTAATTTTAAAGACTTGCTGTTATTATTAGTTCCACAAAGGTTCTTTTCAGGACTGGTATCAGTGGTACAGTAATAGGCTTGTACATGTATAATATTCTTTCTTCCAAATATAGAAAGGATATTATACTTGACTGCTGCCCTTCTGCTGCAGTCTGCTAAACATTCACAACTCACTTGTTCCACAAAAGTTCTTATAAGGACTGGTAACTTGGTATAGGGTGCTACGGTACATAGGCTTGAGTGCGGTACAGTCTGCTGTTCTGTAAGGACCGCTATCGGTCCACAATAGATAGGGTTGACGTGCACCACTGCTGACCGCTGCCCTATACTGCAGCAGTCCTTCAGCGGTATAGGGACTGACGTACAGTCTGCTAATCACTAACACACAACCTGCTTGTTCCACAAAAGTTCTTATAAGGACTGGTAACTTGGTATAGGGTGCTACGGTACATAGGCTTGAGTGCGGTACAGTCTGCTGTTCTGTAAGGACCGCTATCGGTCCACAATAGATAGGGTTGACGTGCACCACTGCTGACCGCTGCCCTATACTGCAGCAGTCCTTCAGCGGTATAGGGACTGACGTACAGTCTGCTAAACACTAATACACAACCTGCTTGGTCCACAAAAGTTCTTATAAGGACTGGTAACTTGGTATAGGGTGCTACGGTACATAGGCTTGAGTGCGGTACAGTCTGCTGTTCTGTAAGGACCGCTATCGGTCCACAATAGATAGGGTTGACGTGCACCACTGCTGACCGCTGCCCTATACTGCAGCAGTCCTTCAGCGGTATAGGGACTGACGTACAGTCTGCTAAACACTAATACACAACCTGCTTGGTCCACAAAAGTTCTTATAAGGACTGGTAACTTGGTATAGGGTGCTACGGTACATAGGCTTGAGTGCGGTACAGTCTGCTGTTCTGTAAGGACCGCTATCGGTCCACAATAGATAGGGTTGACGTGCACCACTGCTGACCGCTGCCCTATACTGCAGCAGTCCTTCAGCGGTATAGGGACTGACGTACAGTCTGCTAAACACTAATACACAACCTGCTTGGTCCACAAAAGTTCTTATAAGGACTGGTAACTTGGTATAGGGTGCTACGGTACATAGGCTTGAGTGCGGTACAGTCTGCTGTTCTGTAAGGACCGCTATAGGTCCACAATAGATAGGGTTGACGTGCACCACTGCTGACCGCTCACCTATACTGCAGCAGTCCTTCAGCGGTATAGGGACTGACGTACAGTCTGCTAATCACTAACACACAACCTGCTTGTTCCACAAAAGTTCTTATAAGGACTGGTAACTTGGTATAGGGTGCTACGGTACATAGGCTTGAGTGCGGTACAGTCTGCTGTTCTGTAAGGACCGCTATCGGTCCACAATAGATAGGGTTGACGTGCACCACTGCTGACCGCTGCCCTATACTGCAGCAGTCCTTCAGCGGTATAGGGACTGACGTACAGTCTGCTAATCACTAACACACAACCTGCTTGTTCCACAAAAGTTCTTATAAGGACTGGTAACTTGGTATAGGGTGCTACGGTACATAGGCTTGAGTGCGGTACAGTCTGCTGTTCTGTAAGGACCGCTATCGGTCCACAATAGATAGGGTTGACGTGCACCACTGCTGACCGCTGCCCTATACTGCAGCAGTCCTTCAGCGGTATAGGGACTGACGTACAGTCTGCTAAACACTAATACACAACCTGCTTGGTCCACAAAAGTTCTTATAAGGACTGGTAACTTGGTATAGGGTGCTACGGTACATAGGCTTGAGTGCGGTACAGTCTGCTGTTCTGTAAGGACCGCTATCGGTCCACAATAGATAGGGTTGACGTGCACCACTGCTGACCGCTGCCCTATACTGCAGCAGTCCTTCAGCGGTATAGGGACTGACGTACAGTCTGCTAAACACTAATACACAACCTGCTTGGTCCACAAAAGTTCTTATAAGGACTGGTAACTTGGTATAGGGTGCTACGGTACATAGGCTTGAGTGCGGTACAGTCTGCTGTTCTGTAAGGACCGCTATCGGTCCACAATAGATAGGGTTGACGTGCACCACTGCTGACCGCTGCCCTATACTGCAGCAGTCCTTCAGCGGTATAGGGACTGACGTACAGTCTGCTAAACACTAATACACAACCTGCTTGGTCCACAAAAGTTCTTATAAGGACTGGTAACTTGGTATAGGGTGCTACGGTACATAGGCTTGAGTGCGGTACAGTCTGCTGTTCTGTAAGGACCGCTATAGGTCCACAATAGATAGGGTTGACGTGCACCACTGCTGACCGCTCACCTATACTGCAGCAGTCCTTCAGCGGTATAGGGACTGACGTACAGTCTGCTAATCACTAACACACAACCTGCTTGTTCCACAAAAGTTCTTATAAGGACTGGTAACTTGGTATAGGGTGCTACGGTACATAGGCTTGAGTGCGGTACAGTCTGCTGTTCTGTAAGGACCGCTATCGGTCCACAATAGATAGGGTTGACGTGCACCACTGCTGACCGCTGCCCTATACTGCAGCAGTCCTTCAGCGGTATAGGGACTGACGTACAGTCTGCTAATCACTAACACACAACCTGCTTGTTCCACAAAAGTTCTTATAAGGACTGGTAACTTGGTATAGGGTGCTACGGTACATAGGCTTGAGTGCGGTACAGTCTGCTGTTCTGTAAGGACCGCTATAGGTCCACAATAGATAGGGTTGACGTGCACCACTGCTGACCGCTCACCTATACTGCAGCAGTCCTTCAGCGGTATAGGGACTAAGAGTTTTGTCACAGGGTCATTTAAAAAATGACATGCAGAGGAAGAGGCAGGCCCTTCCGCAGGGGTGGTAGGGGTAGGGCAGGAGCAACAGGCTTGAGCCAAAGTGGGAAGTTGCAGAAGGTGCGTTCAATTACTTTAAAGGATGCACCAGACTTGGTTGAGTGGCTCGCTCAGCCTTACTCTTCTGCACCCTCCTCATCCTCTCGATCTGCACCCTCTTCTTCACTCTCTGCTATGTGCACCCCCAAAGACACTACCACCAACAACACGACCACCACCACCACCACCACATACCTTCCGCTTGAGTCACTGGAATTATTTTCCGATCCATATCAAGAGGACATTTCTGATGCGCAGCCACTCTTGGTATTGGATCAGGAAGAGGAGGTAGCAACAAGCGCTACTCAGCAGTCTGACGCCAGTACCCAGATCAGCCCAAGGAGGAGGTTGGTCCCCGGTGTTGCTGCCTACTCCGAGATCTCTACTTATAGCGGTGGGGAAGGTGACGTTGATGATGACGTGTCTAGTGATGTCACGTGGGTGCCCACAAGAGAGGAAGAGGAGGGGAGTTCAGAGGGAGATATGGACCAGCAGATAGGGAGGAGAAGCAGCAATGACTTACATTGCACAGCAGGGACAAAGCAGACTGCAAATGTATCAGGAGCGAGTCATCGACCATGTACGGTCACATCTGGCGCTCCCAGGACACCGGCACATGGCTCCGCAGTGTGGGCTTTTTTTAACGTGTCCGCTGCTGACAATAGCGTTGCCATCTGCAATCTTTGCAGTCAACGCGTTAGTCGCGGTAAGCCCAATACTCACCTAGGGACGACCGCCTTAAGAAGGCACATGAGCAGCCATCACCGAGCCCAGTGGGAGCAACGGAACACACAAAGCCACACTGCAGGCTCTCACCGTCCAGCCTCGTCTTCTACTTCTCCTTCTCCTCTCTCCTCACAATTGTCCTCCACTCCACCTTCCATCACGCCAAGCTCACATTTTTCTGCAAAAAGGCAGGCTTCCGTGGGCCTAATGTTTGAGCGTAAAAAAATGATGATGCCGGATAACCCTCTTGCCCAACGGTTGGCGGCTGGCTTGTCAGAACTCATAGCCCGCCAACTACTGCCATATAAACTGGTGGACTCGGAGGCCTTTCGCAAATTTGTGGCCATTGGAACACCACAATGGAAGGTCCCAGGAAGGAAGTATTTCTCAGAGAAGGGCATCCCAGAGCTATATGGCCATGTTCAGCGGCAAGTGAATGTATCTCTGGCACACAGTGTCGGTGCCAAGATACATCTGACCACAGACACGTGGTCTAGCAAACACGGGCAGGGAAGGTATATCAGTTTTACTGCCCACTGGGTGAACCTTCTGACGGCCGTCAAGCATGTAACCCGTGGCACCCGTGTAGATTTGGTTTTACCGCCACGGATTGCATGCAGGCCTGACTCTTCTTCTCCTCCTCCTACTCCATCCTCCTCCCTCTCCTCCTCAGCTGCCTCCTCCTTTTCCGCTGCTAGCGTCTCTTCCACTGCACCGCCCAAGCTCCCCAGAACCTATTCCACATGCCAGGTGAGACGTTGCCATGCCGTGCTGCGTCTGTTGTGCCTGGAAGCAAAGAGCCACACTGGCCCGGCACTCCTTTCAGCTTTGCGTTCACAGGCAGATGAGTGGCTAACACCGCTCAATTTGACAGTTGGTAAAGTGGTGTGTGACAACGGTGCCAATCTGCTTAGCGCATTGAAACAGGGCAAAATCACGCACGTGCCGTGCATGGCACACGTCTTAAACTTGGTCGTGCAGCGATTCCTTGTCAAATACCCTGGGGTCCAGGACATCTTGCGGCAGGCAAGGAAAATCTCGGCCCATTTCAGAAGATCTTACACGGCCATGGCTCGCCTTGCTGACATTCAGCGGCGACACCATCTGCCGGTCAGACGTCTTATTTGCGATTGCCCGACGCAATCTCAACCTTCTATATGCTTGATAGGCTGCTCCAGCAGAAACGTGCAGTTAACGTCTACCTGTATGAACTCTGCGAAAGAAACGGTTCTGGGGAGCTGGGTTTTTTTTCACCGCGCCAGTGGCTGCTCATGCGCGACACATGCAGACTTCTGCGGCCATTTGAGGAGATCACCAAACTGGTCAGTCGCAGCCATGGCGCCATCAGTGACATGGTACCTTATGCCTTCTTTCTGGAGCGTGCATTGCGTCGTGTCATTGATCAGGCTGTGGAGGAGCAGGAGCGGGAAGATGAGGAAGTCGCAATGCTGGATGAATTCCCAGGGGGGGCTACTCTATCTGAGACAAGTCAACAACAGGAGTCTGATGAGGAGTCAGAGGAGGATGGTGCCGGGGCGGATGAGCAGGAGCAAGAAGAGCATGCTTTAAACCTTTCTGGGATCCCTGTTGTGCGTGGATGGGGAGAGGAGAATGAAGAGGACGACATTATCCTGGATGATGAGCAGGAGCCAGGCCACCACACCGCTTCCACTTTAGTGCAAATGGGGGCCTTCATGCTCCAGTGTTTTAATAGGGACCCCCGTATAAAAAGCATGAGGGTCAAGGACCAGTACTGGGTGGCAACGTACTTAGACCCCCGGTACAAACACAAAATGGCGGAAATGTTACCGCCGTCGCAGAGGGCTGTCAGAATGCAGCACTTCCAGGCCTTGCTTCGAGAAATGCTGCATTCTGCTTTTGCGTGCGCTGGCAGAGGAGCAATTCCCACTCCCAGAGAAGGATTTGCGGGTACCAATCCAACAGCGCCTGCAAGAAGAGGCCGGTTTGAAGATGTGTTGGTGACTTCGGATATGAGGTCATTCTTTCAGCCGACCCATCGACAGGTGTCATCCGGATCCAGCATCAGGGAACGCCTAGACCGTCAGGTGTCCGACTACATTGGGTTAACGGCCGATGTGGACGCTCTGAGGAGTGATGAACCCCTAGACTACTGGGTGGGCAGGCTTGACCTCTGGCCAGAGCTTGCCCAATTTGCAATCGAACTGTTGGCTTGCCCCTCATCCAGTGTCCTGTCCGAAAGGACGTTCAGCGCAGCAGGGGGGATTGTGACCGATAAGCGTACTCGCCTAGCTCACCACAGTGTTAACTACCTCACATTTCTAAAAATGAATGAGGCATGGATCTCGGAGGAATTCAACACATGTGACCAGTAGACCATGTATATGTCTATAAACTATTTTTTTAATCAAGCACACAGACCTTCTTAATTCATTTGGCTCACTTCCTTGACCCAAAAAAGCACACCGTACTATATGCCCCTACCCTCCTCTTTGAAGAGGTTGAGCGGTGTCATATTTCTACTGGGGCTGCTTATGATATCCCTGTGCTGTGCTGACTTCCTCCTGGGGGTTCTTATTATGAAGGGATCACACTATCCCTGTGCTGTGCTGACTTCCTCCTGGGGGTTCTTATTATGAGGGGATCACACCATCCCTGTGCTGTGCTGACTTCCTCCTGGGGCTGCTTACGGTGCTGCTGTCAGTGCTGTATGTCACGGTGCTGCTGTCAGCGCTGTATGTCACGGTGCTGCTGTCAGCGCTGTATGTCACGGTGCTGCTGTCAGCGCTGTATGTCACGGTGCTGCTGTCAGCGCTGTATGTCACGGTGCTGCTGTCAGCGCTGTATGTCACGGTGCTGCTGTCAGCGCTGTATGTCACGGTGCTGCTGTCAGCGCTGTATGTCACGGTGCTGCTGTCAGCGCTGTATGTCACGGTGCTGCTGTCAGCGCTGTATGTCACGGTGCTGCTGTCAGCGCTGTATGTCACGGTGCTGCTGTCAGTGCTCTGTATTACGGTGCTGCTGTCAGATGCCTCTATCACGGTGCATGTGTCATTCCGGTATGTCACGCTGCTGGTGATCATCTCCTGCACCCTCTTCTTTGCCTACCCTGGTCCCTGACCTTCCCTCTCCTCCATTGCCTTCATTAGCTCCATAGTCCTGAATTGTTAGAACAATTTCCCAAATAAAATAAAAATGCTTGTAGTTATCGATCCCAAATTCACCTCATACATGTATTATGTCATTGTCCAGATGGTGGGACTACGTTTTACCCCCTAATAATTACCACGTGGCCGCAAATTCGACATGAAGGTTTGCAAAGTTCGCCTCCCATTGAAGTCAATGGGGCCCGCGGCGAACGTTCTGTTTCGCGAACGTTTGGGTCCGTTCGCATTTCGCGTTCGCGAAACGTCCCGTCGGAAGTTCGTCCATCACTAACCACTAACATACATTTTTGATGCATTTAACGCACGTTTAGGGCACATTACAAAATGCACCCCAGATGTCCTCCAAGTGATTTTTGATGAAAGTGTTTTTTTTTCAACCTCATTGATAATTGATAAACTCCTCTGTAAAATGTCATTAAATACGCTGTAAACATTAGAGGCGGGTTTATGCCACATTACCATAGATTTTAATGGAAAGAGTTGACAAGCTCCAAATCCTTCCAGACTTGACATGTAGCTTCATTTTTGCTGCAAAGTGATGCGATGTGATGCAAACCCTACATTTTTTCAAAATGTGAACAGCTCTGTCCATGGTTCATATTATCTACTGTAGTGTTAAGCATTTAAGGAGTGGCAAAAGTGCACCCCTAATGCCTCTTTCAGATGCCAGTATGAACAGGGCCTTATTGTAGTAGCAAGAATATAAATGCTTAACTTGTTAACTGGACCCAAAAAGTGAAGTAGTTTTGCATATTGCTACTCCAGACTCATTACAAATATATATCGCATTTATTGGTTTATTGTGAGCCATTTGCCACTGTTCTTAGATATTAAAGCAAGAAGTATTTGTCATTGTATTTGCTGTGTATCTTCTTACGTACAATATCTCTTTTGCTCAATATTTAATTACCTTTATGAGCTCACCTTTGCTTTGCTCATGACACCTTCTGTTTAACACCACAGACTATGGACTTTGATATTTTTTGGCTTAAGTATCTGCAGCTCATTTAGCTGTTAATTACACAGGGAGGTCTGCATGACTGCAGCTTGTAATTTGAATACATTCTCAGTGTCAGAGCAGAGTACGTGCAACTGAGCTTGTAAAAGGATTATGATGATTAATGTAGGGTTCATAGATAAGCAGGCTAATGAAAGTATCTAATTTGATCAAACACAATTAATTAAATGAACTTATGATATTAACCCATCTTTTGGTGCATGTATAATACCTACTACTGATTTACAGCATAAGAGCAAATCCATCAGGTGGGTCACTGGCAGACCCAGAAAGAGGAGGTGCCATTAACATTAATTTGATGCAAACTATAATTGATGTGCGTACACGCTTTAGTGATATAACAAATGCACTCTTAATTGTCATAAGGGGTTCTAATTGATTGTGCCTGCATTAGTGTGTACATTTAAATTGATTGGTGGTATGCCTTAAAAGTTATTTCTGGTGTGAAAAAGGGTTATTGTCTTATTTATTGAATTATTTAATGTGGCCTTAGGTTAATAAAGAGTATGGTTATTTATAAAAGCGAGTTAATGTAGAGAGACATTACCGAAGATCAAACAAAAGGAGCCATGATGCAAACAACATTTTATCTGTTATAAACAGATACTGTATGTTAAAAACAGATTTGTGCTCTTTCCTTTGTCTTGCAAAATTATATTGGCATAAAGGGCTAAAGTTTGAAAACTGTGATAAGAGGAACATTTGTGGGTGCCCCCAGCAACCAGGGGGTGCTGGGTTGGAGGGCAATAGGATGTCTGTCCCCAGGGTGGGTGCCTGTATAGCATACTGCACTGGCAGTCATTTCCTCCTCCTTTTTTCTGCTATTTCTATTTACGTTTCAAAGATTTTATTGAGATTTATCGAATAAACGTACAAACGATGAGCATTGTTAGCAGTGAATGAGTGAAGGTACAATAGCACAATAATAGTCAAAACAATAATAACATGGTTAGTCAGGAAAACAATTATACTGCAAATACTTAGGGCAGGAAGATGCGTGTCACCTTGCGTGTACCTGCGGGTCATGTGATGGAGAGCCCGGGGTCCCCGGCAGCATCCCTTCCCCTTCAGAGACCCCAGTGGGAACAAACTGTGTCATGGGGGGGCGCGATGCTACTCCCCTCTCCCCCCTCTGATGGGAAGACATCACAACAGACTGTATGTGATTGTATGACTAGGCCAAATGGTTTTCGAGTGTGTTAAAGGTCTCTGCGTCCTCCCCTGGGGAGGAGGCAGAGTTACAATCACAGTGATAAGAAAGAGTTGGGGGGTGAAAATACGTGGAAACATTACGCATTGCAAGTTTTTAGTGCTATACTTATAGGTGTATCTTATGGGTTAGAGCTAGCTAGCATGAAAGGAGGAAGGGAGGGAAAAATACTAAGTGACTTACACTTCTGGCTCCATCTGATCTGGATATAGAACCTGGTTTGTTCAGGTTAGTTTTATACTGCTTGAGTGTGCTAGCCAAGAAGACCAATGTTTGCTGAATCTAAGTTCTGTCATATTTGTTTTGGAAAGAAGATATTCCATATGACAGTGTTCATTTAGGGTGTTAATAAGAGAACCAATGGTTGGGGGAAGTGGACTTTTCCATGTGCGGGCAAGAACTAGGCATGATGCAATCAATACATGATGTACAAGTGGCAAGCTGGTGGTGGGCCAGTGTTGGAGGTCCAGACCAAAGAGAGCCATCCGCGAAGTCAGCTGCTGGGAGCTATTAGTCAAGGACATAATAAATACAGATACTTGTTTCCAAAAAATGGCTATGATTGGACAGTCCCACCAGATGTGAAATATGTCCCCTATTTCATTGCAGTCTCTCCAGCACTTTGGGGAATGGGTTGGGAAGATGGTTGCCAATCTGGCGAGCGTGAAATACCATTTATGAAAGATCTTCATAAGTTTCCCAGTGGGATATATTTTTGGAGATAGTGGATGGGATGCGAAGAGCACGGTGCCATTCTTCCACAGAGAAGGAGGATTGTAATTTTGATTCCCAGTAGGTTAAGTTTTTCTGCTATTTCTACCATAGGATGATGGGTGTGGCCCTGGTGATGAGGAGGGAGGTTGGGGTTCACTGCTGGCCAATAAGAAAACAAAGGCTGCTTTCCCTTTCACAACTCTTGAGGCAGGGCAAGCATCAACAAAAGAAGGGTGAAAATTATACTGTGGAGGGAATGGTAGACAACAGGAAAAAGTTATCATAGGCTGCCTGTTCCTCCCCAGACCAAGACATCAACTGCTATAGACTAGAGGTGTTGTAAGTTGTGTTTGTGGATTTTATTTTACACAGTATTTCATTTTTTTAACTTTTTATTTAAGTTTATATATTTTTTTCACTTTCACTTTTTTTTTTGGGGGGGGGGGGGGGCTGCAAAGCAAACTGGGTACTACCTTTAAAAAAAAGACATCAAATTTTGTCTCCATGCAACAAAAAGAAGGCTGCAGCAGCAAATAGTTGGTATAAATTTTTCAGCCAGGGGGAGGTCAGCATCAGCAAAAAATTAAGTGTAGATTCAGACAGCTGCCTGCTCTTCCTCAAATCTGATGATAGCCAGACAAATCGGAAAGGCAATCTGTGATGGCTCTGAAGAGCAATTTTATTTTGCACCCCAACAGTGGTGATATGCAGAAGAAGTAGTGAAGTGGTAGACAATGCTTTCAGCCAAAACTATTTTAAGATATATTTTCATTACTCATAACAAAAAATCTTGTATCCAGTTTACTGTACTTTGTTCTGGCGATTGCATTGAGGTCAAGCATATCAAAGCTAATTTATATTTTCTTATTGCTAAAGCAAACATTATTCCTTACCCAGACAAAGATGAAGCGTTTGATGAGCATGCATCAGACAACTTTGCTTAAAAAACAAAGAAAAATGCCTGTGGCAGAATAACCTTTTTATGAAATAATTTTGTGCAAAAAAAGGTTGTGGCGCTAATATATAAACCTTCTTTTTAAAACATATGTGATATAATCATATATTCATATATAGCATTCCACAGTAAAATTCAAAATAATAAGTAAAAATAAAGTCCAAGCAGAAATTCTTCAATATATATATTCACAAAAAAAAAATCAATCACCGGGAAAAAGAAATATGAAAGTAGAAAGTTTTTCAGATGGTGCTCCACCACAAAACATGCATAAAGAATTCAAACTCACCAGAACATTAACACAAAAAAGTCTTGTAGAAATTATAGATTTCTTCCAACCAACAGCATGAATGAGAACAATCCCTCTGACTTTAGCACTAATCAGGCAATAGGGCTCAGAAAAAACATAGCACAATTTGTTTGTTGCAAATTAATAAAGGCAAGTAGATAAAGTAATGCACATTTACATTTAGATGTGTTATATGCTAGCACCAATGTAAACAGCTTAGAGTAGATGTGCACATCATTTCTGTTAGGGCAGAATCCCTGATGAAGTCACGTGGTCGTGAAGATATGCGTTGGGATTGGTTGACAGGTTACCGGGAGTGACACGGGAATACGAGCTCGCCACTCGTGGACAATATGCTATGTTTCTTCATGTTTTATGTGAGTTTTTTAATTTGATGTTTTGCAAATAAACATACCAAACACTATTACACTATTTGGGCATCCCTTCCTTCGGCTACATTCTTCTTGGATAAACTTGGGAGAAATACTAGACCATTGTAGAGAAATTACCACCTATTAAAGAGTGTTAATCATTGCGCTAAGGAGAGAAGGACCCCTAGAGGAAATCAAGATTGTATACACCTGAGAGCCAACAGCCGGATTATCCAGAGACAACTGGTAATGCTCTTTCCATTTATGCTGTTACCTTACAGCAGTAAGGTGAAAGGCTATTTCACACAGAGGTGTCACTACATGGAATGAAGAGACACCTGTCACATATTTGCTATATCTGCACTATTTAAATGTTTCAGAACTCCTCTATCCTGTTTATCAGAACAGCTCTAGGACTTTCTATAGACCTTTTGTACCTTTTTTATATTTTTACCATTATTCTTTGCTTTATTTTATGATGAATGTATTATTACGTATAATTATGGCACTGTTGCAATGCCCATCATGAGCACTTATGTTATTTATTTTTTGATACAGAGATTGTCATATTATACATATCACTAGTGGGGAGTTTATGAGGATTGAATTACTTATTTGCACTTTTTATTGTGCGCTGTTCATTTAGTCAACTTAATTTATTTTATGTTGTTTGGAATATATCTCCTGATTCCACTGTGTACACTTTTAACAGCGCAGCACCATTCATTACTAAATAACTTACTGTACTATTTTGTTAGTGGTTTATACATACTTACAATTTTTTTTCATGTTGTTCTGTTAAGCCATACTATTTTTTTACATTCTACATGTTTTATAGATAGGAATAAACTGTTTCAAGATAAAAAAAAATGCATCAGATTATGAGCCATCAGATTAAAGCGGAGGTCCACCCTAAAATGGACCTTCCGCTCATCGGAATCCTCCCCCCCTCCGGCGCCACAATTGGCACCTTTCAGGGGGGAGGGGGGTGCAGTTACCTGGATAATCCAGGTAACTGCACCCACTTCCGGGATAGTTCTCTGCGGAAAGGGGCGTAGATTACGCCCCTTTCCGCAAGTGCCGCCTCCTTCCGCAAGTGCCCCGCTGCCTGCTGGGAAACACACAGATCCCAGAGGCAGCGGGGACCGTCCTTATTGCAACTCGCGCATGCGCAATAGGGAACCGGGAAATGAAGCCGAAAGGCTCCATTTTCTGATTCCCATACCCAAGATGGCGGCGGCAGCACCCGAGTGACGATCTACAGATCGGCTTCGGGTGCCGACATCGCGGGCGCGCTGGACAGGTAAGTGTCACTATTTTAAAAGTCAGCAGCTGCAGTATTTGTAGCTGCTGGCTTTTAAAAAAAAAAAAAGCGCGGAGTCCCGGTGGACTCCCGCTTTAAGAAAACGAAAAAGATTACACCCTTGTAGAAGAAAACTCGGATTCTGATGATAGCACCATCACAGCACCTACCACCCTAAGACCCCTTTCACACTGAGGTGTTTTTCAGGCACTAAAAATAGCGCCTGCAAAACTGCTCCCCTGTAATCTCAGTGTCAAAGGCCGAGTGCTTTCACACTGAGGCAAGCAACATCTTTGGAGCGGTGCAGGAGCGGTGTATACCCTGCTCCTGCCCATTAAAATGAATGGGCAGCACCACCAAATCGTCAGCAAAACGCCGCTTTATGGGTCGTTTTAACCCTTTTTTTAAACCTTCTAATCTCTTTTTTAAACCAAAAAATTATGGCAAGGCGCCGCTAAAAATAATGGCGTTTTACTGGCAACGCTGCCCCAGTGTGAAAGCAGCTAAACTGATTTGCCATCTTCATCTGCAAATATACAGTATCTCACAAAAGTGAGTGCTTTTGTGAGATACTGCAGCTCATGCTACAGCTCAGTTTCAGGGTCTTGACAATATTCTTATAGCCTAGGCCAGCTTTATGTAGAGCAACATTTTTTTTTTAGATCCTCAGAGTTCTTTGCCATGAGGTGCCATGTTGAACTTCCAGTGACCAGTATGAGAGAGTGAGAGCGATTTAACACACCTGATCCCCATTCACACCTGAGATCTTGTAACTCGGGAGGGAAAATTGCTAATTGGGCCCAATTTGGAAAGTTTCACTTAGAGGTGTACTCACTTTTGTTGCCAGTGGTTTAGACATTAATGGCCATGTGTTGAGTTATTTTGAGGGGACAGCAAAGGTACCCTGTTATACAGGCTGTACACTCACTACTTTATATTGTAGCAAAGTGTCATTTCTTCAGTGTTGTCACATGAAAATATATAAAAAAATATTTACAAAAATGTGAGGGGCGCACTTACTTGTGAGATACTGTAACTATTTACTATTCAGGTGCACACTGGGAAATGTCAAGACCAAAGAAGGGAAGTGAATCAGGGGGAGCGAGTGGTAATGGATTTTGCTCAAGGAATATTACATTCTGGAAGAAACATCACTTGTGATAACTTCTTTACGTGCCTGCAGTTAGCTAAAAAAATACTGGAGAAGAAAATCACAATTGTTGGAACAATTCATAAAAACTGGAAGACTGGAATGCAAATAAATCGAACAAAATGAAGGTTTTCCTTACAAATCTTATACAGAAAAAAGAGAGTCGCCCTTGGACTTTAAATGAGGTGATCACAGTTAGCCACTGAATATCAAGAGTAACAGTAGTAAAAATATTTATTAAAATGAATGTACATACATTGATAATATTGCATATTAGCTCAGCCAATGGATTTGCACATAATAAAGGAAATACATAAAGTTGATACAAACATTATACAATGCAGTATATACAATTGCACACATCAGAAAACCTGACGGGCGCTTCACAAGATCATTGCTCGCTCATCAGGGGTGGATGTGGATGAGATGTATCTAAATAGACAAAAAGATGTGTCGCAGTGGTAAATGTAAGAACAATGGCAGAATGGGCCAGAGCAAAACGGCCCAATACTTATCAATGAACGAAACCAGAGTCTCCATCGCTGAACCCCCAAATAGACGGCAGCAGCCAGAGTATGGCACGGGAGCTGAGGGGGAGAAGACGAACACGGGTACCCCAAAGGGGGATGCCAGGCGGCAGACATGGCATAGGTGAAGGTGATTGGTGAATGGTCCTAATTGTCTCAGTATGTAACTTGATAGATATCAGCTGTAAACATAGCCGTATATCTCTCAATGATTTGCCAAATTTGGTAAGATGAACAACAAGTTATATAATGTAGTAATATTTTGTATGAGAGCATGTATACTCTAGCATAAGTATGTATGTCAAGCCTTGCTAAATAAGCAGAGTAGACAAAAATTGTACAATTATTTGTATAGAAACATATGTGAACTAACCTGATCCAATAATGGAGCAGACATAAAGACCATGAGTAAAGTGAATCCTGAAAAAATGTGTTTGTCTGGGAAATCAACACCTATAGTAAGAAAAGAGGAAAAAGGTTCTGTGTAAAGCAGTGTTTTAAATGAAACAAAAAGTGCAGGGAATGCAGATGAAGCAACAAGTAAGTGCTAAGGTGGGGAGAGTGTATTTAGCTTGATCTACAAACAGCTGAACAGCAATGGAAATCTCTGTGTAGAGATGGCCTTGCGGTTCGCCCGGCGGTCGGTTTGCGGCAAATTTTGCATGTTCGCCAAACCGGCGGACTTCTGGCGCTGTTCGCCCGGCGGACATATGCGTTTACATTGTGAAAGAACTTTGACCCATGATGACACATCCATCATGGGGTACAGGACAGCCAATTGAGACATTTCAGCACATGGACAATTGGACATTCCCCCACCTTATAAATAGACCTGATCTGGCGGCCATTTTACATTCTGTCTTATGTCAATGTAGGGACAGGACACTGTGTGGAGCAGGGAGATACTGTAGTGACACAAATCACTAGCTATTGGGTCCACAAAAGTCCTTTTAAGGACTGGTATAGGTGTAGTACAGTATATAGGGTTCGGTGCACTGCTGCTGACTGCTGTGCTGGTGATTGCTGAGTGCACTGCTGACGGATTCTGAAGCTGTCTTTTGTCAGTGTAGGGACAGGACTCTGTGTGGAGCAGGGACAGTCAGTTTAATCACTAGCTATTACTATTAGGTCCACAAAGGTCCTTTAAGGACTGGTATAGGTGTACAATATATAGGGTTCTGGTGCACTGCTGTGCTGGTGATTGCTGAGTGCACTGCTGACTGATTCTGCAGCTGTCTTTTGTCAGTGTAGGGACAGGACGCTGTGTGGAGCAGGGACAGTCAGCGTAATCACTAGCTATTACTATTAGGTCCACAAAGGTCCCTTTAAGGACTGGTATATGTGTACAGTATATAGGGTTGTACACGTATAATATACTTTCTTTCAAATATAGAAAGCCTATTATACTTGACTGCTGAGCTGAGTGCTGACTGATTCTGCAGCTGTCTTTTATCAGTGTAGGGACTGAGGGACAGTCTGCAAATCACTTGCTACTAGGTCCACAAAGGTCCCTTTATAGGTGTACAGTATATAGGGTTGTACACGTATAATATACTGTCTTTCAAATATCCAAAGTATATTATGGTGCACTGCTGTGCTGCTGAGTGCTGCCCGATTCTACAGCTTTTATCAGTGTAGGGACTGAGGGATAGTTTGGTGTTCTGAGCTGGGACAGTCGGAAAATCACTTGCTACTAGGTCCACAAAGGTCCTTTTATAGGTGTACAGTATATAGGGTTGTACACGTATAATATGCTTTCTTTCAAATATAGAAAGCATATTATAGTGCACTACATGCAGTGCTGCTGACCGATTCTGCAGCTGTCATTTCTCAGTGTAGGGAGGGACAGTTTGTTTTTTGGAGCCAGGACAATCTGCAATTCACTAGCTACAAGCTGGCTACTATTAGGTCCACAAAGGTCCTTTTAAGGACTGGTATAGGTGTACTATTTGGTGTGCAGTATATAGTGGTGTAATGCACGTATACAATACTTGCACATATAGAAAGCATAGTATAGTGCATTTCCACTGTGCAGCATTGTGACTGCTGAGCGGCTCAGCAGCGACAAACGCAAATCAAAAAAGTATTATAACTGGTGTGATAGACCAGTGGCCCCCAAAAACAACAGATTGAAGTGGGGTGTTATATACCTTCTTCCACATACATACTGCACTTCTCTAGAAACTTTTGTCACAGGGTCATTTAAAAAATGACAGGCAGAGGAAGAGGCAGGCCCTTCCGTAGGGGTGGTAGGGGTAGGGCAGGAGCAACAGGCTTGAGCCAAAGTGGCAAATTGCAGAAGGTGCGTTCGATTACGTCAAATGACGCACCAGACTTGGTTGAGTGGCTCACTCAGCCTTACTCTTCTGCACCCTCCTCATCCTCTCGATCTGCACCCTCTTCACTCTCTGCTGTGTGCACCCCCAAAGACAGTTCTCTCTATCTCAGTGCTGGTGTCAGTGCTCTCTATCACGGTGCTGTTGTGAGTGCTCTCTATCACGGTGCTGGTGTCAGTGCTCTCTATCTCGGTGCTGGTGTCAGTGCTCTCTATCTCGGTGCTGGTGTCAGTGCTCTCTATCTCGGTGCTGGTGTCAGTGCTCTCTCTCTATCTTGGTGCTGGTGTCAGTGGTAGTGCTCTATCTCTATCTCGGTGCTGGTGTGGTGTCAGTGCTCTCTATCTCGGTGCAGGTGGGGTGTCAGTGCTCTCTATCTCGGTGCTGGTGTCAGTGCTCTCTATCACGGTGCTGGTGTCAGTGCTCAGTCTCTATTGCGGTGCTGGTGTCAGTGTTCTATCTCAGTGCTGGTGTCAGTGAGGAAGATAGCAGAGGAGAAGCCAATCAGCAGGCAGTGCCAGCACCATGGCTGAGGATCAGCACTGGACTGGCACCTCCAGACCACCTTAGTGGTGCCCTGCTCTCTATCACGGTGCTGGTGTCAGTGCTCTCTATCACGGTGCTGGTGTCAGTGCTCACTGTCACATGCTGGTGTCAGTGCTCTCTATCTCGGTGCTGGTGTCAGTGCTCACTGTCACATGCTGGTGTCAGTGCTCTCTCTCTATCTTGGTGCTGGTGTCAGTGGTAGTGCTCTCTCTCTATCTCGGTGCTGGTGTGGTGTCAGTGCTCTCTATCTCGGTGCTGGTGTGGTGTCAGTGCTCTCTATCTCGGTGCAGGTGGGGTGTCAGTGCTCTCTATCTCGGTGCTGGTGTCAGTGCTCTCTATCACGGTGCTGGTGTCAGTGCTCAGTCTCTATCGCGGTGCTGGTGTCAGTGTTCTATCTCAGTGCTGGTGTCAGTGAGGAAGATAGCAGCGGAGAAGCCAATAAGCAGGCAGTGCCAGCACCATGGCTGAGGATCAGCACTGGACTGGCACCTCCAGACCACCTTAGTGGTGCCCTGCATAGGTGGGGGTAAGGGCCGGGCAGAGGGAGGGGCTCAAGCACAGGTTGGCACACTGGGACACTGGCACAGGACTGCGCTGCCCTGACTGTGGCACTGATCATCTACTGCACCCCCTTCATAGCCTGCCCTGACCCTGCCTCTCCTCCACGGCCTTCATGTGCTCCTGAATTGTCAAAATTTCACAGATAAAAAAAGAATGCTTGTCGTTGTCAATCCCAGATTCACTTCATACTTTTGTTATGTCAGTGTCCATGTGGTGGGACTATGTGTGCACAGCTAGAAAGTATTTTGTGGCTGAAAATATGACCTGTAGGTTTTTAAGGTTCGCCTTCCATTAGTTCGTCCATCATTATCTCTGTGATGTGCATAGTATTGGTGAGTGAAGGAAGTGATCTCAGCCATGTCACACCTTGACTTTTACCCCCAACAGGGGTCCTGTCCGCTCCACTCCCAACGCCATGCGAGGATGGATTGGTGAGCCAACACCAGGGCGTCAGCTGGCAATGGGAGTATGCATGCACAGTGGACTTCCGTCCATCCAAGGTGACAAACTGCACTACCACTGGGTGAAAGCGCAACCGCGGAAGCGCCGATATGCTGGTGGCCCGTCCACAAAATCTGTAGGACAAGGGGGGGGGGCAGCAGGGGACAAAAATCTCCCTTAGCATATTGCAGCTCCCATGCCAGACAAAAAAACACCAACCGCCAGAGGAGACAGCAAAAGACACAAAGGCCACAGAACATCACCCATGTTGGAGGCAAGGTCAAAGGCTAAAACATGTATATGAAATATATTTGTGAAACACAGTGGCTGGTGGTGACAGCAGGCCAGTTTTTGGGCTAAATGGGTGTCTTCCACCCGGGTTCAATAGAAATAAAATAAAAGGTCTGCAGTCACCAGTGTTACACCTCCATCCCTATATACATATACAAAAAAAGGAGAGTCGCCCTTGGACTTTAAATTAGGTGGTTACAGTTAGCCACTTAGTAACAAGAGTAATAGTAGTATAAATGTTTATTAAAATGAATGTACATGCATGGATAATATTGCATATTAGCTCAGCCAATGGATTTGCACATAATAAAGGGAATAAATAAAGTTTATACAAACATTATACAATGCAGTATATACAAATGCACGCATCAGAAAACCCGACGTGCATCAGATCATTGCTTGCTCATCAGGGGTGGATACAGATGAGATGTATCTAAATAGACAAAAATATGTTCCACAGTGGTAAATGTAAGAACAATGGCAGAAGAATCCTTACAATTCTTGGGAAAGCACTGTCTGGAGTATCTAAGGGCCCTGACGTTCCTCAAACTTCTACCTCAGAAAGAACCACCAAGAAAGAAAGCATGTTGAAGTGTCTGCCCTAACAGCAAAAACAGAAAAACTCAGTGTGTTGTGTGTGCAAAAAAAAAATGTATGCTAAGAATCTAAAAGTGATGTGTTTGAACTGTGAACAGTGAAACTAATTCATGATATTAGCATAATGATTCTAACTACCTATGCCCTACACATACATATCAAAATATCATGTTTCTCTCAATTGCCAATTTCTTTATAATTTTTATTGTTAGCTGTGAATTTATGTGCAAAATAATATGAGGAAATATTCTTCACAATTAGTGCTCAAAATATGGAGAATACACTTTGTTATCACCAAATGAGTAAGCATTGCTTAGTAGCTCATGGTTAATCAATATTTTACTAGCTAAAATTATAATCAAAATTCATAATTAATAGTTTTACAATAAATATAACTATACTAAAACTTTTATTCATTATATACAGGGCAAGGTGGTACAAAAAAAGCTGGTAGACCAAGGGTTAAGAGACCAGTGCCTACAAGCCCTACACCGTCGGAAATTCAGTTTATCAGCAGGACTCCCTATGATTTCCCTATCACTGCAAAGCACATTAAGGGTTGGCACATCAGAAAACCCTTGTTATTGGCTTTTCTAAAACTCCTGATGTAAATTCAGAGGCTAAGAACTGCATTATGGGTAGGTAGTTGCTACAGGGGCAAACAGCAGCATTAGTTTGTTTTGTCAGCAAATATAAACTACAAATGTGTTGGGTTAAAACTCATGCTCAACTCAGAAGCTCATAGCTAATATTGGAACACGCGAACAGGCAACAAATTTGTGCGAACACTGTTTAAGTCTATGGAACGCGAACATGAAAAATCAAAAGTGCTAATTTTAAAGGCTTATATGCAAGTTATTGCCATAAAAAGTGTTTGGGGACCTGGATCCTGCCCCAGGGGACATGTATATCAATGCAAAATGAAAGTTGACTTTTTTTTTTTCGGGAACAGTGATTTTAATAATGCTTAAAGTGAAACAATATAAATTAAATATTCCTTTAAATTTCGTGCCGGGGGGGTGTCCTTCGTATGCCTGTATAGTAGTGCATCTTTCCCATGTTTATAACAGTGCCACAGCAAAATTACATTTCTGAGGAAAAAATGTCATTTAAAACTGCTCGAGGCTGTAATGTATTGTTGGATCCCGGCAATACAGATAAAAAAATACCCCAAAAAATGGCATGGATGCTCCCCCTAAATTCCACATGCTGGTAGAGAGCGGGAATGGCCTTCTGTAAAAAAAAAGGCCATTTTGGAACCTGTCACTGAGGTACAGCTCATTCCACAAATTCACAAAAGGGGCAGAGTCTACCAGCTGAAAAGGCAGCATTTTTAGTGCTAGCAATTTGGCCAAGCTAGCATTTAGATGGTGAGCATTTCTTTTTACGGTTCAGCAACTGGGGTTGGAAATTTTGCCTGCTAAAATCATATGGTGGTGTGCTGCTAGAAGATTGGCTGCAAGTACTTGGGACACCTATTGCTATACCTTCATTCCTCTCAGTGCAGGTTTTTGAGAGGACTGGAGGTCTAGTAGGGTTGGAGGTCCCAGATGAGGAGCAAGGAGAAGTCTGCCTTTTTCTTTGATGTGGGTCTTTCAAGTGCTGTTGCCAATGGACTGCATGGCAGGTTGTCATATGTTTGGTCAAGCATGTGGTGCCCAAGCGGCTGCTGTTCTGGCCACACTTGATCTGCTCCTGACATAGGTTGCAAACAGCAATGGTTCCATCTACTGCACACGTCTCTCCTCTCCCTCCTTGTCACTGAAGCAAACTTGGTAGTATCCTGCAGCTGGGTGAACATGACTGCCAGTTTCTTCTCCTTCTGTAGCATCCCCTCTCTCTAGGCTTGCATTACCCCCTTCCTCAACCTGGGAACCAACATCAGAGCCTTCAAATCACTGCCCATCCTCCAGAAGCAAGTACCTGACGCTGTGGTTGAATAGTTCTGGGGACTCCTCCGTGCATGATGTTGGGGCTACGGAAGGAGTGACTGTGGACAAGGAGCCGGTGGAATAGGCCACTTTGGCAGCTGCATTGGAAAGGAAACTACTCTGACCCTGGGTGACAGAGGATGAGGAGGATGATGGCTTTGTTATGCACTCCACCAACTCTTCTGCATGTTGTGGCTCAGTAACATGGCCAGTAGCAAAAAAAAGTTGAGCGTGCCCCAGGGCCACCTGCAGAGGATGCACCATGTCCACGACCACCAATGTTGACTGTAAATACAGAGGCTGCTTTCCCTGTTTTAGTGGCCTGTGAGCATATGCACCGCCTGAAGTGTATTAGAAACTGTGTACACTGTCTGCCCTGTATTAGAAACTGTACAATGGCTGCACTGAATTTTATACTGTATATGGCACCAGAAGTGAAGTAGAAACTGTGCACACTGTATTAAATACTGTGTAAACTGCCTGCACTGCATTAGAAACTGTATTACAGCTGCACTGTATTGTGTACTGTGTACACCACCAGAAGTGTAGTAGAAGCGGTACACGCTGTATTAGATACTGTGTACACCACCTGCACTGTATTAGAAACTGTACTATGGCTACACTGTATTGTGTACTGTGTACACAACCAGAAGTGAAGTAGAAACTTAACACACTGTATTCGTTACTGTGTACACCACCAGAAAAGTATTAGAAACTGTACTATGGCTGCACTGTTTTGTGTACTGTGTACACCACCAGAAGTGTAGTAGAAACTGTACACACTGTATTATATACTATGTACACCACCAGAAGTGTAGTAGAAGTTGTACACACTGTATTAGATACTGTGTACACTGCCTGCACTGTATTAGAAACGGTACTACAGCTGCACTGTATTAGAAACTGTACTACAGCTGCACTGTATTGTGTACTGTGTACACCACCAGAAGTGTAGTAGAAACCACACTGTCACGTACCTAGTAGGCGAGCCCGGAATGCAGGGAGCGGCCTCTCGTATCCCCTGTTTTGAGAACCCCTGGAGGTGGTAACAGGGATTCAAAAGTTCAGAGGGCACAAGTGCCTGGCAAGTAAAGGCAGGTCCGGATAGTCAGCAGCAACACAGACAGCAGGTAGATACGGCTGATGACAATCGGCAGGTGACAGCAGGCACAAGTGGATGGACTGGCAAGGCAGACGATCGTCAGCGGAGACAGCAGGCACAGGAGATCCGAGCGGATCTGCAGGAACAGCAGAGTCGGGTACAGGCCGGGTCGGCAGCAGGCAGTCAACAACAGTACAAGGGAAGAGGCAGAGACGTGGTCAGACAGGCAGGTAGTCGGTGGCAGGCAGCAACGAACGTGGTCAAGAACAAGCCGGGTCACAGGAATCAAGGCAACAGGTAACAGGTAACAGGTAGCAGAATCTCCGAACACGCTGTAGACTGGACAGCAAGAGGGGAACGGAAGCAGAGTCCTTAAGAAGCCTTTAGGGCACCAAAACGGTCGCACGACGAGTCAGCGTGCCCCCGCGAGTGGCCGTGCGCCCGTTCGTGACCCCGCGCACCCGCGTGCGCTCGTTCATGCCAACGCGCACCTGCGTGCGTCCGTTCGCGTTAACACGCGCTAAAGGGAAACGACAGGTTCTCGACAACAGGCTTCTGCGGGTAGATCTCCCATGTGCGATCGGAACGCCAGGACGGTCGTGACACACACACACTGTATTAGATACTGTGTACACCACTAGAAAAGTAGTAGAAACTGTACACACTGTATTAGATACTGTGTACACTACCTGCACTGTATTACATAGTTACATAGTTACATAGTAGGTGAGGTTGAAAAAAGACACAAGTCCATCAAGTTCAACCTATGTGTGTGATTATATGTCAGTATTACATTGTATATCCCTGTATTTTGCGGTCGTTCAGGTGCTTATCTAATAGTTTCTTGAAACTATCAATGCCCAGCGATGAGACCACCGTCTGTGGAAGGGAATTCCACATCCTTGCCACTCTTACAGTAAAGAACCCTCTACGCAGTTTAAGGTTAAACCTCTTTTCTTCTCATTTTAATGAGTGGCCGCGAGTCTTGTTAAACTTCCTTTTGCAAAAAAGGTTTATCCCTATTGTGGGGTCACCAGTATGGTATTTGTATATTGAAATCATATCCCCTCTCAAGCGTCTCTTCTCCAGAGAGAATAAGTTCAGTGCTTGCAACCTTTCATCCTAACTAATATCCTCCAGACCCTTTATTAGCTTTGTTGCCCTTTTTTGTACTCACTCCATTTCCAGTACATCCTTCCTGAGGACTGGTGCCCAGGACTGGACAGCCTACTGTAGGTGCTCATGGAATATTAGAAACTGTAGTACAGCTGCACTGTATTGTTAACTGTGTACACCACCTGAAGTGTAGTAGCAACTGTACACACTGTATTAGATACTGTGTACACCACCAGAAAAGTAGTATAAACTGTGCACGCTGTATTAGATAGTGTGTACATCACCAGAAAAGTAGTAGAAATTGTACTGTATACATCATGAAAAGTGTAGTAGAAACTGTAAACACTGTGTTAGATACTATGTACACCACAAGAAGTGTAGTAGAAACAGTACACACTGTATTAGATACTGTGTACACCACCAGCAAAGTAGTAGAAACTGTGTAATTGTGTACTGTGTACACTACCAGAAGTGTGGTAGAAACTGTACTGTATTCATCATGAAAAGTGTAGTAGAAACTGTAAACACTGTGTTAGATACTATGTACACCACAAGAAGTGTAGTAGAAACTGTACACACTGTATTAGATAATGTGTACACCACCAGAAAAGTAGTAGAAACTGTACACACTGTATTAGATGTAGTGTAAAAAAAAAAAGCAAAAAAAAAGCAAAGGAAGAGGCGCCTCTGGGTGTAGAGGTAACACTTTTTTTCACAGGCTTTGGAACATGCTTTCTGTCCCTTATTGATGGAAGCCCTGGACGTTGAGTTGCTAATTTTTAAATGCTTTCCCTTGTTTTACTGGATGGCAGCTTTTATAAGTATAATCATATGGATTTTGATATAACATGGACTCTCATTTATAAAATTAAATACATGGTTTCAATTGGTGAGAGATCGGTGGACATTGCAGAAAATCTTTGACCCTGTTTTTGCGTTTTTACTTGTATACTAGATGTACTGTATACACCGCCTGCACTGTATTAGAAACTGTACTATGGCTGCAATGTATTGTATACTGTGTACACCAACAGAAGTGTAGTAGAAACCATACACACTGTATTAGATACTTTGTAAACCGCCTGAAGTGTATTAGAAGCAGTAAACCACTGAATTCACTGTAGATATAGGCTACACTAGATGCAGAATGTATATATATATATATATATATATATATATTAATACACCACCTGAATTTTATTAGAAACAGTACACCACCGCATGCATTGTAGATATAAGCTTCAATGGATGCAGAGTATATATATATGTATACAAGACTGTATGTATATATATATATATATATATATATATATATATATATATATATATATATATACTAGAGTGACTGTATATATATATATATATATATATATATAATACACTGCCACTAACTGAATAACCTGCCTGCTAAATCTAACTCAAGCTATCTCTCTATCCACCCCAACAACACTACACACAGCCACCATGTAAGCAGCCTTATATAGTGTGGGGCGTCGTCCCCCTGAGCCATGATTGGCCAATTATGACTCTTTCCGCAGAGCACGCTGCAATTGGCCAAAGCATGCAGGTCAGGTGCATGCTTTGGCCAATCATCATACACCAATGCACGCCGATCTCGCCATGCATTATGGAGCGTTCCACAGCACTCAAATTTTCCGCAAATGTTCCATAATGTTAGATGTTCAGTGAACGGGCAAACAACCGATGTTCGAGTCGAACTTATGTTTGACCCAAACATTGAGCTCATCCCTAATTTTTATTGTAATCTGTTGACTTTGTTTTACCATTTATGCTGTGGTGTGTAGTTCTGAAATGTATTTGTAGTAGCTACAACCCATTGCAGGGTGGCCTTGACTGAATGGGCTTGCCAGTTACCTTCTCCTGGCCTGTTATTCTGTGTCTAGGGGTTCCCAGGGTTGATACCCAATGACTTGTACACTGACACAGATAAAGTCCTTTCAAAAGGTTTTATTTTGCAGTAGAACTTTCAAAAAGCACAGTCTCTTCGGGAACAGAGGGCACGGGTGAAGAACTCAGGTACCTTGAACTGCAGGTTTAACAAGTCTCTACTTCCACCTAGAGAGTAGCCACTCGCAGCTGGGCACTTCAAGGCTGAACAGACCTCTAGCCAGAGATCATGGCAGTCAGCAAGTTGACTCAAAACTTGAACAATCAACGAAAGATGAACAGGAAACTTTTTCCAACCATACCTTGAATGTTTCCCGCTTCCTTTGAGATACTGGAAAAGTGTGAACTCATCAATGTCCTTCCCAACTCAGTAACCAGGCACTTCTCAGGATGCCACTTGTCGGCCCTCCTCTGAAGAGTCCTCCCCCGGTCACTTCTACGAGCTGTGATGTCCCTCCAAACTGAGAGCACACCCGGACACTTTGAATCCTCCCTCAGTTACAGCGCCTCGGACCAGCAGGTTCCGAGACCCGTGAACAGACGGATCTCCACCCCAGACCAGACGAGTCTATCAGGGGCCACTGACAGGAACATGCTGCGGGATGTCCGACACCCTGCGACCGGGACCCCTCACAGGGCTACCCCGGTCCTGGAACCAGAACAGACCACACGGGTCTCACGAACAGCTCCGGAGCCCCCGAACACGTGACCCATACCTGTTTATGTACCCCCTACCAGACTCCTCAGCCGGCTTGGCCATGCCCAAACATCCAACCAGACCTGGTTCTAGCCTGTCATGTGCACCTCACCGTTCACATTACCAGGCAGAACTTCAAACATGGCCTGGCCAGACTGGTGTTAACCCTCAGTACCATAGGGTCCTGAGGCAAAAACTAAATTTACAATGCGTGTGACATTTGATCCCAAATGTCATCCGCTACATATTTAAGATAAGACTAACCAAAACCTCATGGCCTACTTTCTATTTGTACAGTTTTTTATATGCCCCATGGGCCCCTTTCAATTAGACATTGTCGTGTGGCAAAAACAGGAGCCCCTCTGCGGGTCCAAATTCTTTCCGGTTACTCCCACACAGTCTCTCTTCCTGGTTCTTCATGTTCATTCAGATTCTCCCTCTACCAGGCAAAACCGCTTCAAATGACCACTACTGATTCTATTCTAAACCTGAGCACTTTCCTTTGAAACATTTTTTATTAAGTACCCTGTTTGCCTTATTACTAATGCATGGGTGTGTTTTGGGCTTGGACAGGGTGAGTTATCATTAGGGAGAAGAAAAGATGACCAAGCATCTCCTTTAGGAGTGGTAGTACAGTAAGCAACTAAAACCTCTGTTTTTACCCTGAGTAGTACTGGCCAACTCTCTCAGGTGGCCATGGGGTGAGATTACAGCATGCATCTCTGACTCTTTAGCACCCCTTGCAGGCACAACAAGAAATTCCTCACTGTTGCCAGGGTGACTGCAAACATTTTTCAATAGGAACATGGGCTTAAAGACAAAGACTTTTTCACAACAACATTATCTCCAGCGATATTTGAAAATCTTGCACAAGAAAAAAATGCTGTTCCCCAGTTGTCTGCATTCCAGGCGTGGTACGTTTCCACTCATATCTTTGGTGGGACCCTGAGACACATCTCCCCTGTAGCTCCTCCTTCTAGTTAGCACACTATTTCTGTTGCTAAGAGAGATGGCACTCTCCCAGATGCACTTTGCTCGATCTCCCAAATACGTTGACTTCTCTCTCTCTCACACAAAGCTGTGTTGCTTTAAACGTACTACAGTCCTCTGTAGGCAATCCTTTTCTCACCTAGTCCGCAGACCTGACATCACAATCATTGCTATGGGCAACCACACATCTCTCCAACTTCTGATCAGTCTGAAGCTCATTCCTAGTGCTCAGATTAGGCTTCCCAAACCTGTTGCAGACCCTTTTTCTGGCTATACCACCTTGTACTAGAGGCTGGGGCAAAGGGCACTTGGTGACAGTGTGCCTCTGCTCACTGCACCACAAAAGATCCCCTATTTATTAAGTTTTTTTTTTCTCCTTTTGTTGAGTTAATAGTATTTCAGCAATCAAATAAATGATCACGTTCCCATTCTCTGACTGTATCTGCGGAGTCCTATTCCAATACTCAATGCCAATATACTTTGTTATATCAGTGTTGTGCTACACTAACTATGGTTTCTGACCATGCAAAAAGATGTAAAGCAATGTCAGTATGTTGGGTATGGTGAACAAACAAGGTTCATAAAGACATGGATGAGCAAGTTTGGGGTGGAGGAATTTGACTGGACTGCACTGAGTTCTGACCTCAACCAGAAAGAACATCTTTGGAATGAATTAGAGTGGAGACTGCGAGCCAGACCTTCTCATCCACATCAGTGCCTGACCTCACAAATGCACTTCTGGAAGAATGGTCAAACATTTGCATAGACACACTCTTAAACCTTGTGGACAGCCTTCCCAGAAGAGTTGAAGCTGTTAAAGCTGGAAAGGATGGGCCAGCTCAATATTAAACCCCACAGACTAAGACTGGGATGCCATTAAAGTTCATGTGCATGTAAAGGCAAGTGTCCCAATACTTTTGGTAATATGGTGTATTTAGAAACCCTCTGGCTATGACAGATTATGCTTTGGTGACTCTGTGGGATCAGTTCAATCTGATTTATGTTGTCCTCCTGTGAAGCTCCTCCATCATCTTTTCCACAGAATTGAGGGGGAGAGCATTCCAGTGATATTCATTTCACCCAACTTGCCCAGGTGAGTGTTGTTCTCTGACTTCATCAGACTCCTGGCAGGCTCTCCATGGGCTTTCCCAGAACATTTTTATATATTTTTTTTGTTTCTTTTATTTAAATGCTTCTGGCGTGTGAAACACACAAAAAAAACTCCACCCAGTGCCAAAAAAAATGCACACCCATAATGTGCAACGGGTGTTACAAGGTCCTCCCTAGGAAGGACCTTACCCTGATCCCCCAGGTTGTTAGGCTCCAGACAGGGACTGTGGTACTCACTGGGCCCATCTGGCCGAAACCAAGTGGACCCCCGTTCTCTAGAAGGTCTGCTGAAACAGTCCCACCCAAAGGGAGACCCCATGAGAGAAGACAAACCAAACCAGAAGACGATGTCCACCCTCTTCCAAGACTTTCAGGGTAGGCCCGAGGACCCACACCCTATTAATTACACTGTGACAAAACGTGTGACACATCAAACAAAAAGATTCAAAAAGTGAATAACAAGGGGTAAATAAATAGAAAGTGGGCAAAAGGAAGTGGGAGAAGTAAAAAGTGACCATTGTGCAAGAAAAAAAAATCCCTCTGGTCCTAGCCAAAAGGCTCAGTCCTAGAGGCAGATGTGAAAAAAGTGTGCGTGGTGAAGTGACCATGGTGCCATAAATCAAAGTGACCCTCACTCACAGTGATTTTATGGCACCCCTGAACTGCCACTTCAGGGGCACATTCACCATGGCTTTTCTCTCAACCCTGACCAAGTTTTGGGGTGTAGACCTATAAAGCCAGTATGGAAAGGTTCAAATATGGTAAAATAACTCTCCAAGCGTGACATTTATTGGATTTTTTTCACAGATACTCTTACCCCCAATGGTTTAAACGTAGAGCTAGATATTAACTGTTTTATTAGTGATTATTAAATATCATTTTTAGGGTTATTCGATACTGAGCATTTGTGCGAGTACTTGTACTCGCACAAATGCTCCTGATGCTTGATCCGATACCTGGGACAGAGGATGAAGCGATTCGGCACAACCGGAAGTCAGGGTGCAGAATGGAAGTGACGCTCTGTGTTGATGTCAGCAGGTGGACATCCCAACGCCCATCTTGGTACGCCCATCTTGGTACACCCTGCACTCGGCTGCAGTAATCCAGCAGCAGACATCTTATTACACCCGGCCTATATAGTTTGGGCTGGGTGTAACAAGATGGCCGCTGCTGAGGCAGAGTGCAAGGAGTACTAAGATGGGTGTCGCAGCACCTTTTCCTCATGGCATGACAGTGCCTGCCCATCAGTGCCCATAAATGCCACTGATCAGTGCCCAATGCCCATAAGTGCCACCTATCAGTGCCAGCCACCTGTCATTGCCATATGTCAGAGCCAGCCACCTGTCAATGTCATCTGTCAGTGTCAGCCATCAGTGCCATCTGTCAGTGCTAGCCATCAGTGCCATCTGTTAGTGCCAGCCATCAGTGCCATCTGTCAGTGCCCGCCATCTATCAGTGCTGCATATCAGTGCCACCTAATCCTATCAGTGTTCATCAGTGCTGCATATCAGTGCCACCTAATCTGTATTGTACTTTGAAAACTGTCACATAACATTAAAAAAAGTATCGGTAATCAGGATCGGCGAGTACTTGAAAAAAAGTATCGGTACTTGTACTCGGTCTTAAAAAAGTGGAATCGGGAAAACCCTAATAATTTTTATTATAGTCTGTTTTTATAATAGAATTTTAAGCAATCTAAAATGTATTTGAATTGGTATATGATTTTTAACTATTTATTATGTACTGATTTAATATATATAGTCACGCTGCCCCTCTGTCTTTTGACGGTGGGTGGGCGGCAAGTGGTTAAAGATCCACTCTGTTCTGCTAATTTATATTAGAGGTAAAAAAATAATAAAAAATTAATCTAAATATACTAAAAATTGTTGTGGACAGGACTTTTTTTCCTTAGAACATAGGTGCAGGAACTCACCCTCCCCGGCCAACTCTCCACCCTCAACCCGGTTGTTCCTCGAGAAACGTAAAGCGGTGCCAAATAATCTGCACATTGCGCATTGTACAACTCCACGTTCTGGCTGAAAAAAATCCCTGGTTATGGAATACATTGGTTCTGCAACACTACATAAAGTTAGTCTGTACAGAATGCTTCTAGAATTCACTACTTTGTTTTACATGTCAGTTGCTGGTTCCTCATAGCTGATTCCACGGAGACCATATCCAATGCTTAATTTACACTTTGGATTGATTTACTAAAGGTAATGTGTGTATGCCTTGGCATTAATGCCCTTTAAAACCAAATTGAGCAGCTAATGTGTGCTTTAATTGTATTTACTATATGCACACTATCAGGGAGAGTTACTAAAATTGCTGCACACAAAATCTAGTGCAGCTGTGCATAGTAACCAATCAACTTCTAACTTCAGCTTGTTCAATTAAGTTTTGACAATAAGAGCCGGTTCACACTGGGACAACTTGTCAGGCGACTTAGCTGCCTGACGAGTTGCGTCCCGTTCTGTACAATGGAACCGTTCTAATAGGAGCAACTTAGAAAAAGGTTTCTGCATGACTTTGGGGTCGACTTTAGGCGACTTGCATTGACTTCTATAGAGAAGTCGTTTTGTAAGTCGCCGCTGCTGACGTGTCCAGGTTGCCTGAGGCAGTCGCGCTGCAAGTCGTGCTGCCTCAGTGTGAACCGGCACTAAGCCTAGGTTCACACTGACAGCTGAACCTGCGCAATTGCATTTCTACATGTCAATCCGGACTTCGAGGGCGATTTCAGAGACATCTGTGAATGTTTCTGCACAGATGTCTATTGAAATCACACCCCAAAGTCACCAAAAGCTGTACAGAAACTACTTTTGGGAATCGGTGCAGCACCACAAATGCGACGTTGCACCGATTTGGAAGGTGCTATTGCGGCAATACTTGCCGATTTGGCATTTGATTTGACATGTCAAATTGCATGCCAAATCGCACCAATGTGAACCAGGGCTCAAACCTAGATGCAGATTCTGTGTGCACCAGTTTTAGTAAATCTTCCCCAAAGCTTGTGTAGATGGACGCAACTAGAAAGTTCACTTGTGCTCACTTCAAATAACAAATAACGCGCAGGATAATAAAAAAATAAAATAAATAGGAATTTTAATGGAATAAGTGCTCTGGACACAGCTTCTACATTAGGTGAACTTTTTATTCATTTTGAAAATCAACACCACTGTATCATGTGCTGCAGGATCTTATTTAGGCCATACTAAATCCCATTTTTTTCAGTTTTGGATAAGGTGGAGAAGTGTTAAAACTCTTGTCAGGTTTTTGTTTTATTGTTGTCTATGGTCTTTAGGCCGGGTTCACACTGGTGTGACACGACACTCGACCTACTTTGGAATCCGACTTTGCCCTGCGACTTGAAGTCAGAGACGCGTCCGACTTCAATGAACGGGGATCTGACTTGGATCCCCGCCAATACTATGCACTGTGTTTGGTATGAATCTTGAGGGGGAGCACCATGCCAAATTTTAAATAAAAACCCGGCATTGGTTCCCCCTCCAAGAGCATACCATGTCCTTCAGCCTGGTATGGATTTGAAGGGGAACCTCCTATGCCGAAAAAACGGAGTGGGGGTCTCCCCAAAATCCATACCAGACCCTTCTCCGAGCACACAGCCTGGCTGGTCAGGAAAGGGGGTGGGGATGAGCGAACGCCCTCAACATGGGGGGTGGGTGCTTTGGGGCAGGGGAGCGCCCTGCGGCCCCCCCACCCCAAAGCAACTTGTCCCATGTTGATGAGGACAAGGGACTCTTCCCGACAATCCTGGCCATTGGTTGTCAGGGTCGGTGAACGGGGGGCTTATCGGAATCCGGGAGCCCCCTTTAATAAGGGGGCCCCCAGATCCCGGCTGCCCGCCCTATGTGAATAAGTGTGGGGTACATTGTATCCCTACCCATTCACCTGGGGGGAAAAAATGTCAATAAAAAAACACACTAGATTGATTTTTAAAGTAATTTATTATTCAGCTCCAGGGGTCGCTTCCGACTTGGGGGGTCTCTTCTGACTTCTCCGCTCTCTCCGGCTTCTTCTTCCACTCTCCAGCCTCTTCTCTCAGCCTCTGGTTCTTCTCCCGCTCTCAGGTGTCTTCTGCCGGGCTACTCCGCTACCTTCTGCTTTTTTGCCCGCTCTTTTGCTAGTGTTGGTCTTGGGGAAAAAAGTGTCAATAAAAAAAACACACTAGACTGTTTTTTAAAGTTATTTATTAGGCAGCTCCGGGGGTCTCTGCTGACTTCTCCGCTCTCTCCGGCCTCTTCTCCGAGCTCTCCGGCCTCTTCTACGAGCTCTCCGTCCTCTTCTCCCGCTCTCCTCTATCTTCTGCTCTTTTGCTACACTTTTGCTAGCGTTGGCCCGGTCTTCTCTGTCGTCTTATTCCCTCCGGTCTTCTGCTGATGTTGACACAATGCTCTCTCCTGATGTAATAGCGGAGGAGCCTTGCAGAAGACACCGGAGAGCGGGAAAATAGGCCAGAGAGTGCAGAGAAAAGGCTGGAGAGAGCGGAGAAGGCGGAAGAGACCCCCGGAGCTCCCTAATAAATTACTTTAAAAACCTGTCTAGTGTATTTTTTTAATTGACACTTTTTTCCCCCAGGGTGAATGGGTAGGGGTACGATGCACCCCATACTCATTCACATAGGGTGGGGGGCCGGGATCTGGGGGCCACTTAGCTCCCTGATTCTGATAAGCCCCCTGCCCACAAACCTTGACAACCAACGGCCAGGGTTGTTGGGAAGAGGCCCTTGTCCTCATCAATCTGGGGACAAGATGCTTGGAGCGGGGGGGGGGGGGGGCGCAGGGTATCCCCCTGCCCCAACCCCCCATGTTGAGGGCATGCGGCCTGGTATGGTTCAGGAGGGGGGCTGCTCGCTCATCCTCACCCCCTTTCCTGACCGGCCGGGCTGCTTGCTCAGATAAGTGTCTGGTATGGATTTTGGGGGGACCCCTATGCCGTTTTTTCAGCTTAGGGTGTTCCCCTTAAAATCCAGACCAAAGGCCCTGGTATGCTCTTGGAGGGCGAACCCATGCCAGTATTTTATTTAAAATTTGGCGTGGAGCATCCCCTCCAGATTCATACCAAACACAGTGCCTGGTACTGGCGGAGATCCAAGTCTGATCCAAGTTCATTGAAGTCAGACGCATCTCCGACTTCAAGTCTCAGGGCAAAGTCGGATCCAAAGTAGGACGAGTATGCTGTCGCACCAGTGTGAACCCGGCCTTACTGCAAGTTTAAAGTTTTCATCATCAACTAATTAAAAATGTCTTAGTATATTTTTAAGTTAAATAGAACAATACTCAATATATTTCAAATGAAAAATATGAGTTTAAAGCCACTAGCTTATTAGTATGGTACAGTCTGAAACAACACCATCATGCAAAATAATAGCCAATTGTTGGAAAATTGTTTTGTTGTAAATATTTGATAGCTTGTCAAAGCATTCCATTTGGGGTGCCATTTTACAGGTTTATAATGATTGTAAAGTCCTGTTTTTTTAAAAATAAAAAACATGACATTTTACATATACTTATCCCCTCTGTGCAGTTGGTTTTGCACAGGGCATCCTGGATCCTCCTCTTCTCTGGGCCTGTCCCCTCCTTTCTGTTGAGTGCCCTCACAGCAAGCAGCTTGCTATGGGTGCACCCAAGCTGAGCTGGAGCTCTGTGTGTCCATTCAAACACAGAGCTGTCATTTGGCCCGGCTCCCTCTCTCTCCCTATGGGCTAATTGACTTTGAGTGGCAGCAGCGGGAGTCAATGGCAAAGCTGCTGTGTCTCAGCCAATCAGGGACAGCCGAGGGACTCGTGGACATCTCTGGACAGAGATGAGGTTCAGGTAAGTATTAGGAGGTCCTGGGGAGGCTGCTACACACAGAATTCATTAAGATTTAAAAAAAACCTTCTGCCTTTACAACACCTTTAAGTGCAAATGTCAGTATTTAGGCTACAAACAAGTACAATATGCAATACGAAATGTGATTTAAAGTAGAACTATAGGTAAAAATTATTTTTCCGCTTTGGATAGAACAAGGGAGGGTTATAACCCCTATTCGATTTTTTTCAGCTATCTGTGTCCCATTGCTGAGACTTCCTTTCATCTCCTGTCCCATAGCCAAATAGGAAGGGAGAGGAAATTCCTGAAAATTAAGGACATTCGGGTCATCAGAACTAGTGGTCCCATTGGAAGATTCCACCTCTATTACTTTTCTGGGGACAACCCAAAATTTCTGTGAATTCTTTTACTTTCACTTTCAATGATAATGATAAACAGGGAAAATAGAAAGGGTGAATCTCCTTAATGGGGGCACAGACAGCAAGAAAAACAACAGGTTTTTGTAATCCCTCTCCACTCTATCCAAAGCATTAAAAAAAAATTGTCTTTAGTTATACGTTAAGGAAGATATTAAGGCAAAAAACATATTTCTTATTATTTTTTCAATATGTTAAGTAAGTAGCTCAGGGATAGGACTCAGGAGGGCAAGAAATTTGAATAAGTAGGCACACACACATGAAATTGAGTGTACTTGGAAATCACTTTTCTACATCAGTAACAAGTAATTTACATGGTTATTCTTTTCTTGTTCATGCTCACAGAGGCTCACTCTTATTTTTGCCATCCATACCTGTTCCATGGTTTTCTTTTTTTTTCTTTTTTATCTCTGATCTGCTCTTTCCTCCTCACACACTATTTCCCTTTACACTCAATTGTTAAAGCGGAGTTCCACCCAAACGTAGAACTTCTGCTTTAAGTGCTCCTCAACCACTGTCATTGTTTTTTTTTTTTGTTTTTTTTTGGGGGGTGGGGGGGTTGAGTACCTGGTTTGGAGTGGGACTTCCTGTCCCACTTCCTCCTTCCGACTTCTGGCTGCCTAGGTGACTCCTAGGTGGCCCCTTCCACCCGGAAATGTTCTGGGACACGTGACAGGTCCCAGAACATTGCCTGGCCATTGACAGAGCACAGCGCGGCTCGCGCATGCGCAGTGCACAGTGTGCGCCCAGCTGTGAAGCCGCAAACTGTCACAGCCAGGTGCCCACACTCACAATGTTGGCGAAGCGAAGAGGAGGGGGAGAAAACTGAGGCTTCGGATGACCACATCGCTGGACCGTGGGACAGGTGAATGTCTGTTTATTAAAAGTCAGCAGCTATAGTTTTTGTAGCTGCTGACTTATAATAAACTCAAAAACCAGTGGAACTCCACTTTAACCACTTCAGCTCCGGACCAATAAATACCTTAAGGACCAGAGGTCTTTTTGCAATTTCGCACTGCGCTGCTTTAACTGGTAATTGCGCGGTCATGCAATATTGCACCCAAACGAAATTTGCGTCCTTTTCTTCCCACAAATAGAGCTTTCTTTTGATGGTATTTGATTGCCTCTGCGATTTTTTTTTTTTGCGATATAAATGGAAAAAGAGCGAAAATTTTGAAAAAAAAAGATATTTTCTTGTTTTTGTTATAAGAAAAATCGAATAAACTAAATTTTAGTCATACATTGAGGGCAAAATTTATTCAGCCACATGTCTTTAGTAAAAAAAATGTCAATAAGCGAATATTTTTTGGTTTGCGCAAAAGTTATAGCGTCTACAAACTAGAGTACATTTTCTGGAATTTACACAGCTTTTAATTTATGACTGCCGATCTCATTTCTTGAGGTGCTAAAATGGCAGGGCAGTACAAATCCCCCCCCAAATGACCCCATTTTGGAAAGTAGACACCCCAAGGAAATTGCTGATGGGTATGTTGAGCCCATTGAATATTTATTTTTTTTGTCCTAAGGGATTGAATAATGACAAAAAAAAAAAAAAAAAAATTTTTTTACAAAAAGTTGTCACTAAATGATATATTGCTCACACATGCCATGGTTATATGTGGAATTGCACCCCAAAATATATTCCGCTACTTCTCCCGAGTATGGGGATACCACATGTGTGGGACTTTTTGGGAGTCTAGTCGCGCACGGCACCCCGAAAACCAATCACCACCTTCAAGATTTCTAAGGGTGCAAATTTTTGATTTAACTCCTCACTACCTATCACAGTTTCGAAGGCCATAAAATGCCAAAATAGCACAAAACCCCCCAAAATGACCCCATTTTGGAAAGTAGACACCCCAAGCTATTTACTGAGAGGCATGTTGAGTCCATGGAATATTTTATATTTTGCCACAAGTTGCGGGAATATTACAAACTTTTTTTTTTTTGCACCAAGTTGTCACTAAATGATATATTGCTCACACATGCTATGGGCATATGTGAAATGACACCCCAAAATACATTCTGCTGCTTCTCCTGAGTACGGGGATACCACATGTGTGGGACTTTTTGGGAGTCTAGTCGCGCACGGCACCCCGAAAACCAATCACCACCTTCAGGATTTCTAAGGGTGCAAATTTTTGATTTAACTCCTCACTACCTATCACAGTTTCGAAGTCCATAAAATGCCAAAATAGCACAAAACCCCCCCAAATGACCCCATTTTGGAAAGTAGACACCCCAAGCTATTTACTGAGAGGCATGTTGAGTCCATGGAATATTTTATATTTTGCCAAAAGTTGCGGGAATATTACAAACTTTTTTTTTTTTTTGCACAAAGTTGTCACTAAATGATATATTGCTCACACATGCTATGGGCAGAAGTCAAATTACACCCCAAAATAAATTCTGCTGCTTCTCCCGAGTACGGGGATACCACATGTGGGGGACTTTTTGGGAGCCTAGCCACGTACGGGACCCCGAAAACCAAGCACTGCCTTCCGGATTTGAATATAAAATGCTACCAAAAAACCTGTTAGCGATGGCAGGGATCAGGCCTGACTCTGCGATCGCTGCAGTTATGTGTTTAGTGTTTTGTAAGTGACAGTGATCGATCGATACTGCACTTGGGTGGGCTGGGCAGAGGGGCAAAACGCAGGTGCCAGCAGGTATTTGGGCTGATCCCGCTAACAATGCGTTTTTTTGGAACCCTAAACTGCTGGGGACGCTAGTATAGATCTGATCAGATCAGATATTGATCTGTTCAGATTCTATACCACTACGGGAGGTGTATGCTTTGCGTGTGGGTGTTAGCGGTACTGGCACTAACCTAGCGCTGCCTGGGGCAACGCAGACCCTGACCCTAAAACCTAATTGATATCACCCGCCGGGTGATCAGGGGGTTAAACCTTTATTGGGTAATAAATGGTGGGTGCCCTGATGCTATAAAAAACAAACTAACCAGAGTCACCCGTAACACTTATACGGTGATCAGTGGTGAAAGGGTTAACTAGGAGCAATCAGGGGGTTCAAATTTTTATTAGGTAGTATATGGGGGTCCCTGGCGCTATATAAAAACCTGACGGGGAACCTAAATAACTAACTGGCTAACCAGCGTCACCAGTGACACTTATACTGTGATCGCTGGTGAAAGGGGGTGAAAGGGTTAACTAGCAGCAATCAGGGGGTTAAAACCATTATTGGGTAGTATATCGGGGTACCTAGCGCTATAAAAACCTGGCGGTGAACCTAAAAAAATAACTAGCTACCTAGCGACACTGATGCAGCGTTCAGAAAAATTATCGCTTAGTGACACTGGCAAAAGGGGGTGAAAGGGTTAACTAGCGGAAATCAGGGGGTTAAAACCATTATTGGGTAGTATATCGGGGTACCTAGCGCTATAAAAACCGATCGGGGGGGGGGGATCGGGGGGGGGGGTTTGTGTGCCTGTGTGTACCTACATGTCAGTGTAGTGTTGGTGCACACTTACTTTTACTCTTCTCCTCGTAGTCCGGTCAAAAAGACCGTCCCCGAGGAGAATGACATCACTTCCTCCTTCCTGTGTAAACAATACACAGGGGAGGAAGCTTCTCATTGGCCAGGAGCCGAAAACCAACGGCCATCCCCTCATCACGGAGCGCTCCTGGACCGAATCGGACCGCCGTAACCAGCGGGAGGGGGTCCGATCGGACCCCCCACCCGCTGGAAGGCAATCACGTAGATGTACGTGATTATGCCTGCCTGTGCCATTGTGCTGACGTACATTGGCAATACGGCGGTCCTGAAGTGGTTAAGTACTCATAGGGATGATTAACTCTCTCCCTTTCTTTTTGTACATCTCCTCCCCATTGAGGGGTACAACATTGGATTATACTGGTCTAATCGTGTTTTCTTTTTTTTAGATTTGTGTGTACCTGCCCCTGAAGAGTGGTATTATCCATGAAACGTGGCTAATTTGGATGCACTTATTCTCATGCAGACGCCCCTACTCAATACATTATATTGAGTTCTCCATCTACCATATAATTGTAAGTGTTTTTACTACATCCAGGATTCGTTCCATACCACACAGTGGTTGACTGGTTGCTACTAATGTTTGTATGTATTATCTATATATCGTTTGTATGTGATTGACAATTTTATTTATTGCTGCATGTATCATGTAATTTTGCCATGTTCCTTGTTTCACCAATAAAAACATGTTTTTCATATCTACTCATCTTCTAGCCATGTGTACTTACCTCATTTAAAGTCCCGACCCCCCCCCCCCCCTTTCTTTTTGCAGATTTCGGGATGGAAATATGTGACCCATATGTCTCATTAAAAGTCCCAAACTCCCCCTTTTTAGTTCTATTCCTAATTTTTCTATTCTTTCGGTTTATTATTTTATTTTCTATTACATTATATTCTGTTCTGTTTACTCTATTCTCTTCTTTTCTATTCTAATATTCTAAACTGTTTTATTCTTTTCTTTTCGAATTTCGGTAGGTGACTATGTTAATTTTATTCTATTCCAGTCCTTTATTTTCTATTCTAACCTATTTCATTCTTTTCTATTCTTTTTTAAATTAGAATTTCAGACAGCTAAATTCTAACAATAATACACATAGGGGCTGATTTACTAAGATGAATGTGCTGCGCCGGTTCATACCTTAATTTGTGCGCCAGATAAATTATTAAGTGAGCGTATGAACCGGCGCACGCAAAAGTGCAACAGATAATATGCCGGCGCACATGATAATAATATCCCATTGATAATAGTGCACGCCGTATCATTAACAGTCTATTCACACAGAGGCAACACGACTTCCAGCACGACTTTGGGAGGCAACTTGGACAAGACTTGAGTGTGAATCACAGCGTGACTTGGGGTGACTTACAACACAACTTGGGGCGACTTACAACACGACTTTAAGTCGTCCCCAGGCCAGGCAACTTTAATTTAAAAAAAAGTGCAACCTGGCAGGCCGCAGGAAAAGAGGGGGGACAAGAGAGTGCCCCTCTCCTGAACCGTACCAGGCCACCTGCCCTCAACATTGGGAGGGTGCTTTGGGGTCCCCCCAAATCACCTTGTCCCCATGTTGATGAGGACAAGGGCCTCATCCTCACAACCCTGGCCGGTGGTTGTGGGGGTCTGCAGGCAGGGGGCTTATCAGAATCTGGAAGCCCCCTTTAACAAGGGGACCCCCAGATCCTGGCCTCCTTCCCTGTTAAAGGGTAAGGGGGTACAAAAGTACCCTACCATTTCACCAAAAAAGTGACAAAACTGTTAAAAATGACAAGAGACAGTTTTTGACAAGTCCTTTATTAAAGTCTTCTTGTTTCATCTTCTTTCTTCTGGTCTTCTGCCGTCTTCCTTCCTTCATCCATCGGTTTCTTCCTCCATCTTCTTCTTCCTTCTATACTCTGCTTCTTGCTCCGGTGTTCTCGTCCAGCATCTTCCTCCACGGCGTCTCTTCTTCCTCGCTTCGTTCTCGGGCAATGGGAGGCTCCCGCTGTGTGACGCTTCTCGAAAATTGGCCTGGACTAGAGGGGGGTGAAAGTGACTGGACTTGAGGTGGTTAAATAAAAAAATCCTACTACAAAAACCTTCTTTGGCACAAGCATTTAAAGGAATACAATTCCACTGCTAATTCCTGTCCACGGGCCGGCACCCTGAAAAAGACCAGGCCTTCGAAATGCACTGGGTTTCTGGTGGGAGCAGGGAGCATCTCTACTTGATTGTCTGTTTCCAGGTGCCTGTCTTAGGCATAGGCAGTGGAGTCGTACCCTTTAATCACTTAAAGCGGAGGGCCGGTTATAAAAAAAAAAAAAAGTCAGCAGCTGCAAACACTGCAGTTGCTGACTTAATAAACACACTCACCTGTCCAGGGCGCCCGCGATGTCGGCCGCCCGAGGCCGACCCGTTCCTGGGCTCTCGGGTCCCGGCGCCGCCATCCCTTGTAAGGGAAACAGGCAGCGGAGCCTTATGGCTTCACTGCCCGTTTCCTACTGCGCATGCGCGAGTCCCGCAGCTACTGCGCATGCGCGAGTCCCGCAGCGCTTTCTGAATGGGACGCGCTGTGTTCTGGAACACACAGTTCCCAGAACACAGCGCGACTCATTACCCAGAAGACGCCGCGACGAAGAGAGAAGACAGAAGATCTCCGCGGAGGAGGAAGAGGAAGATTAGGAGAAAGTGCCTAGCAACAGGCATTTCTGGTAAGTAAAAAAAAAAAAATGTTTTCATTTTTTTTTTTTTAGATTTTTTGTAATTTTTAACATTTTTTTGTTTTTCAGGGTGGCCCTCCCCTTTAACAATGGGAAGGTTTTACCCCCTTCACGATCAGACCATTTTTTGCTATTCAGCACTGTGCTATTTCAACTAACAATTGCTCGGCCATGCAACACTGTTCCCGAATGTATATCATTTTTTTTTCACACAAATAGAGCCTTCTTTTGGTGGTATTTGATCACCACTGAGTTTTTCATTTTTTTTTATTACATAAACCGAAAAGACTGAAAATGTTGAAAAATAAAATAGCAATATTTTCTACTTTCTGTTATAAAACTCAACCAATAAAAAAAAAATGTCTTTGTGAATTTAAGCCAAAACGTATTCTGCTACATGTCTTTGGTAAAAAATTGAAATAAGTGTATATTAATTGCAACAAATGCAATTGCAACAAAAGTTGTAGTGTTTACAAGCTATGGTATATATACTGGAATTTACATAGCTATATACACTATACTTTAATGGTGGTGATCTGGCTGTAATGGCGGTGATCTGGCTGTTTCTGCTTTGCAAGGAGAAGAAAAAGCCATATCACTGTTCACGGTACACAGAGTTATGTGTTTTTATAAACACAGAACTCTGTGTGATATAAATAGATGTCTTGCAAGCTACCAATGAAGAGAATCCAAAGAATGTTTTAAACATAAGAGAACCAATCCACAGCTGCTAAGAATATTCAAAATAAACAAAATGCAGCACTATGTAATATATCACTCAAGTGAAAAAATACATATAATTGCAGTGGGCAATGCGCAAGTCAATGTTGGAACAACTTGAATTCCCAAACAAAGAATATAAATGGTGAAAAAATATATAAATTAAATACTTGTTGTCAAGCAAGTGCACAGTGAAAGAAATATAAAAAATTGAAGTAAACATAAAGATACCAAAAATTCTTAATGTCAGCAAGTCCACAGTGAAGACATATATATATATGCTCAGTAAAAATATTAAAGTAAACATCAAAATATCAAAAATTCAGTAAGTCCAAGATGAAACAAAAAAAAATCTATAACTATATATAGATAGAGCTATCTATATCTTTATATATATATATATATATATATATATATATATATATATAGAGAGAGAGAGAGAGAGAGAGAGAGAGGGATAGATAGATAGATAGATAGATAGATAGATAGATAGATAGATAGATAGATAGATAGATAGATAGATAGATAGATAGATAGATAGATAGATAGATAGATGATGTGATGATGATACAAATAATATTAACCGTGACTTCACACACATGCTCCCCCTGTTAGAAACCATGAATCACACTGAGACAGAAGTACAGTTAAATCACACTTGTTTATTAATAATAATAATAATAATAATAATAATAAAAAGGTAAACCCAGTAAACGTAGTCAAAACATAGCCAGAGTTCAGGAACCTGAACGGATAGTCAGACAAGCCAAACCGTCAGGGAGCCAGAAGGAATGTCAGCCAAGTAAGTCTTTAACAGGTACACAGGAGAGTGTCTCTAGAGATGTGACCAGGGCGAGGGCAGAGACCATCTGGACTGGATGGCTTAAGTAGGCAGGACCGATGAGCAGGATCATCAACAGGTGAGTCACTGTGGAGATAGGAGCTGGCAATTAGCCGACAGCTGAGCGGCCAGCTCAGAGAAGGAAGGGCTGGGCCCAGCCCTGACAGTACCCCCTCCTCAACGACCCCTCCTGGAGGAGGACCGCCAGGCTTGAGGGGAAAACATCTATGGAAATCAAGCAGAAGGACAGGTGCATGTATGTCCAAGGATGGGACCCAAGAGCGTTCCTCCAAACCCTACCCTTTCCAATGCACCAGGTACTATATGCGCCCATGGTGTGCGGATGCAAATGTACGTTGGATGCGTTTTTCTTTCAATATGGGCTAACACCCATTTTTAGCTCATTTTTGTTTCATTATTTTTCCTTTTATTATTTTTTGCTATTTTTCTTCTGTAATCATGGAATATCAAGTTTTTACATAATCTGAATTTTTGGTTAATTTACTTACCAACTAAGGTCTCAAAACTACTCAATACATGTTTATTTATTGAACTGTGATTTATATTGTGTGAGGCATGTTGCCCCAAGTATTTTTTAGAGGCCTGTTGCCCAAAATACTTACAAACAATGTATGATTTGTGAAATATAAATAAATTAAACTTTTTTAGTCACTTGACCAATCCATTTACTGCTGTGTGTTTCACTCAAAGTCCCATCTCTCTCCTCTCCTTATAAACTACTGACAGGGATGGAGGCTGGCATCCCTTTGATGCTGGCCTCATTTAAAGTCCCAAAATGCACTTTTCCTATATTGATATTTGAATCAGGGATGGAAGCACACAACAGTAGTCCATTATTGTAGTACCTGTGACTATACATATTATTGTCTTTAAATAATGACCTAATAATATCTACTGTTTAGTTTACTTCATTATATTTTTGAAATGGACAAAGCCTTTTTCTTTTTAATTTATCTTTTTTCAGTGTTTTTCTCATTTTTTATTTTTAAAAGAAAAACCTTTTTATTTTTATTTTTTTATTTTGTTAATTGGTTTATTGTCACTGTGCCCTGCTTTCATGGCTTTGGCGTGCCTCTGGTTGGGTGTCTGGTTTCGCCGACCGGTCCGTTTGTGTTCGCCCCCACTGGCTGTGGTTTGACTGTGGGTCTCCTCCCCCATCCTGCCTCCTTTTGACGTAGGAGGGGCGGGGAGATGGTCCCTGTCCGCCGAAGCCTCGTTATAAGGGTCGGACGGGTGGCGTCCTCGTGGCGCCGCATTGCCGACCAAATTTGATCTCTAGGCGTGCACAGTGCGGGGATGGCCAGGCGCTAATCGCCGGGCGGCTGAGCCGTCTAGGTGAAAGCTTTTCCTCCCTCCACTGTTGCATGCACCTGCGTGGCTCTGGTGACGGGACGTAGATGGTGCGTCTGCCCAGGAATCTCCCGTTGTAGGTTCACACATTCCACATTTCTCTCTCACTAGTATGATCACACTTACGTGGATCGACTATGGTCCTTCTCAGTTAACATAGGTACACAACATGTTCTCTTTTCTTTTTTTTCGCTTTATTTGCTCCTTTTTTCTTGCACCATCCATCCATCACAACTGCAACACTTGTTTACAATTTATATTTTTATACTTTATTTCACTTAGGTCCCTTTCGGGGTTTTTTCAATTATTAAGTTCACATCACACCCATTGCACTCACCGACTCTGGAGGTGTTCTTGGCAGTTGCAACCATCCATGCAGTCTACTGTGCTACCTAGGGACTTCACCTTGTGGTCTTTTTTTGGTGATCCTCGATGCCACCCAGATGGTGTGCGGATCCAAATGTAAGTTGGATGCACAGTTTTTCTTTCAATATGGGCTAACACCCATTTTTAGCTCATTTTTGTTTCATTATTTTTCCTTTTATTCTTTTTTGCTATTTTTATTTTTTAGATCTATTCCATGGTACCTGCTCCTGATGAGCGGCCATAGCGCTGTGAAACGCGTAGAGCCTTGGATTATTACCTTCTTTTTACTGTAATCATGGAATATCAAGTTTTTACATAATCGGAATTTTTGGTTAATTTACTTACCAACTAAGGTCTCAAAACTACTCAATACATGTTTATTTATTGAACTGTGATTTATATTGTACGAGGCATGTTGCCCCAAGTATTTTTTAGAGGCCTGTTGCCCAAAATACTTGCAAACAATGTATGATTTGTGAGATATAAATAAATTAAACTTTGTTAGTTACTTGACCAATCCATTTACTGCTGTGTGCTTCACTCAAAGTCCCATCTCTCTCCTCATCTTATAAACTTCTGACAGGGATGGAGGCTGGCGTCCCTTTGATGTTGGCCTCATTTAAAGTCCCAAAATGCACTTTTCCTATATTGATATTATATATATATATATATATATATTTTTTTTTTTTTTTTTTTTTTTTTTCACTGTGGACTTGCTGAAAATAAGTTTTGAAAATATATTTTTGAAAATATATTTTTTTCACTGTGGACTTGCTGAAATTAAGAATTTTTGATATTTTGATATTTAGTTCAATATGTTTCTTTTACTGGACACTTGCTTGCTTATATTATATATATATTTTCACTGTGGACTTTCTGAAAATAAGTTTGGAATATATCTATCTATCTATATATATATATATATATATATACAGATATATATATATATATATAAATATATAGATATATATATAGATATAGATATATAGATATATATATAGATATAGATATATAGATATATATATAGATATAGATATATAGATATATATAGAGAGAGAGAGATAGATTTGATATCATTTTATTTTATTTTTTCTCACTGTGGACTTGCTGAAATTAAGAATTTTTGATGTTCACTTAAATTTTTTTATATTTCTTTCTCTGTGCATTTGCTTGACAGCAAGTATTTCATTACTCCTATATCAGCAACACTAGGTACAGTAGGTGCCGCCGATATTGTGTTTCCAGCGTGATCCTGTCGCGCTGGTTCCTGGCGTCAGGCTTTTCTAACCAGCGCGATCCCGTCGCGCTGGTTCTCGTGCTGGCTGCAATAGGAAAATTTCATTTTCCTATAGTAGCGAGCGAGAGAGCGGCGATAATGTCGCCTCACTAATGAAACCTGCATGCCTTCGGGGGCATACCAGGCCCTTAGGTCTGGTAGGGATTTTAAGGGGAATCCCCTACGCTGAAAAAAATGACATGGGATCCCCCCAAATCCATACCTCCGGGACTGTGACATCATAAGGAGTGGGGTCACCATGTGACATCAACCAGTGATCCCGCCCCTTCTCCCTATATAAGTCGCCACACACCGTGTCCCTGGCATTGTGGCCAGAGAGAGCATAGAGTCAACATCTCAAGAAGGAAGAAGAGGAACAGAAGAATGGAAGAACGGAAGGTGGCGGCAGCAGAGGCAGAAGACCGGGCCACCTCTAGTAAAAGAGCTGGAAGAAGGAGCGGTGGCCCAGCAAGAAGAACCAAAGAGGGGGACAAGACCCCCGAATTCAAAAGAAGAGGCAGCAGCGACAGAAGACCGGGCTTCCACGAGTAAAAGAGCTAAAGGAAGAAAGCGGAGGCACGGCAAGAAGAACCGAAGAGGGGGACAAGACCCCCGAAGTCAGAAAAAGACCCCCAGTCGGCGGCAAGAAGACTCCACAAGAAGGAAGACCACTGGAGCTGTACAATAAATTATTTTGAAACCTTGTGTTGTGTTTTATTTACTTCTTTTTTCACCAGGTGAATGGGTAGGGGTACATGGTACCCCAATACTCATTCACATAGGGTGGGGGGCCGGTATCTGGGGGCCCCTTCTTAAAGGGGTTCCCAGATTCCGATAAGCCCCCACCCGTAGACCCCGACAACCAACGGCCAGCTTTGTCGGGAAGAGGCCCTTGTCCTCATCAACATGAGGACAAGGTGCTTTGGGGTGGGGGGCCACAGGACGCCCCCCCTTCCCCCAAAGCACCCACCCCCCCATGTTGAGGGCACATGGCCTGGTACGGCTCAGGAGGGGGGGCGCTCGCTCGTACCCACCCCCTTTCCTGACCGGCCGGGCTGCGTGCTCGGATAGGGGTCTGGAATGGATTTTGGGGGGCGCCCACGCCATTTTTTTCGGCATAGGGGATTCCCCTTAAAATCTCTACTGGACCTAAGGGCCTGGTATGCCTCCGGAGGGGGAACCCATGCCGTTTTTTTTTTAAATTTGGCGTGGAGTTCTCCCTTAGGATTCATACCAAATACAGTGCCTGGTATTGGCGGGAATCCAATTCGAATCCCCGCACCAGTGTGAACCCGGCCTCAATGTTAGCGAAGCTTGTCGCTTATCGGGAAAGGAAAATAAATATTCTTCCTTTCCCAATGCGAGCCGGCTCGGCGCTGGCTCCCGCGACGGGGCTCGCAGGGTGTCAATCTCACGATAAAAGTGGCGAGATTGACACAATATCGCGGTCACCTACTTTAACTACCACTAGCATTATGACATTTATTTCATATGTGGTTTTAATCCCAGGATTTTATTAAATTTCTGGGGACTTACGCTGTCTTGATATCAGTTCATACTCATTTTAGTTGGGCTCCTTTTTTTGATTAGCTTAATTTTACATCTTTAGCACCATTTGGTGTATTTATGTTTTTTTATTGATCCACAGAATGGAGCCCCTTTGTCATATTGTTCCAGATACTCTGGGTTACATCTATACTCAGGCTCCCTGTGTTCCTATTGGACCCTACTACCACAGCTTCTGGACCAGGCATTCCTTTCGGCCCTAGCACCCCGGCGGTGTGTTTGTTTCACACTAAGCAGATATGTGAGTCTTACAGGGATGACCATCTCATCATCCCTGGATGTATATTCATTATTTTCCATTTTTGTCTATGAATGGTTGATTTTGATATACTTAACTCTTTTTATAGCTGTATCATTCATCCGCCCCTGATGATTGGATAGATCCCATGAAATGCGTCGGGCCTAACCTAGATACAATGCATACATACTTACATGGTCTTTGGATTCGGGCAATGCCATGGATTATAACTGTCATATTATAATGATTTTTTTTTATTATTGAGACAATATTATTGTATATTCTATTCATGCTTTTAACATGTAAATATTTTTAATACATGATTTGCCATGTATTGCCATTATTGCATGCATTGTCTGCCATGTACCTACTCAATCATGGCAAACAAATAAATACTTATTCATGTTTCACTTTGACGCCTTTGATTAGCCACAATATAGACACCTCATTTAAAGTCCCGACCCTCTTTTTCTATGTACCTGAATAGGGATGGAGATGCATGTTACCATGTGTCTCATTCAAAGTCCCAAAAGCCCCCTCTATTGTATTTCATTAATATCGTTTTTCACCATTTATATTTGTTTGGGAATTCAAGTTGCTCCAGCATTCACTTGTGCATTTTTATATTTGAAGCTAGTTCCATCCACATGACCAATAAAGCAGGGAGCCCAAGCTGCAATCAAGCAAAGCAGACAGGCAGTTAGACCAGGTTTAGCAATCCCTCAAGGCCATCATGACCAACAGGTCCATCCAGCATACCCCCCAGGGAAATCCTCACCAGGGGGTTATGCTCACCTAAGGGGTATGCTGGACGGACCTGTTGGTCATTATGGCCTTGACGGATTGCTACACCTGATCTAACTGTGCATCTGCTTTGCTTGATTGCAGCTTGGGCTCCCTGCTTTATTGGTCATGCATATTGAACTGGCTTTAAATATGTTTATGCTACTTGGGTCTTTGACTCAGTGTCCAAATTCATATCACCACTCCCCCCATATTCTCTCTCTCATTTGGTTGTGGTTTTCCAGTTGATAATATTGATAATATAGTTACCATAAGGCACTCTGAGCCACTGGCTCTGTTTATGAATATCCAAGTACTTGAAATATTATAGATGAGAATACTTTAAGTTTTATGGATGTGACTATCTTTCATGGACTCCTTTGCAAGATAGTGAGACCTGTTTTCTCCTACAATCCCTGAGTGTGTCCTGATGAAGCTAGACAGCGAAACGCGTTTATGCACAGAGGATCACTACTATATACTATGCATGTTAATTTTTCTCATGTATTATGTATATGTTTTTAATTTTTTTTTCCTTTTTTGTATAATGTATTGTTAGAAATAAAAAATATTTTTTTTATATGATCTACTGTCCACTGTGCCCTTAAAGGCTTTTTTATTGCCCTATTTTTTCTTTTATAACTGGAAAGCAGGCTTGAGCTCTGAAATGGTGTGTTTTTCCAGATAAAACACATTTTGTTTTGGATAGAGTGTGGACACATTAGAACACCACTTAACTTTTTTTTCGTTGTTTGTGTTCTTGCTAGGTATATTCACCTTCCCAGTTTGTCCTGATAACCATACATTTAAATTTTACAGATGTCACTGGCACAGGAGGAGAAAGTAAATCTCTCAATGAGGACACCTGTTCCTGTGACAACTAAGAGGGGAATTCCACTCACTTTGTAAAGATTTCTATTTACTTCCTATTGTGTTTACAAGATAGGATAGTGAAATAGAGAAGTCCACAGATGGCAAAAATAAGCTGAAATGGGGTTTAACCCTTTCTTATTCTATCAAAATAAAAATGTTTGGCTACAACATGCAAAGCAGATTCTTGGTTTGCATTTTCTAGATTGGCAGTGGAGCCAATCCAAGCAGATATGTTTATCACTAATGAACTGTCTGTGCTATCTACAACTGCAAATTGGATGCAAACTTTCTGACTCCTCTGTGAAAAATTAATAAATGGGTTTGTTGGCTTTTGGTAATACAGATCATTGTTATGTAAAGCCATTACTGATGTACAATATACACTTTATAATCACTGCACAGTATTATCATGAAACCATTAAAAGATTTTAATTTAAACTTAATTTCTCAAATGTAATTAAATACAGCTTTACATTTTATAAAGTAGTATAATTTAAAGTATAAAAGTTCAATACAATAATGTGTAAAACATACGAGGTTCAGTTATTTGATGCATACATAAATCATTTATTTGATCATTTAATATTAAAAAGCACATTGTCAGAGGATCATAGTCTTGTAACAAATGAAAACAGATATTCACACTTGATACATTTTCTTACATACGTGTTTTAATACTTCAATATATTTATTTTTAAAAGAATTTCCAAATTGTTAATTGTCTATGTTTAATTCTGATCTAATTCCATATGGTGGCACTAGTGAGTAACAAAATAAATGAAGTGAATAAAATGTATTAAGAGTGATTACAACAGTAAAAGTATGCCCAGACAATCCATTAAAAAAAGAGTACTGTTATACATTTATTTTAAAAAGCATGTTAGCATTTGCTGGCCTCTTAACTGTGTATATCAGAACAGGCTACTTAATGTTGGAAATGTTTGTATAAAACTAAACCATATTTTTACCTATGTAAATTACATGCAGAATAACATATTTAAAAATAGTGTGTTTTTTCCCCCATATTTGTACACTGTTTTCCATTACAAAAAACAGTTGATACAAGTTTTTTCTTGTATTTTTTCAGATTTTTTTCTTTTTTAGAAATCAGACACATTTAATGCATACCTGCAATTTTCTCTTATAAATGTTACTAAAATATAAATATATTTGCATATAATAATAATATAATGACGTTTCTCAATTATTATTTTTGTAAGACATAGTTTAAGAAGTGTAGTTGGGCTTTACCTAGAGAAAAGTAAAGCAATGACTTTAATAATTGAAATTATCTATGCCTTTTTTTGCAGTACAGTCGCATGAGTAGTTGTTGCAAAGCTAATAATGGTTATTGTTGTACCATATTTAGCAGTAAAGGTTACTGTTGCAGTAACATAACACACATATGATGTTGAGCTACAGAAAAAAATATACTATGCAGCTGCTAACAGTTTTAATAGTTGTTTAAAAAAAAAATAGGAAATAATATATAAAATAAACTTTTGTGAAATTCTTGCTATGATAAAATAATTTATGGTTATTGTGATTTTTTATTTTTTTTGATAGGCCCTGTGCAATCTAAATAAGTCAAGTTCGCAAACATAAAGGGAAGTATCTATTAATTTCCATTTGATGTAAGTTCATTACAAATGAACATAAGAAGTGCAACAAATCATGAGTTCAAGTCTATATTTAGGACAAGAATACAAATCTTATATGGTACTGTATAAGTGCAATAAAACCTGAAAACTAATTTATTATTAAAATATTTTTTGTAGCATTGCATTTTTATTACAATATTTTTGCACAATGTATCAATATTCATTGTAACAGAAAATATTTCTGCAAATAACTTCAGAAAATACAAATATGTATAGGAAAGGGCATATTAATTATGCTGAAAATTTCAGGCACAGAATAACCTAATAAATTACTTTATTATGGTGTATGAAAATCAGGTAACATATTATATATTAGATAAGGTTCAGGAGATTATATCAAATAATTTTAAATGCATTTTTTGTATATCCTATTGTATTTCTACATTCATTGCGAGCTATGTGCTGTATATTAAGTTGAATATGTGTCTTGTCATCAGTAGGTGTCAGTGCAGTCAGTGAAAGTTGCTGTACAACAAGAGAGAGGGAGAGAAGAAAAAAAAAAACGTTTTAAAAGCCATGTAATAGGAACTGATAAGTTTTGTGTATTTACATAGGTATATATAAATCATAATGAAAATATGTTAATGTCTTTGTATTTTCTCCCAGATTGCATAGTGTTGTATATTTATGCTCCTGGGTTTTAACCAATATGTCTCACAATTTATGCTATTTATCAGATTGTGTAGTACATAAAATGTGCACATTTCTGATATAAATGTCAAATTATTATTTTTTAATATAGATTTTTCCGAAACCAAAGCCCTTCAGATAAATAAAAATGCAACTTATAAAATATTCAATACAGCATCTGTAGGATGGTATTCATTTTGATTATGGCTGTAGATGGTTGATTGGAATTATGCCCTGTTTATATAAAATTATCATTAGGTAAAAGTTTTTTTTTTTTTTTTAAAGTAGTAGGCCTTAACGTATTATTATTATTATTATTATTATTATTATTATTAACTATTAATTATGTTAGGCGGCCCTAACATATACCTAAGTGAGCATTGTAAGTAGACATTGAATAATTGGAGGCAAACAGTATAAAAATTATTTGTTAATCTCCCCTCCAATGCTATGGCAATATGACAACTACATGCATTTATGACATGGTTAGTGCTTCTATAGTATTTATTATTATTATTATTATTATTACTATTATTATTATTACTTATTTATACAAATGCATTCTATAGCAGTGGGGGCAGCTGGTGTTGAATTTTGGTAACATACTCCCAAAAAAGCTACTTATGGTGCTTCCTACATGAATTTGTTTGTACCTTTCTGAGTTAAAAAGTACACCAATGCTTTCTCTTAAATAGAGAAGAATTGTAAGATAATGAAATAAAATAAAATTCCCCTAAAATGTTTTGCTAATTTGTTGCTCATGGTCATGGCCTTCTTACATTATTTAGACACTACAGGCTGCTCCCTTGATATGTTTCTATATGTAGCTATGTAATGAGCTTCAGCGTGCATGCATGCTATGCCACACTTGTGCTCCCTGACACATCAAATACCAGGCAGGTAGAAGAGGCAAACAAAATCACATAACAAAATTGCATAAAATATAGTTTTGACAAAATTATCCTAATTTTGTATGAATCAATTTCCCTTTATCTTGTAAGATATTTTGGATAATATTTGTAAACTCTTATATTAATTTGCTATTTTTTTTAATATGCTTATTTTTATATGCTAAATACTTTTGCTATAGCGCTAGCAAGCATTTTACTTTATGTTTAATAATGTTGCAGAACAAATCAATAATACAAAGAATATGCTTTCAGAGATGTAAATGCTCCTGAAAAGTAAAAAATAAATTTAGGGTAATTCTCTAGAAGGATATTTAAAACATTGATTTTTTTGTAATATTGTCTGCTTTTAGCCACTGAGTTACATTGAATGCAGATGAGAAACATGCAACTGATGTTTTTAATAACAACAGTGTGCTGCCCTAGTTTGATCAGCAGCTTATTATTATTATTATTATTATTATTATTATTATACAGGCTTTATATAGCGAAAACTGTTTGCGCAGAGCTTAACAAAATGAAGGTAGACATTACAGTTACATTACAATTTGGTACAAGAGGAATCAGAGGGCCCTGCTCGTTAGAGCTTACAATCTAATAAGCTTAAAGCTCTGTTCTGCTCTTGTACATCGATAAAGACTGTATACATTACAAAAAGGTGGTAGATAAATGTCAGGATCCTATATGGAACACAAACTGTGACTCTTGTTGCCTACCATAGTCACATAAGTAAAGTCTATTAGCTTGAATTGTCAAATTGTATAAGAATTTCATAAATGCTATATATTATTCAGAAAAAAAAAAATTCTATAGCCCATCTATATTGAAAACTGAAAATATTTCCAAAAACAGACATTTAAAGCAGGGGTCTCAAACTGGCGGCCCTCCAGCTGTTGCTAAACTACAAGTCCCATGATGCATTGCAAGGCTGACAGTTACAAGCATGGCTCCCACAGGTAGAGGCATGATGGGACTTGTAGTTTTGCAACAGCTGGAGGGCCGCCAGTTTGAGACCCCTGGTTTAAAGTGTTTAAAACTAAAAATGGATTTTGCAAATTGGAGATAGTTGCAAAATATGTTATACATAAAGCATAGCTACCAAGTTTGCTGGGGATCCCCAGTGCCTATGGGATCAGCAAGTCTAACCATTGAAGCTATTGCAATTTATGATAACATTTGAGCAAAGGGAGAGAACAGCCAATGCTGTTGTATAGAAAAAAAAATTCTAAAAAGACCCCTTGGCTGTCACTTACACCACTGCCTTAGGTGTATTGTACTCTATATCCAAGGATATTGGCAGGATTGGGATTATTGAATTAAAATGTTAGACAAAAATGTTAGACATTAGAAAAAAAAAACACTCTTTGTGAAATCAAATTTTAAAGGGGTTGTAAACCCTGAAGGTTTTTCACCTTAACCTCCCTGGCGGTAAACCCGAGTGTGGCTCGGGGTTAAATTTCATTACCATTAGCGGTAATCCCAAGTCACACTCAGGATTGCATTGCAGGGTCCTGATCCAGTATACTTACCTTGTCACCAGGATCCTGCAATGTCCCCCCACTGTGTCTGCGGTCTGTGTCCTCCTTCCAATGTTTCTGTGTGATGAACTCCATTCCCTGCGAGCATCGCGACACATGGGTGCGGAGCCTGGCAGCAGATTCAAGAAGTATACAATACATAACACATACAGTACACTAGAATCTTACAGATTACATTGCTGTATCAAATCATTTCACCTACCTTTTGTCCCTAATGCTTTATCCAGTGTCGTGCATGCAGTTTTATATTATATATACAGTTCTTTCTGCCTGGAAACTTGAGATTGTCCATGGCAACCAAAAAGTGTCCCTTTACATCAAAAGTGGTTTTAGACCAGCTAGAAAACAGCGATGGTAAATTAGAACACTTGCAGAATTGAGCGAACGTGAATCGTTAGGAAATTCATTTTATATTATTATTTTTTATAAATATTTATAGTTATTTATTATATTCGTAACGGCCATAACCCTTGGCAGGGCGGCCTTAACTTTTGGGCTTACCGGTTACCTCCGCTTGGCTTGTTATTCTACGTCTAGGGGTTCCCAGAGTTAGTACCCAACAACCTTGAATGCTGACACCAATAAAGTCCTTTTGAAAGGTTTTTATTTGCAGGGGTAACATCCAACAAACACAGTCTCGTATGGGAACAGAAGGCAAGGGTGAAAGAACTCAGGCACCTTGAACTGCAAATATCACAAAATCTCTAGTACCACACAGAGAGTAGCCACTCGCAGCTGGGTACTTCAAGGCTGAACCAATCTCTAGCCAAAGATTGTGGCAATCAGCGCTTTGACTCAGAACTTGTGAAATCTCTGACCTTGAACAAGTTGTAACTGAAAGTGAACATGAACCTTTTTCCTCAGTACCTGGAACGTTCTCTGTCTCCTTGACAGTACTGGAAAAAAACTCAGCAACCAGGCACTTCTCAGGATGCCAGCTTGTTGGCCCTCCTCCGAAGAGTCCTCCCACGGTCACTTACAGGAGCTGCGGTGCCCCTCCAAGCTGAGAGCACACCCGGACGCCTTAAATCCTCCCTCAGTTACTGCGCCTTGGAACGGCTGGTTCCGAGACTCGGGAACAGACAAGTCCCTACCCCAGACCAGGCGGGTCTATTGGGGTTAACCAACCAAATCATGTTGAGGAGCGACGACCCCTCCCATGACCAGGACCCCTCGCGAGGCTACCCCGGTCCAGAATCAGGAACAGACCGCTAGGGCCTCAGGAACGAACCCGAAACATGTGACTTCAACACCTTAAGTACCCTTCCCCAGACTCCTTAGCGTGGCTCGGCACACCCACTGATTGGCTCCGGGGAAGCTGATACCCAAAACGTCCAACCAGGCCTGGTTCTGAGCCTGTCATATGCACCTCACTGTACACATAACCAGGCAGAACTCTAAGGCCGCGTACACACGCAGGGACTGTTCGCTCAACTTTGTTCGTCAAACAGTTTCAGCGGACAGTCCGCTCAAAATTATCATTGACGGACTTGCCCACACACGACGAACGAACAGTCCGCTGAAACCGTGCGCAATGACGTGAACGGCACGTACGACGGGACTAGAAAACGACGTCCTATACACTGCAATGCAACCTTCGGCGTGTAAATTCTTTCTGAGCATGCGTGAGACTTAGTTTGACGAACAAGCCTACACACGGGCGGACTGTCCGCTCAAACCAAGTTTCAGCAGACAGTTTTTCGGAATTTCCGAAAAACTTTGTTCGTCAGACTGTCCGCTGAAACTGTCCGCTGAAGCCCACACACGAGCGGACTGTCCGCCGAAACACTGTTCAGCGGACAAAGTTGAGCGAACAGTCCCCGCGTGTGTACGCGGCCTAACACAGCCCAGCCAAACCGATGTCAAAGTTAACCCTCAGAACCCCTTTACTGTTCTGAGGCAAAAAACTAAATTTGTACATGAATGACACTTTGTCAAACTGTTACATATTATAATTTATGTTTTTGTGTTTCAAACTGTATCATACCCGGGATGTCTACTAGACTCTTGTTTGGACAGATTTAAAGCGGTAGTAAACCTGCTAATTTTTTTTTTTTTTTACCACCTGCAAAGCAAAAGGCATAATGAGCTAGTATGCACCGCATAGTAGCTCATTATGAAATACTTACCTTAGAACAAGGCCCCGACATCTGGCCCGATCCATGCCGAGCGAGCTGACATGCTCCCACAGCGTTTCTTCCGGGTCACTCCCGCGCATGCGTGCAGGAGATTTCATCCCGGCCGAGTCCGGCCACTGCCGGACTTTCAGCTGAGAATCCCCTTGTGTGCATGCACTGCTGCAGTCAGCAGCGCATACCGAGGGGAATATACGCTCCCTATAACGTATACTGTACGGTTTAGGAGATATTTTTTTACCTACAGGTAAGCCTTATTATAGGCTTTCCTGTAGGTAAAAGTTAAAAAAATTAGTATACAACCACTTTAAGTGAGTTATTACTAAGAATTACAGGCCTACAATATAAAACGCCAAATTTCTATGCAAAACAATACATCGCTTTGAGATGCAAAAATCTGACATAACAGCGGGCCTTTAGTAATTGTTTCAGCTTTCCATCAATTAAATCTTCTGCCCTTGTTGTTTTAACTTTGGATAGTAAAATACTTTTTTTTCTGCCAGTAAATACCTTATACAGCCCACTTCCTGTTTATTGTCTGGTAAAAAGCCTAGGCTTATGATATCATGCACATCTCTCTCTCTCACACTCTTGTGACAATTTGCCAGGAATGAAGGGGGGTGAGTCATAAGAGGGCCATTGAGAGATGCAGGGCTACAGAGCTGGAGTTGTGCCTCTGTGTGTCTGTGTACATCCAGGAAGTGAACAGGCAGCAGCTTCAGCTGTTCACAGTTAAAATGGTTGCATCCAGACTCAGAAGAGGGAGATTTCTGCAGCATGTTTGGTAAGTACAGAATCATAGTATATATAAAATAATAAGCAAAGTGATTGGAGGGAAGCTTCAGAATGGCAAAGATGTTTTTATTAAAAATTATGTGAGCAGACTGCAAGTCCTCTAGAACCTCCCTGGCGGTTTTCCCAAGTGTGGCTCTGGGTTAAATTTCAGCATCATTAGCGCTAACCCCGATCCACACTCAGGATTGCATTGCAGGATCCTGTTGCGGTATACTTACCTTGTCCCCAGGAGCCTGCGATGTCCCCCCGCTGTGTCTGTGGGCTCTGTCCTCCGCCCAATGCCTCTCTGTGCCGGGCTCCGTTCCCTGAGAGCGTCGTGACGCATGAGGGCGGAGCCCAGCGACAAATTCAAAAAATTTAAAAATCATAATACATACAGTACAGTGTAATATTACAGATTACATTACTTTATGAAATCATTTCACATCCCTTTTGTCCCTAGTGCTTTGTCCAGTGCCATGCATGCAGTTTTATATGATATATACTGTTCTTTCTGCCTGGAAACTTGAGATTGTCCATAGCAACCAAAAAGTGTCCCTTTAAATCAAAAATGGTTTTAGACCAGCTAGAAAACAACGGTAATAAATTAGACCACTTACAGAATTGAACAATAGTGAATCGTGGGGAAAATTAATTTTATTATTATTACATATATATTTTTATAATTATTTATATTTATTTATTATATTATAATTTATGATTGTGTGTTTCAAACTTCATCATACCCGGGATATCTACTAGACTTTTGTTTGGACAGATTTAAGTGTGTTATTGCTAAGAATTACAGGCCTACAAAATAAAAAGCTAAATTTCTATGCAAAATAATTGTACTGCTTTGAGACGCAAATATCTGACATAATAATACCACCAGGGAGGTTAATGGATTCTATGCATTAAGATGAAAAACCTCCTATAGTGCAGCAGCCCCCCAGAGCCACCCTTTTGCTTACCTGGACACGATCCTTCCAGCCATGGGGACAAGCACAGCAACTCCAGCCGCTGTCTTGGGTCCTCATTGGATAGACTGATAGCAACAGGAACCATTGGCTCCCGTTGCTGTCAATCAAATCCATTGACACGGAGCACAGGGCCGAGTCCTGCTGTCTGTGTCAATGGATGCAGTAGCAGGACTCTGGAGCACTGCCGCACAAGTGCCCCCATGGAAAGCGGCTCTCCGTAGGGGCACTCGAGAAGAGGAGGAGGAGCCAGGAGTACTGCTGGGGGGCCCCATAGGAGGAGGATTGGGGCCACTCTGTGCAAAACCCTTGCACAGAGGAGGTAAGTATAACATGTTTGTTATTTAAAAAAACAATAAAACCAAAAATCAAACCTTTACAATCCCTTTAACCTCATTGTTTATCACAAACATATTTACAACCAAGAGAGACTTAAAGCATAACAGACAACGATCGCATGTATTAGAGACTTACCTGAACAATTGTTGACTGTGTAACATGTCTTTATCTTTGTTGGTGCGTGTTAGTAGTTCAATATTTGGTTGAAGCATCGCCTAAAATGACACTGGAAAACACACTGCAAACAATAATATTTCAGAGCAAATGCAATTTTTACTTATTTTCCAATACGTGAGAAGTTGAAAATAGATTGAAAATAATTCTTGTTCAGTGGCAATGATTAACTCTATTTTCCAAAGGAAACATAGAGAATCTTAATATAGTGGGGAGAAAGAAGGAATGTAATTGATGATTGTAATAACCACATTCACTGGTCTCTAAACTCAGACCATTTAAAGATGTCCAGATGAAGAGATCAGCATAAATAGGATGAAGGAAAAAGACAACATTAAGAAGTATAGACAAATGTTCTTTACCTGGCAGAGTTATTGCGCTCATTGTGAGAAGATGAACTGTTTCAATATGTTAAACACTTGAGGCTGTTCCAAAAGAGTTGCTATCACAAGAAACTGGATTATTGGATTATTCCATTATGTCACTTTTTTATTTTCATTGACATCTGCCATTAAGATAGAAGAGATTATCTGAAGAGTAGAAGTAATTTGGAACATACCTCTGCACCATATTTTGTCAAAATCCAGTACAAATATGAATTAAAATTGTTACATGTTTAGACTAATATATTCATACAGTTTATACTTGTCCAAATAAAACAGCATTCTACAGTGCCTGTATTATATTTACCTTACAAAGTCCAAAATTATTCTGTACTGGCAACGACAACCAAGAAAGCGCGTTCACAGCCGCACAGTCATGTAGAGACAATTTGTTTAATTTCTTAACACGTAGACTGAACAAATGGCTCTTTGGGCTGTTAGCAAATCTCTATCTATCTATCTATCTATCTATCTATCTATCTATCTATCTATCTATCTATCTATCTATCTATCTATCTCTATCCATATATTTATATTTCTATATTCTATTCTATTCTATATATATATATATATATATATATATATATATATATATATAATGTAAAAAAAGGAACATAGATAGATAGATACAGATATATCTGTATGCGTATATGTATATATATATATATATATATATATATATATATATATATATGTATATATATATATATATAATCTTTTCATGTTCCTCTTTTCTTTTTTCTTTTTTTACATTAGATGGTTATAGCATTTAATACATGCAATAATGATTCTATGACAAAGATCCAGTAAATGCTGTTTCTTTTATCTATTATTACTATGATTTTCTGCTAGAATCCCGTAGTCTAGTTGCAAAGGTTAAGCTACTGGTGGCCATTTACTTCTTTAGTTTATTCTTCATGTCAGTGTCATGTTGACTCTAACCACCAGCTGGAGTCAGATTTAGATGATTTGTGCCAATTTCATGGGAGCATCCTTTAACTTTCTACTTGGCTGAATTTACACAATGCAAGCAGCATATCTTGGCAGCTTGATCTGTCAAAATGGTGTTTTTTTTTCTCTTTCTTATAGGTTTTGATAGAGCTATGAGTACCTGAGGTCTCAATTGTAAAATGCCATGACACTGCAGCAAAATCTTTTACAGTAATTTCACAGTGTCACTTTGTGATTATTTCAGGATGGCTTTCAACCATGACTGAAATGAATTGTGGCCTTCAGTGTATTGGCTGATACAGACTGTGAGCAAGTGTGACAGTAAGGGAAGTGTTGTTAGGAAAACTCCCTACAGAGGAATATAAAAATAAAGGCAGGTTAGTTGAAATGGTGGAATTAAAGCATTTCTTTTCTAAGATTCATTTCCTGACATTATAATTCAAAATCATACATTAAAAGTTTTATCTGACTAAGCAATATGGTTAATGCATGTTTAAAAAAAATGCATACAATGTAAACCATTTAAAAAGAATAAACAATATTGTTGTATACACTTACAGTATATAGCTGGTAACCAAATTATTTTAAGCACAATATTTCCCTTAGTTAATATATACAGTACTTTGAGGTATTTCTAATATTTTTTAATTACAAAATGACTAAATATTTTAGAAAGATGACTGGCACTTATATATTATTAAAAATTTAAGAATTTCAGGTAATTGAAATCAACCACACAATGAACTACTAATACATCCAATAAACACTTAAAGCTCAACTCCAGTTGTAGTTTTATAATGATGGCCACATGATGTAATGGATGTAATTTACTTAAGGATATGCATGTACACCACTACACAGATATTGTGTGCAATGCATATTCTCACAAAATGAGGAATACAGTATATGTGCAATTTTTTTATGAGATGTATGATTCGGCGTCCAAATGCACACTGCTGACTAAAATGAAATTGTAATGTTCTGTTATGTTTTTGGGTCTGTCTAACTACTGCCCAGGGTTTAAATGCACATACCATGTGGAAATAAAAATGTTAGTAAATATATTTATCATTAAAGAAGATATATAAATCTTCTTTAACTGCTTCCTGATCACCTCACGCCGATATACGTCGGCAGAAGGGCACGTACAGGCAGAATCACGTACCTGTACATTGCCCTTTAAAAGGGCGGTGGGGGCGCACGCGTGCCAGCGGCGGCGCGCTCCCATGCCTGTGGGGAGCTCCACGAGTTGGGTCGTGGGTCCCGCGGACTCGATCGCCACAGGGATACCTGCGATCGCCTCATGGAGAGGAAGAACGGGGAGATGCTAATGTAAACAAGCATCTCCCCGTTCTGCCTAGCAACAGTGACACTGATCTCTGCTCCCTGTAATTGGAGCAGAGATCAGTAATGTGTAAAACACAGCCACACCCCCCACAGTTAGCAACATGTCCCTAGGACACACTTAACCCCTACACTGCCACCTAGTGGTTAACCCCTTCACTGTCAGTGTCATTCACACAGGAATCAGTGCATTTGTATAGCACTGTTTGCTGTATCAATGACAATGGTCCCAAAAATGTGTCAAAAATGTCTGATGTGTCCGTCATAATGTCGCAGTCATGATAAAAATTGCTGATCACCGCCATTTAAAAAAATATATATATATTAATAAAAATGCCATAAAACTATCCCCTATTTTGTAAATGCTATAACTTTTGCGCAAACCAATCAATAATCGCTTATTGTTTTTTTTTTACTAAAAATATGTAGAAGAATACGTATCGGCCTAAACTGAGGAAAAAAATTGTTTTTGTATATATTTTTGGGGGATATTTATTATAGCAAAAAGATAAAAAGGTATGCGTTTTTTTCTAAATTGTAGCTCTTTTTTTATTTATAGCGCTAAAAATAAAAAAAAACGCAGGGGTGATCAAATACCACCAAAAGAAAGCTCTATTTGTGGTAAAAAAAGGGACGTCAATTTTGAGAGACGCAGTGCCGAATCTCAAAAAGTGCTCTGGTCAGGAAGGGGGTAAATTCTGCCGAGGCTGAAGTGGTTGATCTATGAAAAACACAATTTGTCATATAGGATTTCCCAGCTTAAAATATTTAATATGCTGGTGTTTGGAAGAGGGATTTGAATGATAAACACCTGTGCAGTCAGTGTTTTTTTTTTTTACATGCCACTTGTAGCTTGGCGTATGCACACTTAGCTCATTTAGCAATTTTGTTTGCTGGTATATAAGGAAAAAGATGTTCTGCTACAGGCAATTCTCCCCCACAATCTTCTGCCATTTGGTTTAAACTCCCAGCAGTTGCAAAACACTCCATGTATGCAATGTTGCTATCCTTTTGAAAAAAGAAAAGTGGAAGCCGCTCGAAGATTGAAGTATCCAGTGCACAGGCAGTACCGCCTGGACATTGTATATTCCTATTTTGTTATTTTAATTTATTTTTTTAGAAAAGTGTTGATGTGCACATTCCACAGTGTATAGGAACAGAAGGCACAAAGCAATTTTATTTGGATGCTCATAGCACGTGGTAATGAAGGATTATGGCATGCACATTGAACTTGCACGTTCAGCTGGTCATAGACGGAGCGATTTTCTTTCCTGCAATCTTATTTCACCCATTTAACACAATCAGTGTTGATAGGGGGATCCCTCCTGCCTGTCGCATGTAAAATCTGACAGGCTGGTTGTACTCAATCAACTTATATGAAGGCACCCAAAAATGGCCGCTCTTGCTCACCCGCAGGGGCACACAGCATGGCGATGGCCATGAAATTGTCATTTGCACCAGCTGAAAAAAAAGAACTGAGCAGGAAGGGGGTGAAAGTGCCCCGTATTGAAGTAGTTAAGGTGGACCTGTTTACATTTCATTATCAAATTAAAGAAGGGCAAGATACAGTTGGTAGTAGATAGTATGAAAGACTCTGGTATCTTTTCTATTTTGAGATACAACCTCTACACTTGCTTGACTTTCAGATATCTCATTTCAATCTGTCTTCTGGTTTGAATGAGTGTTTACTATCTGAAGAGCTATGACAACAATAAGAGCATTTATTCAGAGTCTGTGATTATTGTAACCTAAGGCTGGCCATACATGGTTCAAATCGTAAATGGGCAGACTCGATGTACCAAGTTGATTGATCAATCAACTTGGGTACAACCAACCTGCCGGATCCTCAGGCGATTATTGCTAGTGACTGCTATATAGGAGTGAAGACATCTGCTGATTCCGCTGTCAGCACTGTCTGTGTTGATGGTGGAATCATGCGAATCTACAACACCGTGTATGGCCTTCCTTAGTTGGACAAAATTGTTACTACTGTCACATTGAGCTTTGATGTCATATGGAGACAGATCTTTATATTAGATTTATTTTAACATTTCAGTGAAGAGGCTTTTAGAGGAATTACTACATTTTTAATAAACATTCACTAATATTTTGACACCAAGTATAGCTTTTAATTTACACATCTAGGAACCATCTTTTAACCAGCTATAGTCTGGGCGAATTCTGACATGTCTCACATACATGCAAAAATCAGCATTTTATTTTCTAGAAACCCTCCAAGCATTCTATATTTTTTAATCAGAGGCTATAGATAATAACATGGTTCTTGTTGCATTTTTTTTTTTGTTGCTTGATATTTGCAGGTTTATTAAACACAAATTTTCAGGAAAAAAATACACTTAAATGAATTTTAGTGTACATAAACACAATATAATACTCAATTATTTTGGTAAAACATAACAGATGATGTTACGCCAAGTAAATAGATACCTAGTGGGTCACACTTTAAAATTGTGTACACCTGTAGAATGGCGCCAAACTACAGTTCCTAAAAATCTCCACAGGTGATGCTTTAAAAGCCTTTACAGGTTTCCAGTTTAGAGTTACACAGGAGGTCTGGCATTAGAATTATTGATCGCGCCCTGACGTTCACGATGACACCTTACATGTGTGATGTGATCAATGTTTACATATTAGTGCAGGACCTATGTGTACGTTCACATTTGTGTTTGAATGTGGGTGAATGGGGGGGGTTACATTTTTTTATTTTATTATTTTTATATAGATTGTTTTTAACACTATATCTTAAATTTTTTCTTGGGACCAAGAAAAGGAGGACTGGGCTGTTCTGTGCTAAACCATTGTAAAGAGCAGGTACATATAACATGTTTGTTATTTTTTTAAATGTAACCTTTAATATTACTTTAGAACCTCTGTAGTGCATTGAGATAAAGGGAGGAAAGAGGGTGCAGACAGTTGCTAAGGCTGTCCTCTCACATACTCAAACCAAGAGGAAAGGCGTGTGGACTATCCCGGTACTGATAGCCAAACAATCAATTTCAGTAAAAATTCGCATTTATTACATATGAAAAACATACAAATGAACAAAATCAATATTATAATAAAAAGGGAAATTAAACCTTACAGTATACAATTACTCGTAAGTTTCCCCAAAAGAAGTGTCTGGTAATGGAGTTATCTTCTTAGATTAAGGATCCTCTACTAGTTGTGCGGTCTTAAAGCGGAGGTCCACCCTAAAGTGGACCTTCTGCTCATTGGAATCCTCCCCCCCTCCGGCGCCACAATTGGCACCTTTCAGGGGGAGGGGGGTGCAGGTACCTGTACAGTACAGGTATCTGCACCCACTTCCGGCGTAGATTCTGCAGAAGGCACGCCCCTTTCCGCAGAATCTACGCCCCTTTCCGAAAGTCCCCCGCTGCCTGCTGGGAAACGCACGGATCCCAGAGACAGCGGGGACCATCCTTATTGCGCAGCGCGACACGTGCATGCGCAGTAGGGAACCGGGAAATGAAGCCGAAAGGCTCCACTTCCTGATTCCCATACTCAAGATGGCGGCGGCAGCACTCGAGAGACGATCGAGAGATCGGCTTCGGGTGCCAACATCGTGGGCGCGCTGGACGGGTAAGTGTCACTATTTTAAAAGTCAGCAGCTGCAGTATTTGTAGCTGCTGGCTTTAAAAAAAAAAAAAACGCAGACTCCCGGCGGACTCCCGCTTTAATAACGCTTCATCAGGCGGAATAATCTATAAAAACAGGTAATTTATTTAGGACCTGCGTACATACAGATTGGCAAGCATATAATATTAACAAAACAGCAATAACAATAACAGTGAGAGGTTGCTTACCTACAAGCCCAAATGTGTAGTGCATTGATGTGCTTTTACTAAGTGAAAATGCTGCAGATAGAATTGTAGGAAAAACATTTCATAGTATACACAGTATTACAAAATATACCTACAACATGCACAAGCTAACAATCTTTTTTTATCAAATAAACATGTACAATCTATGTGATAGGCATACACTAAACAGTTACTTAACTGGGGTCTCTCTTTATGATGAGGTCATCTTCCAGGATCCAGGGTCTCGTTCCAAACTGATTTTTGCTTCTCTGAAGTCCTGCAAACAACTGTTGCTTTGTCTCTCACCACATGGCTTGTTCAAGTCCTTTCTCCTCCCCTGACATCCTGCCTTCATAATTTCCTGTAGCATTGTTTCCTGTGCCGAGCTTAACAAACCAGTCCAACAGGTTTGTTAGCATATCAATAGGGGAGGCCTAGCTTCATAAAAATACATGATCTTAAAATATTTTTTCCATATTTATGCTATAAAAATTACTAAAATAGCCATAGCAACACAACCAGCCAGCCCAAAAAAATGTCACTGGATAAAGAAGAAAACACTTTATTAGCGCAACTATAAGATGGCACCATGTCTTCTTTTTACTATTGCACATACCATGGGTCTCCAGATTCTTATCAGGACAGATAAGTGAATGACAAATAATGTGTCCATATGATCGCCATTAAAAAATGGTGAAAAATTGTGTGAGCCCATGCAGAGTTTGAAAATGACACTCTGCATGACCCACATAATAAATAATTTTCCATATGATAATGGAGATCATATGGAAACATTATTTGTCATTCACTTATCTGTTTGCACATTGTTTGTTATGATTTGCTTTATTTATGTTTTTCTAATTTTTCACTTTACAGTGGATTGCACGTAAGGCTCGGTTCACACAGGGGCGACTTGTCCAGGCGACTTCGCCGCCTGACAAGTCGCGCTCCGTTCTGTACTATGGAACCGTTCTAATAGGAGCGAAGTCGCTCCGACTTAGAAAAAAGGTTCCTGTACTACTTTGGGGCGACTTCAGGCGACTTGCATTGACTTCTATACAGAAGTCATTTTGCAAGTCGCCGCTGATCGTATGCAGGTCGCGGCGCTGCAAGTCGCGCCGCCCACTGTGTGAACCGAGCCTTAATGTAACCAAATTGCTTTTAGCGTTGTACTTTTTACTTTCAATCTTTTTTATTGAAAAAGTGTAAGCAGAGAATACATATATGATTGTAACAGTATAGAATCCAAACATAAGATTACATACCAGGTGCATACATACATATAAAGTAAAGCATACCATGAGATAAAGACCAGCTGCTGAGTTCCTGCCACCCCCGACATCACTGCTGAATTTTGACAGCTGGTCTCTCTCTGCATGAAGTTACATTACATGACAGTGTCACATACAATTTCACTAAGTGTCAATATCGGCCTTAATGTGAAACTCCCTCTCCTCTGTCAGCGCCAATCAGTGCCACTTGTCAGTACCAATCAGTGCCACCTGTCAGTGTCATATAGTGCCAATCAGTACCACCTGTCAGTGCCAATCAGTGACACCATTCAGGGCCAATCAGTGCCAATTAGTACCACCTGCCAGTGCCAATCATTGTCACCTGCCAGTGCCAATCAGTGTCACCTGCAGTGCCAATCAATGCCAATCAGTGCCACATGCCAGTGTCAATCAGTGCTACCTAGCAGTGCCAATCAGTGCCACCTATCAGAGTCAATCAGTGCCACCGGTCAGTGCCAGTGTTTCCAATCAGTGCTGCCTGTCAGTGCCAATCAGTACCACCTAATATCAGTGTCAACCAATGCCACCTATAAGTACCAATCAGTGTTTCCAATAAGTGCCACCTACCAGTGCCAATCAGTGCCTCCAATCAGTGCCAGTGCTTCTAATCAGTGCCCATCAGTGCCACATATCAATGCCCATCAGTGCTGTCAATCAATGCCCATGAGTACCACCTATCATTGCCCGACAGTGCTGTCTATCAGTGCTGCCAATTAGTGCCCTTCAGTGCTGCCAATCAGTGGCACTAAATGCTGCCAACCAGTGCTGCCTATTGGGGCCAATCAGTGCAGCCTATCAGTGACAATAGTGCTGTTAATCAATGCCACCTATCAGTGCCAATCGGGACTAGGGATGAGCTTTGAGTTCGAGTCGAACTCATGTTCGACTCGAACATTGGCTGTTCGCCTGTTCACAAGTTGCGGGAATATTACAAACTTTTTTTTTTGCACAAAGTTGTCACTAAATGATATATTACTCACACATGCTATGGGCATATGTGAAATTACACCCGAAAATAAATTCTGCTGCTTATCCCGAGTACGGGGATACCACATGTGGGGGACTTTTTGGGAGCCTAGCCGCGTACGGGACCCTGAAAACCAAGCACCGCCTTCAGGATTTAAATATAAAACGCTACCAAAAAAAATTATTGGGGATATTTATTATAGCAAAAAGTAAAAAATATTGTATTTTTTTTCAAAATTGTTGCTCTTTTTTTGTTTATAGCGCAAAACATAAAAAAAAGCAGAGGTAATCAAATAACACCAAAAGAAAGCTCTATTAATGGGGAAAAAAATTGTAAAAATTGACAAATAGTGTTGCATGACCACGCAATTGTCATTCGAAATATTACAGTGCTGAAAGCTGAAAATTGGCCTGGGCAGGAAGGGGTGAAAATACCCTGTATTGAAGTGGTTAAAATTGCTTGCAACTGAAATGAACTGTCGGATCCCAGCAATATAGATAAAAATCACTGAAACAAATGGCATGGGTTCCCCCCAGTCCATTAACAGGCTCTTTGGGTCTTGTATGAATATTAAGGGGAACCCGACAACAAAATAAAAAAAAACGTGGGAGTCCCCCCAAAATCCATACCATGCCCTTCGGGTCTGGTATGGATTTTAAGAGGAACCCTGTGCCAAAAGTAAAAAAAGCATAGGACTCCCAAAATCCATATCAGACCCTTATTCAAGCACGCAACCTGCAGGCCGCAGAAAAAAAGGGGGGGACCTCCAAAGCACCTTGCTCTCATGTTGATAGGGACAAGGGTCTCATTCCCACAACCCTTGTCCGGTGGTTGTGGGGATCTGCGGGGGCGCGGGGTTTATTGGAACCTGGAAGCCCCCTTTAACAAGGGGACCCCAGATCCCACCCCCTATGTGAATAGCTATCGGGTACATTGTACCCCTACACATTCACCAAAAAAAGTGTCAAAATGGTAAAAATGTCCCGCAATGTCCACTTATCTTCAATCACAGCATCTGATGACCTGAGAAAAAAAATGCAAAATCTCCACCTTCATGAGAGGCTCCTGCTGGCTGAAGCCTCTTCACGATGACAGCGAGGACGGGGCCACCCAGTGACGTAAATGGATGACCCCGCCTTCCTCTGACGTCACTGGTATGGATTTTGGGGGGACCCCCACACATTTTATTTAAATTTTGGCATGGGGTTCCCCTTAATATTCATACCAGACCCAAAGGGCCTGGTAATTGGACTGGGGTGGAACTAATGCCGTTTTTTTCAATTATTTTTATCTATATTGCCGGGATCTGACAATTTATTACAGCCGCATGCAGTTTTAAATTACTTTTTTTCCTTTAGAAATTTCATTTTGCTGTGGTATTCTTCTAAACAAGGGAAATGTGCTACTTTACAAGCATACTAAGGACACCCCCCAGGCACGATATTTAACCCTTTCACGCCTAAGCCTATTTCTGACATTTGGTGTTTACAAGTTAAAATCAGTATTTTTTGCTTGAAAATTACTTAGCACCCCAAAACATTATATATATTTTTTAGCAGAGAAACGAGAGAATAAAATGGCAATTGTTGCAATATTTTATGTCACACGGTATTTGTGCAGCGGTGTTTTAAATGCAACTTTTTGGGAAAAGGGACACTTTCATGAATTTAAAAACAATGAAGCAGTAAAGTTAGCTTAATTTTTTTTTAATAATGTGAAAGATGATATTACGCTGAGTAAATAGATACCAAACATGTCACACTTTATAATTGCACGCACTCATGGAATGGCGACAAACTGTGGTACCAAAAAATCTCCATAGGTGTTGCTTTCAATATTTTTACAGCTACCAGGTTAGAGTTACAGAGGAAGTCTAGTGGTAGAATTATTGCTCTCGCTCTGACGATTGTGGCAATACCTCACATGTGTGATTTGAACACTGTTTACATATGCGGGCACAACTTCGGTATGCATTTTCTTTGCTGTTCGAGCTCGTGAGGATGGGGGCGCTTTAAAATATTTATTTTATTTATTTTTATATTATTCAATTGTGTTTAAAAAAAAACGTGATCACTTTTATTGCTGTCGCAAGGAATGTAAACATCCCTTGTGACAGTAATAGGTGGTGACAGGTACTCTTTATGGAAGGATCGGGGGGCCTAAAAGACCTCCAATCCTTCCTTTGCACTTCAAAGTATTCAGATAGGCAAAAACAGTGATTCTGAATACTGTACTTTTTTTTAATCCACCGTCATTGGCAACTGAGTACACAGGAAGTGACATTGTGATGTCGCTTGCATGTTTACATTCAGGAGACTGGAACAAAGCCATTTCTGCCAGTCTGTCTCTAGCCGCTGGAAGTGGCGGATTGAGGATTGGGTCTCCCGTGGGACGGGAGGCCCGGTCAGAGAGGTGGGAGGCAGCAGGAGGGGAAGATGTCCCCTCCCGCTCCTTTGGGATAACAATCGAGTGGCTTGAAGCCTCCTAGGTTGTTATCCCTGGAAAGGCGATCGCTCGCTCTAAAAAACGGTACTAGGATGATGTTTGCAGCTGCGGGCATCATCCCGGTATAACCCCTGAAAGCCGAGGCCGCATATCTGCGAACGCTCGGCGGGAAGGGGTTTTTAAAAGAACATTTCATTTTTATTGCTTCACTTTAAGCATTATTAAAATCACTGCACCTGAAAAAAACTGCTGTTTTTAAAACAGTTTTTTGCATTGATATATGTCCCCTGGGGCAGGACCCAGGTCCCCATGCCATTTTTTTCAATGATTTTTATCTATATTGCCGGTCTCCTCTCCCCTGACAAGACATTGATCTGCGTGTTTCTGGCATGTGCAGCGGCTCCTCTGTAATGCAGTGGGCCTGCATGCGTGCCCCCTATATCACCGGAAAACCAAGGACGTCATACAACACCCACCCAGTATGGGAGATCCATTCTGCAGATGTCATATGACTATGGGTGGGGAAGGAAACGGTTAAATTACTTTTTTTTCCTTTTGCTGTTGCATTGTTCTAAACATGGAAAGGATGCGCTACTTTACAGGCATACTAAGGATGTCCCCCAGGCACTTTAAGCATTATTAAAATCACTGCTCCTGAAAAAACACCCGTTTTATAAACTTTTTTTGCGCATTGATACATGTCCCCTGGGGCAGGGCCGGGTCCCTATACACTTTTTATGGCAATAACTTGCATGTAAGCCTTTAAAATAAGCACATTTGGTTTTTCATGTTAGTGTCCCATAAACTTTAACGGTTTTCCACAGCATTCAAATTCGCCGCGAACACCGCATAATGTTTGCATTTCGGTGAACAGGCGAACACCCGATGTTTGAGTCGAACTTACATTTGATTTGAACATCGGGCTTACATTTGATTTGAACATCGGGTTCATCCCTAGTTATCACAAGGAAAAAAACACAATAACACAAAAAGGTGGGGGAAGAACAGAGAGATAGAGAAGAGTAGGAGCAGAGAAAACTGAGGGAAGAGAGAAGCAAACAGAGAGGGAATACCAGTGGGAGAGGCTAGAACTCAAGGAAAATAAAAAGAGGAAGAAAAATCAATCAGGGCATAAGGGAGACCTTCATATAGCGGACCCATGGTTCCCAGATCAAGTCAAATTTTTTGCTGTTATTATGGAGTACACTTATGATTTTTTCTTGGGACATAATCCATGAAGTGCAGAGTAATGTCTTCTTCCTATAATGCAGACCAGTCACTGCTGCTCTCCCTTGTCACTGCTGCCTCCTCCTTTAGTTTTCTGCAGGCAGCCAATAGTGGGTGGATAGGCTCTGCTCTCCCCTCACAGGTCATGTACAGCACGGTGATGATGTCATTGCTTATCTTTGGGTTTACAAAAACATTATATTTAAATAAAAGTTTGTATGCCTGGAGTTCAGCTGTATGTTACCTATGCATTGGAAGAGGGACATGCCTTTTTTTTATATTATTTTATTCAATCTCTTACCAAGCCACTCACAGTAGATGTATTGCGAGCGGGTGACACAGCCAGGCACCGCAGTGTACCCGTACATCTTCCTATCGTACTTCCTAGTTTGGCTGCTCACATGTGCATGCCCCCTGCTGACTTGTGCTGTGATAGGACAATTTGAGCATGAGTTTGTCAGCAGATTTCAGCCAATGATTTTGGCTGAAACTTGCTTTTTGGTTGTGGCCAATCACAGCACAAATACACAGAACTCTATGCATAGACAGCGATCTGTCTTTTTCTTCACCCTAAAATTAACTCAGATTTCAGAGAAATAAAAGATCTGTTAGTAAAGGCAGAACACATAACATACATTACACTTGTTAGGCACCCAGTTAATCCTTTGATTGCCTTTTGATGGTAATTCCTTCCCAGCCAGTGCCAGTAGTACAGTCTACAGTGTACAGTATTATTACTCATCACTGTATTAGTGTCACTCGTGACTTCAGTGTCAGTCAGTTATGCCACGTACACACGACCAGACTTTATGACAGCAAAGGTCTGACGGAACAGATCCGTCAGACAATTTGATCGTGTGTGGGCTCCATCGGACCTTTGCTTGCCAAAAATCTGACGGACTTTAGAAATAGAACATGTTTGACATTTTCCCATCGGAACTCCACCAGACCCAGTTCCTAGCGGGAAACCCGTTCCTCTGTATGCTGGTCTGATGGACCAAATACAATGCAAGGGCAGATAAAGCACCTGCCCGCGAGAATATTTCCAGTGCTGGTTTTCGGCTGCAGGTACTTTACATCTCGCGCTCGCTGCAATAGGAAAAACACATTTTCCTATTGCAGCGAGTGCGAGAGGCAACAATGTCCCTTTTAGGTCTGGTATGGATTTTAAGGAGAAGCCTCTACGCCAAAAAAACGATGTGGGGGTCCACCCAAAATCCGTACCAGATCCTTATCTGTGCACGCAACCCAGCCGGTCAGGAAAGGGGGTGGGGACGAGCGAGTGCCCCCCCTCCTGAACTGTTCCAGGCTGCATGTCCTCAACATGGGGGTGGGTGCTTTGGGGAAGGGTTGGGCGCCCTGTGGGCCCCCCACCCCAAAGCACCTTGTCCCATTGTTGATGAGGACAAGGGCCTCTTCCCGACAACCCTGGCTGTTGGTTGTCGGGGTCTACGGGTGGGGGGCTTATTGGAATCCAGGAGCCCCCCACCCAGATCCCAGCCCCCCACCCTATGCGAATAAGTATGGGGTACATCGTACCCCTACCCATTCACCTGGGGGAAAAGTGTCAATAAAAAAACACACTAGACAGGTTTTTAAAGTAATTTGTTAGGCAGCTTCAGGGGTCTTATTCCTAATTTGGGGGTCTCTTCCGTCTTCTCCGTGCTTTCCGGTTCTTCTCCCACTCTCCGGCCTCTTCTCCCTCTCTCCAATTCTTCTCCTGGGCTCCTCTGCTATCTTCTGCTCTTTTGGCACTCTTTTGCTATCGGTGGCCCGGTTTTCTCCTTCGTCATCTCCTTCTCCTTCTTCTTCCTTCTTCTTTTCTTCCGATGTTCACACAACGTTCTCTCCCGCTGCAATGCTGTGGACTGGTGCGCAACGACTTATATAGGCATGGGGCAGTGCCCCTGGAAGATTTTATCTCTAACAAAACGGCGTAGGGAGGAGCAGCGTGCTGATGTCAGCGCAAATCTATGCTGACCCCGGAAGCAACGGGCATCGATACAGAAGCCGGCCGGTATGATTGATGCTATTTTTTACAAGAGTTGTGTAAGTGCAATTTTCTATTTTTATATTAAACATTTTGGCAATATTACACTATGGTGGTTCCTTCCTTTTATCCATGTGGCGGGAAATGAGCGGTGTGTCCATAGGAATATAATATCGTTGGAGCGGAGTGCTTTAAAGGATACATCCTCCATGTAGTTCAAAGGGATCTAATTAGCTGGTAAGCGTCAGTATTGTCGTTGGTGGAGGATCCTTTCTCACCTTCTTTGTGACGCTCTCTCGTTGGTGTGGTGTGTTTCATCACGGTGGAGATTATAAGCAAAAGTGTTCCCTTTTTGGAGATGGACTAATTATTTGCACTAAGGGTTATAATTTTGAATCTTAGTGGTGTATGAATTTATTTCATATTTATTTAAAGTATAATTAATTTTGCACGATTTGTATTTCACTTCATACATGTGTATTAATTGACCTTTTGTCTCTGTATTCACGTGCATTTAATTGTTTTGGGTCGATCATTACGGCGCAGCTTTTTTTGAAAATTGCTATTATTATTGTGGGTATCTCACATTTAAGTTGCAGCTTTAATATTTTTTAAAACATTTTTTTCACTATTTTTATTTAGCACTTTGTCAGTATTTCTTTTTTTCTAGACAGCGCTGTATTACCATTTTCCATTTTGTTCGCACCTAGAGTATGCGGTCCAGTTTTGGGCACCAGTCCTCAGGAAGGATGTACTCGAAATAAAGCGAGTACAAAGAAGGGCAAAAAAGCTAATAAAGGGTCTGGAGGGTATTAGTTATGAGGAAAGGTTGCAAGCACTGAACTTATTCTCTCTGTAGAAGAGACGCTTGAGAGGGGATATGATTTCAATATACAAATACCATACTGGTGACCTCACAATAGGGATAAAAAAAAATTTGCAGAAGGGAGTTTAACAAGACTCGTGGCCACTCATTAATATTAGAAGAAAAGAGGTTTAACCTTGAGCTACATAGAGGGTTCTTTACTGTAAGAGTGGCAAGGATGTGGAATTCCCTTCCACAGGCGGTAGTCTCAGCGGGGGACCTTGATAGTTTCAAGAAACTATTAGATAAGCACCTGAACACCGCAATATACAGGCATATACAATGTAATACTGACATATAATCACACACATGGGTAGGACTTGATGGACTTGTGTCCTTTTTCAACCTCACCTACTATGTAACTATAAGTGATTACAAAATGGAAAAACTTAGAATAGTTTCATGGTTAGTAAGGTTGAATAAAGACAGTCCATCCAGTTCAACCTGCGTGAGTGTCTACAATTGTTCCTATCCCTGTACATTGCACACTCACATCAGTCCCTTCCCTCAAGGAGCCCACAATCCAAGGTCCCCATTCATATACTAGGGCCAATTTTGGACAGAAGCCAATTAACCTACCTGCATGTCTTTGGATTGTGGGAAGAAACCAGAGTATCTGGAGGAAACCCACACAGGCAGAACATGCAAACTCCAGGCAGGCAGTGTCGTGGTTGGGATTCGAACCAGCGACCCTTCTTACTGCTAGGTGAGAGTGCTAACCACTACACCACTGTGCCGCCTGTGCAGAATGTTAGGAAGTCTGCAAGTTGTATGTTGTATGTACTCCATTTGTTTTTATTTTCTAGAAATACTCTGATGTTCAGTCACCTGTAGTAGCTTTGGTAGGTGTCATGCACCTGGTGGAGAAGCCTGAAGAGAGGAGGACAGCCTCTCCTGCACCTCCCTATTAAAGTGAGCAGGGGGTAAAAAGGCACAGAGTTGCAGAAGTGCCTCATAGGTCTTAACAGAAAGTGGAAATGGTAGACAGGTGTATCTGAACTGGTTAATACTTGGTAGCCTCTCCACAGGAGAGGGATAGGAGATTACATCATTCGCCAATTTCTCTGAAACTAATCAAATGCAAGAAGGATGTAAGCACCATGACAAGGGCATGAAAAAATTATCACCATGTTCATAATCTTCAGAATCATACTTAATAATTAGTAAGTGTACTATCTTCCAATTTCTATAAATATATAAATGTATATTCTTTATCTGATGGAGAGTTTAAAGGCATATATGTGTGATCTATTAGAAGCATATTGTTATCATGTGGCCTTAGCAATACATTGTAGTCCACCCAAAAGGGATTTTCTTTTTTAGTTATAGATGATGAGTAGCCCCCTAGATTCCTTTATGACTTTATACTCCAACAGCAAGCTAACCCTCAATAATACATAACTCTGGTCCTATACACCTGCCCCAGTATTTCCTACTTCATTTTCCATTCTGAATGAAATTTTTTTTTCAGCAGAGCAAGTGAGACTTATTATAATATATACACTAGAGGGTTGACTTACTAAAACTGGAGAGTGAAAATCCAGTGCAGCTGTGCATGGTTTCCAATCCTGCTTTTCCATGGTATCCTATCAGCTTCTAACTTCAGCTTGTTCAATTAAGTTTTGATAAAAAACCTGGAAGCTGATTGGTTTCTATGCAGAGCAGCACCATATTTTTCACCCTCCAGTTTTAGTAAATCAACCCTTGGTGTACAGACCTGAGTTATGCTGGCCATACATTATACAATTTTATTCTATAGATTTCCTTTAGATTTACCAAAACCATATGATATGAGGTCAAATCTAAACACGTTCAATCAGACAGGCCCTTGTACTACAGAGTTGAAGGTAAATCTAAAGGAAATTGAATAAGAAAATTGTATGGTGCATGGCCAGCTTTAGGTTGTTTATTTCTCCAGCAACTGCCAAAAATTGGAATATATAATCTGGATAGACTGGCCCTTTTTGATGATATTCAGATATATCAGAGACTTTGATGTCACTGACAGTTAGAATGTTTACTCCACACAGTGTCTAACTGAGACTTTGAAAGAAGCCAGATAAATAATATGGTCATCCCACATTGCATGCTTTGGTATTAGAAACCTTCAATCTAGCTTCAGCAGATTTTGTAGGGCCACCATTTCAAACTCATTTTTGTCATCTTAAAGGGCAATGCACCTATTCCCTTCCATGGGATTGTGCATGGTTTGTGGATCAAAGTGTTTCAGATTTCACCAATTAAGAATACTCTAATATTTGAATGCAACTTAAGTACATTTATGAAGCATTTAGCACTTAGAAGCCATTGGTGCTAATGGATTTGTAATCTTAATATGAGCATCATTTTTAAAACAAGTAAAATCCACCCCCACAAAGATATAGTATTACTGCTTTTATATTATAGAGCTAAGTGTGTAACTGCATAAATAATAAAGATAGGTCTAGTTGTTGGAATCTACTTACATTGCTTTTGTGAAATAGATTATCATATTCTGCTATTATACTTTTAAAAGTGCACTTAAACTGATCAATAAACAAAGATTTATAACAGCCCCTATATGACAACTAGAAAACTGATCATGAAATATGATAGGTTCTGCAAGATAATTTTCCGTAGCAATTTTACTACTTATTTTTAATTGCAACAATAGCGAATCTGGGTCAAATATTGTAACCATTCTGGTGGTGCTCTTTTATTTATAACAGCATATTTCAACCAGTCTACTTGTGCTCTGATACCTACAACTGCTGCTTTTATTCAAAACATAATACATTTAACAGTACTTTGCTGGCCCTATGTATTGTAAAAGAGACTGTACTACTCACAATAAGTCAACAACAAATAAGCAGAAATGCTGAATAAAAAAGAAAAGGCAAGCTAATACAAAACAGCAGCCCTGGCCAAAAGCCTCAAATAAGCTGAGATACCAGAAGGAGCAGGCATAGGACTGGTCAAGGGTTTGTTATAAGAGTCAGCCAGAAAAAACAGGACAGAACCAGAGATCAAGTTAAAAAGTCGATAGACACAGCAGATAAGGTTTTAGTTCTTACCAAATAATCTTACACAGTAGCAACTGCAGGCATCTCAGGGCCATGATATATCTCTGTAACTGTTCAGATGATATAGAAGCCATGTTGACAAGATTCTAAGAGAGGGGAAATTATCAGCAAAGTGGACACCAGGAGTTAAAACAACTTTCAAACAGAAATTCAAATGAAAAATGAACCAATCCATAAGAAATGCATACGAAAATGGCTCATGTAGCCTGAGTCCATTATTGTATCACAAAGTTCATATCTAGTCCGGGTGTAGCTCACTGAGGCAGCTCTGTGTAGAAGCAAGAAGCAGCTCTAAAATAATCACAGGGGAAAGCACAGGTGCCTTCTAAGTGTAGCTGTTAGGAAGTATTTATTTAAGGTAAAATAAGAACTACTCACAACTACTGATGGACGAACTTCCGACCGGACGTTTTGCGAACGCGAACGCGGCCAAAAGTTTGCGAACCACAAAGATCGCGGCGGACCCCATTGACTTTAATGGCAGGCGAACTTTAAAAACCTCCAGGTCGTATTTTTATCCACAAAATACTTACTAGCTGTGCACACATAGTCCCTTAACATGGACACTGACATAACAAAAGTATTAAGTGAATCTGGGATCGACCACGACAAGCATTCTTTTTTTATCTGGGAAATTTTGACAATTCAGGAGTGCATGAAGGCCATGGAGGAGAGGCAAGGTCAGGCCAGGCTATGAAGGGGGTGCAGGAGATGATCAGTGCCACAGTCAGGGCAGCGCAGTCCTGTGCCAGTGTCCCAGTGTGCCAACCTGTGCTTGAGCCCCTGCCTCTGCCCGGCCCTTACCCCCACCTATGCAGGGCTTCACTGCGGTGGTCCAGAGGTGCCAGTCCAGTGCTGATCATCAGCCATGGTGCTGGCACTGCCTGCTGATTGGCTTCTCCGCTGCTATCTCCCTCACTGTCTGAAACCAGCACCGCGATAGAGACTGAGCACTGACACCAGCACCAAGATAGAGAGGACTGACATAAGCAACGAGATAGAGAGCACTGACACCAGCACCGAGATAGAGTGCACTGACACCACACCAGCACCGAGATAGAGAGAGAGCACTGACACCAGCACCGAGATAGAGTGCACTGACAGCCAGCCCACCTTACTTGGTCCAGGTACACATATGTTCCAACTCTCAGACAGACAACTGAGCAGAGCAGACAAGCAGACATGCCGATAGAGGCTCCGTCCCAGCTCCAGCCACAGATCTCCCCTCAGCCCTCCCCGCTCTCCCCCGGGACTCCACCAGCTACTAACTACTAGCATCCTCACCCAGACTCAGTGAGGACAGTGGCACGGGGCTAGGAACAATCCCCCCTAGCCACCCGATCCACCTCTCGTTTAATTTTTCGCCACGGCCGCGGACTGCCCGCCACCCGCTCCGGGCAGGGGGTTAAGCAACACCGCGGCTCCGGCCCAGTCCGGCCTATACTGCGCTCACTCCACCTGGCAGCCGCCTGCACTCCATCCTAGAGCCACGGTAGACCCGGGCTCGCACGCCGCTCGACCCCCCCAGACCCCGACCCTCATTGGTACCGGGCCCCGGGACGTAGATTTAGGAAAGCCTGGGGCTCCGGCCTAGCCGGCGGCCATCTTGGTCCACCCATCCTCGGTGGCTAAATTATTAACCCCCCCTTTTTTTCTCCAGCAGACCCTAAGGAACTTGGTGCCCCTACCTCATTACCCTTAAGGTAGGCCACACCGCAGCCAGCCTGTCATCACCCTTAATGTGCTAATCATTTAGCCAATACAGACTGGTGGCTGCGGGTGAGCCACAGCCCAAAAAAACTCTCCTCCCGGCGATCCTACCTCTATCCACCCAGCAGGCCGAAGGGCCCCTCCATTTTAAAGACCCCACTGCATGTGGCAACAGGACCCCTCTCCAGAAGCGCCAGGTTTACAGCAAGCCAGATTCACCGCAACCAGACCAACTGACAGCTAACGGGGGCCACTGCAACCGGGTAAGCTCGCACTTCCACCCACCCCCACAGTGATTGATCCAGGGACTGCGTCCGACCGCCTCCGGGGGTCAGGAAGGAATTTTTTTCCCCACTGGTGCGTTTGGCTGCAACTGCCAGGGGTTTTTTCGCCTTCCTCGGGATCAGTCAGAACAGCCGTAGGTTAGCATACCCCTACCCCCAGCCTCCATATCCATTTCACGCCATCTTTAGGACTACTACTCCAGAATCACAGCCAGATTTATTTTCTGATTGGGGATCTTCCCCTCAAGTAAAGGTAGCCGGAACAGCCAGCAACCCAAATACAACAACTCTTCTGCACAGGCGTCCCCTGATCAACTTGCGCGCTAATAGCCATAGCACGACGGCAAGTCTGATACCTAGCCCGTCCTCAGTGTCAATACCCTGATCAGGATCATCATCTTAGGCCCATAGTACCTTCAACCTCATCCACAGACCATGTGTCACTTCAAATACTCAGCAGAAGTTCAATCTCCACAGACTAAGGAACATCAACACTACATTGCCATCTTCCATAGAAAAAATCCTTCAAAAAGAACAACTGTTAAAGACCGGACGACAAGCAACCACCAACCACAGGAAGAGATCTACTCAACCACTACAATTAGATTGCGCCTTGATTAATGCCAGGTCTGCAGTCAAACACAGACTGGAAGTACACGACTTCATCATCGAGAACAATATAGACTGCCTCTTCATCACCGAAAGCTGGTTGACCTCTGACTGCAACACCATGCTCATCGAATTGGTGCCGAAAAACTACAGGATCCTAACCGAGCACCGAATATGGAAAAAAGGAGGAGTCCTGGCAGTGATCTTTAAATCTCACCTGGGGCTCACCAAACCATCATCACAGAACCCGGTGCCTTTTATGGAGACCCTGACTCTACATCTTCAATCACCCCATGACACCACTCATATTCTACTATGCTACAGACCACCGGGACCAAAGTCCAATCTTCTCTCACCCCTCACGGAATTCATCGCAATACACACCCTAAAATGCAAAAATTTCCTGGCACTCAGAGATTTCAACCTCTTGCCAAACAAGCCCAAAGACCCCATCGCGACCACCTGCATCAATCAACTGGAAGAATTGGGGCTCCAGCAACTGATTTCACAATGTAAACGCATATGTCAGCCACGCGAACAGCGCCAGAAGTCCGCGGGTTTGGTGAATCGTGGACACGCAAAATTCGCCGCAAACCGACCGTCGGGTGAACCGCAAGGCCATCCCTACTCACAACTGTAGTGTAAAAACAGGCATGTTTCTCATGGCACTTTATGGGATGGTCCACAGCAATGTAGTCCGGGGGATCAACAAGGGACGTGGTCATCTGTCAGGCGTTACCGGATGCCGGTGGATTCCGGTGCTTCCTAGTCCATGGAATGCACTGTCATAATGGGGATGATGTAATTTCCCAGATGTGGCATGGGGACAGATTGGCGACACATTTGTGGAGCATGTGCTCCTTCTTCAGGTCGTGATGGCACCATATTGGGGAAGGGCTATATAAAGCCACGGCTGCGGCAGTAGTTAGTAAAACCCTGCCCCAGTCTATCACATATTCATAAGGTGTTAATGAATGTGTGATAGACTAGAGTGGAGTTTTACTAATTACTACCACAGCTGTGCCCTTATATAGCCCTTCTTCAATATGGCGCCATGATGGCCTGAAGAAGGAGCGCATGCTCCGCAAATGCATTGTCAATACTTCCTCGAGCCACGTCCCGGAAGTGACATCATCCCCGTTCTGATAGTATGTTCCATGGACTAGGAAGCGCTGGAATCCATTGACGCCGGCATCCAGTACACCCTGACAGAAGACCATGTCCCTTGTTGATCTCCCGGACTACGTTGCTGAGGACCATCCTATAAAGGGCCATGGGCAACAGGCCTGTTTTTACACTACAGCTGTGAATAGTTCTTATTTTACCTTAAACAAATACTTTCCAACAGCTAAACTTAAGCCCCATACAAACTATCAGATTGTCTGCTGATTTTTGTCTTTAGATTTACCAAAACCATGTAGTGCAAGGACCTGCCTGATTGCATACAAATTGAAGCTCCTAAGGTTTGACCTCATATTATATGATTTTGGTAAATCTGAAGGAAAAAAATCAGCAGAAAATCTGATAGTGTGTATGGGGCTTTAGAAGGTGCCTGTGGTTCCCCTTGTGTTGACAAGATTCTGACACTGACTTTATTAAACTTACAGTCAATTGCAAATTATAAGCATTACTTTAGAAACATTTCTTATTTATGGATGAGAAAGCCAATAAAAAATGTTTCTCTTTTCATTCAGACAAATGTAATTCCTTCATCAATGTAATCAGTAAAGTAGCATTTGTCAACACAATGCCCCATGCTGTTGGGATATAAATCTATTGAATGTTTCACCATTTATCATTGCAGAGTTTATGGGAGCCCATTGTTAACTCTTAGATAATTCTATATCTGACAGCTCTCTACTAACAATTAGGAACTAATCAATTTTTTTCCTGGTCATATTATCTTTATGACAACTATGACATAATGATCACATGCAAGCTGGCATATTTGATTATACATAAAATTCACCACTTTAAATAAAATTTTCTACATTCTAGTCAATTTCACCATTATATGTTTTAGAGCAGGGTATTTATTATACAGGCATAAAAAAATTAAATACATATATTATGTCCTTACAAAAAAACTTTACAATTGAAAACTGTACTGAGAGAATATGGAGGAAACTATTGCACACCTCACATTCTGAAAATGGTAGTTGCCATGCTGACATTCTCATCCAGTGGCTTTAATATTTTCTAAGGCACTAACCTGTAACAATGATGCAGAACAGGAGTTACAGTAAGCCATTGGTTTTACTTTCTAATATGCATGTTTGTTCTAGATCAATTATTCAGAAAGTTCTGATGCCAAAGACATCCAGACTCCTACCATACTTAGATAGAAGTCAACAATGGCATACTTCATATTTCTTTTATCAAAGCCCCATGTGAGACTTTATAAGACTTTCCCTCCCTCTCACTGTGCTTGGTTTGGCTTGGGTGTCTGAAGTATGAAGTCTGTACATTTACTAAATTTTACAACTTTGCAATATTCACTCATGCATTAGACATGTGCACACTGAAATATTTTGTTTTCGTAATTTAGTTTTGGTTCGAAAAATACATTTATTTAGTTACTCCCGAAATTCGTTTTTATTTATTTCGTTTTGTTAAAAAATGCATTTGTCTGAAAATCATTGAAGTCTTATGGTGTCTGTCGAATGTTCCAAGAAGATTCGATGGAGCAGCTAAACTGCACGACGCTGCAATCATACATTTCCGGTCGAATATTCTGCCTACCGTACAAGCTATAATAGAATTCTAATGTTGTATGACACTAGTAATAATTATATTTATTAATTATTGTTACTAGTCAACCAACATTAGAATTCTTCTATAGACTATGGACAGAGCATTTGACCATAAATGTCCACTAGCGGTGACTGCTTTGTCAAATCTTCACGTCGAATCATTTCTCTCTATGTCGAATAATCTTTGACTAATAGAGTTAGGTTAGGCACATTCGACCTTTTTTTTTTCTATTGTCTCTATAATGTGGAATATTTTCTCTCTATGTTGAATCTTCTCTATGTAGAATAATCTTGGACTAATAGAGCTAAGGTTAGGCACATTCGACCACAGGTCCGATGGACACAGATTGCTAATGTTAGCGTCATGTCGAATTTCTTATCTATATCAAACTGTCACAACAAAAACGAAAATAAAGCATTTTTTTATGTTGGAACGTTTGGTTTTCGGATTCTGCATGTTCATTATTGTTTGTTAAAATGATAACGAAAATACCTGAAATTTGGACAAAAGTGCATTCGAAACAAATGCACATGTCTATCGTGCATAACTGTAAAGTTAAAACCACAGCACTAGTGGTTTTATATACCAATCTGTTCCCTTTTTTATTTATGAGATTACCACAATTTCTGAGGAAAGGGAGTTCCAAGGTATTTCCACTCACGTGTCTCCATGATGCTAATCTGCTGAGAGTCATACAGTTCATGAATTATAAGTGCTCCAAATTTTGTAATTCTCTGCAGATCAGACACATTTACATGCAAGTATGCATAAAAATGTTAGTGTTAAATCAATGAGTCTCGTAATTCAATCATCCTTATAGCTAATAAATGTCAGGTGTGTACTAAATAAGTATACAATATCACACAAAAAACCTGAAAATAGAAGTTACTTTACAGATTTATTCATTTTTTATTTTCACATAGGCATCAGCACATTATAATTTCTTCCATGCATTCATTGATTGATACCAATAGATATCACAGGAATGAAGATGGGAAGACTGACATATTAAACCTGAAGCAGTTCTTAAGACATGCATAACCTATTTTAACAATGCTTATCATAAAGAGTGGAGTGCACTAGTGTGAAGAGTGAATTGCACTATAAGTGCACTTATCCTTTAACAACTGTGATCCCCAGAACACTCATGTATTACTTAGATATAGATGTTTATCCTGCTGCTGTGCTACATGTGCTTGTGTTAAGTGAGATAGGATAGTAGCCAGTCAAAGTGGTAAAGAAGGACCAGAACGTTTTTGTGTTTATTTTTAAAGATAACTGAAACTGCAAAATCACAGACTCATCACTTTTTTCTTACCTGAATATTTACATGATGATGTCAATTTGTTTGAGCTGCAGATAATCAGGCAATCATGATTCCAGAACTGTAAAATTTTCTGAGGAATGATCAAATATTCATACATATATTAACGAGACTCAATTTCAATTACCTAAAAAGTAATATATAGCAGAATTAGGTACCTGCATGTACCTCTTTTCTAACTTTCCAAGCAGCTCAGGCACTTCAAAACCTGGGGCGATAAGATATGCAAATCTCTACTTTTCCAGAAAACGTCAAGAGGTACACTGCTCCCCCTACATGCCCCTTTTTGAAACTACAACATTAAGTAAAAGAAAACATCCAGTAAATAGAAAATTGCAGACGGTGGACCTACTCTTTACTTTTGCCAAGATTGTTGGGTTCCAATGGCACTCAAAAAGTTAGATGTATATGGGGAAGTTAGATGTATATGGGGAAGTTAGATGTATATGGGGAAGTTAGATGTATATGGGGGCATCTGTGGGTACCTACCAAAATACTTTTTTTGAAAAATAAGCTTTAGCTAATACTCATAACTAAACACTCCCTGCCCAACAGCCCTCTAGCTTACCCCTTATAAGATATTTTAAAAAACCTGCCAAAATGGGCTAAATACTTAGGCCTCTTTCACACGGGGCGGATCAGTAATGATCCGCCCCGTGATGATCCGCTCGCTCAGCGGGGATCGCTCCGTTGTCCCCGCTGAGCCGGCGGCGGACAGGGCGGTCTCCGCACACTGTGCAGGGACCGCCCTGTCAGCTCTCCGCTCTCCTCTATGGGGATCGGATGAGCACGGACCGTCTGTCCATGTTCATCCGATCCGCTCTGCAGACGGACAGAAAAATAGGATTTTCCTCCGTCTGCAGAATCGGACAGTTGCGGAGGCAGACAATAGCGGGTGTCTGCGGATGTTCATCCGCAGACACCCGCTATCCCATAGGGATGAATGTATGCCTGTATTTCATCCGCAAACGGATGGATGAAATACGGACATACCATCCGCACGTGTGAAAGGGGCCTTACTCAAAACCATGGTCAGGTGAAACACTGGAATCCAAGTATTTTTTCTCCTGAACTGCAGAAGAGAGGGGTTCTTCTTCCAATGCCCACATTGCTGCCTGATGATGTGGGCAATTCTGGACTTGTCTGTCCATTGGCAAGGTCATTATAGGGTCCTGAAGCCTCCAGCAGCAACATGATGAATTTACCATTTTACTTATGCTTATGAGTGTGTTTTTTTTTTGTTTTTATTTTGTTCAATTTGTATTTAAATTTAGACAAACAAAATGTTATTGCACTCTACTATTACAATTTCAGACCTGGTTCAATCAAAAATGTTTTAATTCTTAACTGAAGATGCTTCGATCCTAACTACCATCACATGTTGTATTTCATTTATTTATGTATTTATTTATTTGGTTATATTGGTTAGGGATTAGAGCTTTTGTCAGTTTTTGTTTTATACCATATGTTTCTCTTTTGGGGAGATCTCCCATCTCTTACATTAGGCAGGAAATTATGAGAAATCTCTTCAATGAGAACCCGCATAAAAACAGAAACTCATTTTAGCAGCATAAGAAAGGATTAGACTTTATGGCCGTGTTTTTTGTTTGTTTCTTTTTAATTTGTTGTACCTTCTTGTCCCAGTGACAGTTGTAAGACCCCTTTCACACCGAAGTGCTGCTAAAACAGCTCTAAACTGATGGTCATTTTTGCAGTGATTTAGCAGCATTTTAGTGGTGCTTTTGTGTTGCTTTTTGGGAGCGTTTCTTTTAAGGTCATGTGATAACGTGACTTTTAAAAAAAAAGGAAAAAAAGACCCATTTTGCATGGCTTTGAAATCGCCTTTAAGGAGCTTTGGAAGCGCTGTCTATTAATTTGAACAGACAGGGGCATTTTGGGAATGCTACAGTATTTATAGGACTCCCAAACTGCCCCAAAGAAGCAGCTTTCAGGAATTTTTCTAACTTCCCGCAAGCGCACCGCCAGAGCGTGAAAGCACACATTGCAATGAATGGGGGGCAGTTTTCAGGTGCTTTTTTCTAGCACTAAAATGCCTGAAAACTGCCTCCGTTTGAAAGGGGTCTAACTTTGATTTGATAGGAACAGGAAAAGAGGGAAATTCACATTTTCTAGATTCATAAATCAGAAAGAATTAAAAGCAGATCTCAATACGAATAATAGAACTGTAAATAGAAACAAATATAAAAGCATTTTTTTTTGCGATGCTTAACTTCAGTCCAGTCCTGTCATTTGCAGTTTTTTCTTTCTGCTACTAACTGTTGCCAGTCTTCCAGGTTGAGTGGCACTGGCTATCTGTCAGCCTAGGCTGTCATGGACACACCTTCTGGAAGTACATCATCACACCAGTCTGGGATCAGAGCTCTACTGCAGTGAACTGAGCTTACTCATCATTATGTGAGCACCATTTGGTCAAGGAGTAAAGGTCAACCATCACTGCCATGAGATAACAAAGAACATGTGAAGACACTGAACTAAACAGAAAAATTTGGGAGAAAAAGTATGCAAAGCATTTTTTTTTTTTTTATTGCTTTGGGGGGCTCAAGGAAGGTAGGAGGAGCTTGTGGTAACAAGGTAGTTCAACCTAAAGCATTGGCATGGCATAATAACCAGAGATCTAGCATTCTCAAATTCTCAACAATGGCAGCCTACATAATTCTGTCATTACAGGTATACTTTAAGTATAACCTTTTAGAAATAATTCTGCTGAAGTCAGAGCATACCATGATTGGTTGATGATTGATCAAAGATGAAAGATTAGAAGACTTGGAAAATTTTCAATTGGTTTCAAGCTTATTTTTTGGTTTATGAGGAATCATGTTCTGAATCAATATTTTTCAATTGGGGTTAATTTTTCCAATAAACTTTTGACACTGAATTGACTTATTGATTGATTAATTGATGTAGGTGAATAGACTACTTGAGAGAGAGGTCTGGTGGATATTTACTCTCAGTACTAAAACCCCTGCAGGTATGAACTGCAGGTGGAATTTGGATTTGTTTCTAAAATAAAATAAAATAAAATAAAACAAATACTATAAAGTATTGATTGCACTGGATGTTTTATATCTGCTGCTTTATCCCTATTATTTTTATTAATGGAATGCTTTCTTTTTGTTGTAGAGCACAACGTCAATCTAGATATCAGCTTGCACAAGCTTATTGTTATGCATGGTGTCTTTTTGTTATGCTGAATCTTTTCACAGTGTTGTAAGCCCACATCCGATACAAATAGAATCCAGTGTGGCTTTTTACTGTCATCTGCCAGTTTTTGATTTTAATTGAATAACTGTTTTATTGACACTGCTTTTCCTCATATATGAGGCATGTAGTATACATTTTCTGCCATTCATTTTGTGACTATGCTGTGAACAAGGCTGTAAGCCAAAAGCATGCCAGCTGTCTTTTATCTTGACCTTATGTAGCAAATAAGGATTTTCTTGGGATTCTGGAGTTGCCGGCTACATTTTCCTTGGAGTTAAGCCTATAAATAGACTTACCTGTAGGTAATGGAAATATCTCCTAAACCTGCATGGTGTAGGAGATATTTACCATATACGCTTGTGCCAACGTCATCGCCAATTGCACTCTAAAGAAAGGGCACAATTGTGGCATTTCTATGGGGCCCATGCCATGACCGGCAGCTTCTGCGCACATGATGTCCTGCGACTCTGGCCAGGCACAGAGATGGAGTCCTCGGCCCTGGAAGGAAGAGGGGTGAAGATAGATGCAGCCACCAGTGGGGACATCGGGGCTTCATTTGCAGGTCGGTGGCACATAACGGGCTAGTATGTGATGCATACTAGCCCATTATGCTTATACTTTGCAGGGAACAAAAGAGGAAGTAAAACCCATCAGGGTTGTTAGGCCGGCTGTAAAATTCTCGGCTGTGTATGCACTTATCTCACACAGTTTCACATTGCTCTCTTTCACTCTGAAATGTGTTACAAAGTAAAGTCTATGTGAAAGATGACTCAGAATGCTTATTCCTGCCCAAACAGACCACATCCCAGATTGCAGCTCTTAGGCCTATGCCCGGTATCATAGGGACGGGTCAATAGAGAGCTTGTAAACAGCGGTCTCTTAAAATAGATGTACATCTTAGCTGAATGGGCTGTAGATAGTGGAATGTTGTGTACATTTTGGATTCGGGGCTGGGGGAGGGAATAGTTGCTACAAGTTAATGCTTCTAATGTCCTGCAGCTTGTTCACAGCTTGTCCCTGTCCACATGCACTACAGTCATATCAGGCTGCATGTGTTTTCTACAGGGTATAGTACATTGCTTATTGCATTGATTTGTTTCACAGCCTATTACTTTACACATACACTATACTAATACCAGACTGCACATTTCACAGGACATATTTTTCCTAAGTGTTGTTGGCTGTTATTTTTTATAACAAGCCTTTGTTTGAAATGGTGACAACAATGGAATGTACCTATGTAACTTACATCAGAACTAAGTGTATAGTTTCCTACAGCATGTGTTATATCCACATAACACAGCACCACATAACACAAAACTCCCATGCAAGGACATTTATTTCACTATTTCCAGATGTTGTTTTTATTAAAGTTAGCCATTGAAATAAAAATTAGGCTTTCCTAGTGTTGGTATTGTGTTAAAGCTAATATGAGATTTTAGTAGCACAGTTTAGATTCACTTTACAAAACTATGCTTGAATTCTTTGAAGTAAAATGCTGTGGTACATTCTCTTATGTGCCCTGCCTGTGTGCACAGATCTGTACCCCCAAAAATATGTTTAAGGACCAATATCTGCATGCAATAATGGATTGATAGCTGGCTCTTAATTTTTTTTGCCAGAGCAAAGATCAGTGCAAGAACAGTGTGCACCTAAAGCATTATATCATTCCAGTTACTGCACCCAGGGCTGGTAATAAGGCAGTACAGCCACCCCTCATTTACTGGGCCCAGGCCCCATCAGTTCAAATGGGGCACATGGGCACCTGTGGAGCAGGACGTTCAGCTGTACTGTCTTATTGCAAACATTGATCCTCACCTGCCTCCCCTTGCAGTGCTGCCAGCTTCTTCTCTACTTTCCCCACTCCAGGCTGCACTGCATGGGCCCCTTCAATCTGCTGTATGGGCCACACTGTGTGCCCCTTTCCTGCACAATGCTGCCAGCTTCCCTCGTCTCCCACCGGCAGCTGGTGAGGGCACATAGGAGGATGTTTAAAGATGGAGAGTGAGTGACTGGATATGTCATTTACTGGCCCCTTTCTAGCCTGAATGAACACAGTGAGCGACCATTACCAATAAGTCCTATATCCATTCATCAGTGAAGCATAGTAACCGGGTTTGCTATGCTTCAGTTTTTTAATGAGCAGGAAGCCCCCAAGAGCTTCCTATTCATTCATCTGTGCAGCTGAGGCTACAGAAAAAGGGACTGATAAATCTATGTTCTAAGTTACTTTCAGGCAGGGGAAGGGGGCCCTGCAAAGTAGGCTGTTTGGGGCCCCATGATTGAACAGCAGCTCTGACTGCACCGGATGACCATAGATAACATAACATCTAGGTATACACTAGTTGTATCCTGTGCAGTACCTTAATTCATGTAGTAATGCCCCAGCCTGTGCTCTTTGTCTCTAGTATATTGGGCCTAGCCTTGCTATTTAAAATTGTCCTGGTATTGGCCTCTGCTGTGCCATCTGCAGTCTATTCATGCTTATAGTAAAATACTTGCCCATACTCTTTTCCTAGTCCAATTTGGACAATTCCTCCTCAATAAAAAATATGCCCAACCCTTTGTTTTTTATGTTGTCATGCTGCTAGCCAATTTTACACTACTGTGTCATCTGCAATCTCTTAAATTTTTAGTAAAACACCTGTTTACTCTTTGTATTTAGCATATTTCAGACAGTTCTCCATCATTCTCCATCATTAAAAATGTTCTTCTGTTGTCCAATTTTACACATCCTCTGTATCCCCTATGGCAGTGATGGCGAGCCTTGGCACCCCAGATGTTTTGGAACTACATTTCCCATGATGCTCAACCACACTGAAGAGTGCATGAACATCATGGGAAATGTAGTTCCAAAACATCTGGGGTGCCAAGGTTCGCCATCACTGCCGTATGGTATTCTAATTATCATAGTAAAAAAACAATTTGTACTGCCTATGGTACATTTCTGATAATTCTCTCTCACTGAAAATGTCCTGTTGCTGGAATTTTTTTTTAATTCTAAAATTAAAGTGATTAGACTGCAAGAGGCAATTGTTGCTGACAATCTGTTCAAGGCATCCTTTGAAGACACAAAAATGAAAACCACCATGCACGCAAAAAACTGTACACCCTAAATCCAGGTTTTTGAAAGCCAGCTTTTCTCAGTCACATATTCCCCCACTCTGACGAAGGCCCTTTATGACATAAAATATGCAGCAGTGCCAGCTAGTACCTTTAATCACATATTGGTCCACCTCCAGCGAGTGGTACAAACTTGACACCCAGCAGTCCCTGTATATGATTTTTCGTAAGCATTTTAGTTAAAGCCTTGCTTGCTTGACCAGGGCAGGGATAGCCTTATGAGGAAAAAATAAAAATAAACACTTGAATCTAAAAAATAAGATTTGAAAAGTATTAAACAAGGTAAATCTGTAAATAGCATAACAATTAAATTGTACAGTCCATATAAAGTTTATTCTGAATAAAGAGAATACAATGCATTTTGGGGGCTCCTACCACCCCTTTTTTTTAAGAGCTTATCTGATGATCATGAATGGAATGGAGAGATAATGTCCTGGAGTGCAAGTATAAAAAATTGAGCAGATGTGTACAGAATGTACATATGAATGATCTCTACTCATCTGCTCTATCTCAATAATTATAGTCCAACATTGTATTTTCATACAAGACCTTATTAAAAGAGGGAGGTGTTAGATCTTGAAACATGTTGGCTTCCCGTTTTACTGAATTAGCCCCTATGTGATAGCAATTGAGCAAAGTGAAATAAATAGGTACATTTAAAAAAATAATAATAATAAAATAAACAAAAATTTAAAAAGTTGTACCCTACAGTCATCCCATCCACACATGTGAACACAAATACATGCGTCAAGTGCATATGTGTGTTACATTGCAATTGCTCCACACATGTTAAAGTGTCTGACGTGAATGTCAAAGTGGGATCAATAATTCTAGGTCTCTCATTTGCAGGTAATTTACACTGTTAACCTGTAAATATATTTAAATTATTGCCACATTGATAAATGTGGATGCAGCATAAAAAATTGCAACCTCCATATTTTTATTCTACAGAGACTCTGCTTTTAGAATATATATAATATCCTAAGTTTTAAGTACTAATTATATAGCACAAAATGCAGATTTTAGCATGTGTGTGAAAAATGTAAAAAATTGCTCTAGAGGGGAGGTGGTTAAAAAATTGTTGTTTGACCTTAGCACAGTATAGGCTCTCAACAACCTGCGTTTGAAGTCTCAGACATGCAACCTTATTAGTAGAGGAGTCTGGGATGAATTCAGTGACTACCTTATCTAGTTGGGATATTGCCTGTTGCATGTTGCATTTAGAAGAGTGTTTACCCTGGTTATGTGCAAGTTAAGGATAATTAAAACAGGGAGTTTGAAGGACTCCCAGATTAGTAGTGTTGTGGTTGAGTTATGGTTTTGAATAAGAAAAGGATTCCCCCTCCCTTTGAAGAGATTGGAGTTTTGGCAATAAAGTTCAGTTGCCAGGTTGTTTAGAGTAGAAAAGTCCATCAGGGAGAATAATTGGAGAGGAGCAAAAGCCCACATTACATATGCAACCACATATTGTGATTATTTACAAAAGGCAAATTCACTTTGCACTACAAGTGCACTTGGAAGTGAGGTCGCTTTATATCTGAGGGGAAGATCTAAAATGAGGGGACGCTTTTCAGATTTTTTCATCCAATCATGTGCAAGCAAAAATGCTGTTTTTTTTATTTTCCTTGCATGCCCTCCCTCAGATCTACAGCGACTGCACTTCCAAGTGCACTTTCAGTGTGGATTTGCAAGTGGGTGTGCCTTTCATAAATAACCCCCACTGTGGGAGATGAAAAACAGGAGCAGACTACTCTAGATGGATATTTACAGTGATTGTAAAGTCTATTTTTTTGGGGTAAAAAATATCAAACATGTTATACTTACCTGCACTGTGTAGTGGTTTTTCACAGAGCAGCTCAAATCCTCCTCTTCACAGGTCCCTCGTCGGTGCTCCTGGCCCTCACTCCTGTTCAGTGCCCCACAGCAAGCAGCTTGCTATAGGGGCACCCATACTGAGCCACAGCTCTGTGTGTCCATTCAGCCTGGCCCTGCCCCCTTTCTCTCCCCATTGGCTGACTGACTTTGATTGACAGCAGCATCCCTAAAAGCCTTGTACACACGCTCATGGGTTCGGGTATATGTGAGATGAGCTGAAGAATGTTTGGGCTAATTGTTCACGCTGTGGAGACTGGGCGAATTCTACAAGCGGTTGGGAGGCCAATAAGAGTACTCGGAGTGCCTGGGAGACCTTATATTCTTGCTACATGCTTTCTGTGATCCTCTGTAATGGGGATCATAGACTTCTGGTAAGAAGTAACTCCTCACACAGCGGTGGTGGATTTAACATTATTCACACTTTGGATTTGAAAAACATTATTTTTTGATGGATGGACTTTGCTTCTTAAATCACAATTTGTAGTCCTACATGGGTGTATGGTTCATATGTGATTTTTGCACAGTATTGGACTTTTTTAAGTGTTTTCACAATTTGCTGTTTCATGGTATTTTTTCACTGCATATTGAATTTATTCATAGGAATATCACTATTCTCTATATTTTATATATCCTTTTTGTATAGATATATTGTATAATGACTCATGAGAAGATGTACATATAATATATATTGTGGCGTTTTCTGGATGTCAAACACAGCACTTTTTTTTCTGTTTTGGATTCACGCTGACCACATGAAATTTTACGATTGACGTGATTCTGACACACAAGCAAGGTCATTTGTAGATACACAGTTTACATTTTATTGGTTTAGCACGATTCTATTTTTTTACATTTTTGCCACTGTAGTTATGTTTTACAGGAGAGTTGCTGCTTCCATTGGTTTTTCATAGAAACCCTTTTAAATTGTAGGTGCACTCTACTAGAGTGCATTGTTAGTACCGTAACACAGTTTCTTTTCCATTTTTCCACTCATTAAAACCATCCTAGGCACTGGAGAGATAGGCTCACTTATCAATGTCTACAAGGTCAGTCTGATCGCCATGATGACAGGTTCTGATTTCATCAAAACTTCCCTTGGGAAGGAATCTGTAAACGCTACTTACCCTGTCACCTTAGTCATGGCTTGTGCAATTTGGGATTATTACTGGAAGACTGGCATAAAGGTAGGTTTTAAGTTCGCTTGAGTCATTTGCAGTGCAAAGAAGTCTTTGATCTGGCTGTCACTGGTTAAGAAAAAGCTGGGCGATGAATGGCTAATTCCAGAGCATTTCTGTATCAGAGGCAGTACACTGTTGGTGCATATTGAAAGACAGATCTACCAGCATGTGACATGCAGGTAAGCAGTGCACGATAACCTCCCAAAGGCTTGAGTGGCCAAGATATGAGTAGGTAGAAGAAGCTGAAGGAAGAAATTAGTGGCTTAATGAATACCTCATAAGACATCTTAATCTCCAGGACCTAATTGAACTATTCTCGAATGGTCCCTCCCTTCTGTGTTTGCCATCCTCCTCATCCGGGCCATAGGAGAGGCAGAAGTGCAGATATTCTTGTCTACATTCCTTCACTCTGAAGCATAGGGTACTCTTTCTCACCTTCATTCTGATGAGAAGGCACTCCCTCCTTTTCACTTTCAATCTGATGAGATTTTGCTCCCCTCCTTTTGCTCTGATGCACTTCTTTCACTCACACTTCTTTCTTCCATCTCTTTGATGAGAGAGCCTGTGCTCAGGCTTTTGCTCTCACACAAAGAGGAGTGTGACTGAGGTGATAGACAACCTTGAATCTAAAATGAACTGTGTTGATTCCCATCATAGTGGAACTACCAATATGATTTCCAAGGAAAACTGTTATTGGCTGTTTTCCAATGTGATGTTCATGTGATATACAGCATGTAGTGGGGGCTTCCTTTTTTTAAATTGTAAGCTTGTAATGGACATTTAGCACATGTAACTACTGTCATTCTAAATCTGAACATTAAACAGTAGAAACCCAAATCCCCAACTTGTGTGAGCATAGTTGACAACGAACAACAGGCAAGTTCCATAGTCAAATATAGAGCAGATGTTCATGTTATAATAGGATCAAAGCAGAATGTGCAGTATAGAGGTTGGAGAAGAACAAAAACCTATGAGCTCCGTTACCCAAGGTACCCAAACTAGGGAGGGTTGAGGGAGATTTTTCACTGAACAGCATTGTAACTAGTAAAGGGAGTACAGTGATGTAACAGGAATTAGATACCTTTAAACAGCCTCCTATACATTGAAACAGTTGGCTTTCCACTAAGAAAGATTGAGCAACCCAGATTAAACAGGCCATTGGTTAAGTGGAAATAATTTGAAATATCTATAAAAAACAACAAAAAGAGCCCCCTCCCCCCTTCTGTGAACAAAGTACCTACAAGTGCAGGGTAGATATTGAATGGGCTACCCTTTTGCCAGTACCTGTGTCCTTTTTAAGCTAGGTAAAAACATCTTCTGGGCTTGTGAAAAAAAAAAAAACATGTGTGATTACCGTTAATAACTCAGTTAATGTGTTACACTGTCTAAAATACTGTACATGGTCCCTACTGTTTGTAGCAATTGACAGACATTCCAATAAAACCTAAGGTTGATGTGGCACAATCTATTCTCAAGATCATCTTGCTTCTGGGTTAGCTGGTGGAGCTGTTATTGCTTTTTCTCAGAGGTATGCTGGAATGGAAGCTGTCCTTTTTGCTGTTGCATGCCTTTCTCCCTGGCTATATTATTTCCCTTCTCTATTTTCTGATGTGTTTTGGAAGATCTAGCAGCCTATGGCTATAGGTTTTCCTAGTGCAGCAATGCCTCCAGTGCAGTTAAAAAATGAGTCAAACACTATTAGGTGACTCTGGCCAAATCCTTTTGTACCTCTATTAGACATGACCAAAGTCTCACTAGAGAAGAAGGAGGGATCCTAAAATCTCTACAAGATCTCGGTATTGTGATCAAAGACTCTGACAAGGAAGGAGCTATGGTTATACTTAACTCTTCTGATTATCTTAATAAGGCACTGGGACAACTCTCTGGTGAAGAAACTTGCGCATGTTTGTATTTATATACCACCCAGGGGTATAAGGAACATTTGGATTTTATTATCAGAGAGGATGTGTCCATAAGTATCATTGATCACACTGCGGCCGAGAGCCTGGTACCCCTTCATCCCTTCATTCAGCTGTCCCCATTTTTCATAACTTTTCTAAGACACACAAAGCTGATGTTACACTTTAGGGTAGACCCATTGTAGCAAGCTCTCTAGATGAAATTTTTGGCAAATTGATAGACATCCAAGCCAATTCTTCACCAGTCTTTGAGTTCACGGCACCAGCATGTTGGCTGTGGGAAGTCAGCTGTAACTCCTTGTGGCTTCACAGCTGGCTTCCTACTGCAGCGTACTGCACTTTGTTAATGGTCCTGCGGCCTTCTGGGGCCTGTGACCTGTCCCAGAAGGCTGTGGGCAAAGGGCGGAACTCTCACTTGGATTGCCTAGGCTGTTTGGGGGATTAGGAAGGATTTTTTTCTCCTGCTGTAGCAAATTGGAGCATGCTCTGCTGGGGTTTTTTGCCTTCTCTGGATCAACTGTGGGTATAGAATTGGGTATATTGGATTTTTTGTTTTTTCTTTGGTTGAACTGGATGGACTTGTGTCTTTTTTCAACCTGACTAACTATGTTACTATGTAACTGTGTTTGTTTCACTATGTCCTTTACATATTGATTCTGAATGAGAGGGACTGGTTCATTATAATCAGCTGGTGTACTAGTGTTCTAATGAGAAAAGCTGCACTGGCCACATCCCTTTAGACGTATTTATGAATTTAACTCTTGGAGTATCTTGAGAAAACTGAAATTCCTATTGTGGGGAAGGGAGTGGTTGACTTGTATCTTAGTGCAGACTCCTGGGAAAATCAATGAGCCAATCAAATAGGCAGAAAGTGTATTTTCCGGGGGCATTCTATACACCAAGACTTTATAGAATGCCTCCAGGTTGCTATAATGCATTGAACTTTACAGAAAATTACAGCCGCTACAGACTGAAAAGGAAATGTAACTTTTAATAACTTTCAATTACAACGTGGCTTGTTTTTTTAATTTGCTATATTTTTTCCCCCCTTTGAGGCCCAGCTGAACTTATAGTTTAAACTGGCAAAATCCAATTGGCGCATTGAAACACAAAACCAGATGCATCAAAACAAAAAGGTATGCAAAGACTTATGCCACGTACACACGACCGGTTTTTCCATAAGAATAAACTCTGGCGTTTTTTCCGACGGAGTTCCGACAGAGTTCCTCTGAAACGGTCTTGCCTACACATGAGCACACCAAAGTCCAATCGTCTAGAATGCAGTGAAGTACAACACGTACAATGGGACTAGAAAAAGGAAGTTCAATAGCCAGTAGCCAATAGCTGCCCATGCTTCATTTTTGGTCGGAACAGCATACAGACAAATGGTTTTCCCGATAGGAATTGATTCTGTCGGAAAGATTTAAAACATGTTCTATTTCTAGGTCCTTCAGAATTAAAAAAAAAAAAAGTCTGATGAGGCCCACACACGGTCGGAATATCTGATGAAAAGATTCTGTCGGACTTTTGTGTGCATGGCATTAGAGTTTGTTTGGTTTAAAAGCCACTGTCTGAGAAGTTTGCTTTAAAGAAGGACCCTTTCTCTCTCCGTGTAAGAAGGTGTAACTACAGAAATCAGTGCTTGAGTTTTTCAGGAAGCATGAGATTTGCTAATTGCAAAGCTCTAGGTCTACTTCGCAATGGTCCTCAGACCTCTGCAAGTAGATCACTGCTTCTACATAGATGGAAAGGTTCCTTCTCTGCAGCATGCTGGCAAGGGAAAGTTTATTTTTTATTCAGATTTTGGCTACTTTCTAATAAAATTAATTATTTACATGGCTTTTATTTTGATGCACCTGTATTTAGCTGATTTAGACTGAAACTTCAATTATGTTTTAAACAAATGTGTTACAGCACCCATCAGCAATCTACAGATGGAATAATAAAAATAATAATTATAAAGGGAAGCTAAAACATGGACATTACTTCTAAAGTATCATGTGCACAAATCATGCATGTTAGAGCAAGCAGAGACAAGCACAAATAGAAAAGGTGCCAGTTTGCATTGAACAACTTAGACATGAATACCCTTTAAAACAAAATCTAAACAAAATCACAGAGCTTTATAACTTTCAACTTAGCAGCAACCTTACTTGTATCACTGCAATGTTTAAATACTAAAGTGTGATAATACTTCTCACCTCAGTTAATGGATTTATCAAACACCTTATTTCATGGTTTCTGCTTTTGATTTATGAATTTTGATCCTAGAGACAAGAGTCCTGTGAGTATTGATTGCAGAAAATGTCAGACGAACAGAAGTTCATTTCACTTGTACATGTGGAAGTCTCTGATTCTCTGACAGCTATGTCTACTGAGAATCAGCTGTCACCGTGCTAGAGTGTCACAATGCCATCAAAGCAGGAAACCTACCCACCCAACAGACAAAATTACACCATGTTATGGAATAAAATGACACACAAATGCACAACTAGGAGTTTGTTCTGTCTGTTGGCCTGTTCTTTTTAATGAAGAAACATGATGTTTATCATACGTTAGAACATTCTGCAAAGGAAACAAGTGTATCAATGCATTTGCAAGAAGTAGGTGGGGTCCAGCTGTTTGTGGCTTCTGCCTTTGACTGCAAAATGCCTGACAGGATAATGGAATGTCATTCTGCCAGTTCTTTAGCTGATTAGGGACAGTTTGTTTATTGATTGGCTTTCTTCTAGAATTTATTATTCTCTCTTTCCAATGATAAATTAGAGTAAAACATATACATGCACTCCAAAATCATTAGTCTAAGTTTGCAAAAGCAGTGACACATGTGGACTGCACAAATTTAAACACAGCAGTCATATATTGCCACTATTTCTAAAAATTGTAAACAGATCTTTATGAATTTAAAATAATTCAAGAATCTATTAGTGCCGGTTAAAAAGGCTCACTTTGTAAATTCAATGGGAAAGTAACAGAGTCTCCTGCTAGTCAATCCCCTAGCCCACTTATGATTACCTATAAACATAAACTCTGTTCAAGTTCTTTGTCAGATGATGTCAGAGCTTAAACAGGGCTGATCACATCATCCTTCATCTCATGTGATAGTGCTGAGGCCAAGTGATTGGCTGCTCAGCCCAAGCTTTGCACTATGGGAGGAAGTCATGTAATCAGGAACAGGGGGTATCTGCAGAAACTCCAACTCAGCAAGAGAATGTTAGCCGTTGTACACATGGTCAATTCTGATGGAAAATGTCCGATCAGACCTTGTTGTCGGATAATCCGACTGTGTGTGGGCTCCATGGGACTGTTTCCGTCGGAATATCCAACTGACAAAGTTTTAGAGCTGGGCTATAAAACTTTTCGACAACATGATCCGATCGGACTTTGTTTGATTGTGTGTAGAGAATTCCGGACAAAGAATTCTCGGACAAAGTGCCACGCATGCTCAGATCAAATTCCTAGACCAAAGCTATTAGCTACTAGCCTAAACGTAGTCCCGTCGTAACTAAATAACGTCATCACGTTAAGTACGATCGGATTTTCCGACAACTTTGTCCTACTGTGTGTATGCAACACAAGTTTCGGACAAAATCCGTCGGACAAAATACGATGGATTTTGTTGTCAGAATGTCCGACCGTGTGTACAAGGGCTAAGAGAAGCACTGTGAGGGTAAGTATATGTGAGTTGATGAGGTGGGCCTGGTAATAAACATGCTTAAAGCGGAGTTATGCTTAAAAAAATAAAAATAAATAAAAATCAGTAGCTACAAATATTGCAGCTGCTGACTTTTAATAATCAGACACTTATCTGTCCCACTGTCCAGCAATGCGGGGGATAAAAGCCCCACTCGTCTCCTCCTCTGCTCGGCGGTGCCAGCATTGTAACTGTGGGCGCCCAGCTGTGGTTTCACAGCCAGGCACCCACTGCGCATTGGCGGGCCATGCCGCATGCTGTGACTGGCCATGCAATCATCTGGGACCTGTGATGTATCCCAGAAGATGGCCTTGAGGGAGGGGGGTGCGCCAGAAGGAAGTGCATCAGTTGATTATTAATGAAAAATTTGCTCACATTCACATTTAGTCTGCACATAACAACAGTTTCTTCTTCAGAACAGAAAAGGGGAGTAATCTACAACAATGTCTGTTAAAAATCATTTGAATGTACACAGACTGTTCTGTCTCTACGAAAGTAGTTGGGCCCCTTTCACACTGCCGCGACTTGAAAGTCACGCAATTTTGCTGCGATTTTACTGCAATTTTGCATCCACGCTTTTGATGCAATTTCAGGGAATGCCTAGGTAAACTTGAGGTCTATGGACCTCAACTCGCATCAAAGTTGATGTCACACAGATGTGAATGGTACTCATTGGAAACCATGGAATATGACTTCATGTGACTTTGCAGTCTCAAGTTGCAGGACAAGTCACATAAGTGTCAAAGGGCCCTTACTCTTTAAAGAGACTTGGTCATTATACCTATTTAAAGCAAAATGGCACAGTCTATCCAAGCTAGTTACAATACTGTTTTGGAGGACCCCGGGGGGCTACAATCTCATCTTTCCATATTTACTAAACTAGATTATAGGTATACATTTAAGATGATCATAGGTGAGGTTTCTAACCAGGAATTATTTTGCCTGTCCTTGAGCTCACAGCATTGTAACAAGCTTTTTGGCTAATGAGTGGAACTTTTTCGCTAATGCCCTGTACACATGACTGGTTTTCCCGTCGGAATAAAATCTGAAGGTTTTTCCGACAGAATTCCGAGGGAATTCTGCTGAAGCTGTCTTGCGTACACACAATCACACCAAATTCCGACCGTCAAGAACGCGGTGACGTACAACACGTATGACGGGACTACAAAAAGAAAGTTCAATAGCCAGTAGCCAATAGCTTCCATCTCGTTTTTGGTAAGTTGGAACAGCATACAGACGAGTGGTTATCCCGATAGGAATTTGTTCCATCGGAAAAATATAGAACATGTTCTCTTTCTAGGTCCATCAGAATTTTCGATGTAAATAGTCCGATGGGGATTACACATGGTCGGAATATACGATGAAAAGCTCCGTTTGACTTTTTCTGACGTGTGTGCGGGGCATTACAGTTAACACTTCCAAGAAAGAATCAGTCCCAACCACAAAAAGGAAAAAAAATGTAGGTTATAATAAGCACTTATGAATTTCAGAAGAGAGTGTTGTTAACCCCTAGCCAGCTATCACATAATCAGACTACATACAACATACGGTGCCTTGAAAAATTATTCATACCCCTTGACATTTTCAACACTTTAGAATGTTACAACCAAAAATATAAATGTATTTTATTGTAATTGTATGTGATAGATCAACACAAAGTGTCAAATAATTGTGAAGTGGAAGGAAAATGATAAATGTTTTTTTAATGTTTTAACCAATAAATGTGTGAAAAGTGTGGAGTGCATTTGTATTCAGCCCCCTTTACTCTGATACCCTTAACTAAAATCTAGTGGAAACAATTGCCTTCAGAAGTCACCTAATTAGTAAATAGAGTCAACCTGTGTGTAATTTAATATCAGTATAAATATAGCTGTTCTGTGAAGCCCCCAGAGGTTTGTTAGAGAACCTTATTAAACAAACAGCATCATAAAGGCTAAGGAACACAGCAGACAGGTAAGGGATAAAGTTGTGAAGATGTTAAAAACTGGGTTAGGTTATAAAAAAAAATATTGCCAGCTTTGGACATCTCATGGAGCACTGTTCAATCCATCATAGGAAAATGGAAAGAGTATGGCAAAACTGCAAACCTACCAAGACATGGCCGTCCACCTAAACTGACAGGCTGGGCAAGGAGAGAATTAATCAGAGAAGCAGCCAAGAGGCCCATGGTAACTCTGGAGGAGCTGCAGAGATCCACAGCTCAGGTGGGGGAATCTGTCCACAAGACAACTATTAGCCCTTGTACACACGGTCGGAGATTCCGACAACCAAATCCGTCGGATTTTGTCCGTCGGATTTTGTTCGACGGATTTTGTCCGAAACTGTTGCATACACACGGTCGGACAAAGTTGTCGGAAAATCCGATGTGATTACGTTATTTTGTTATGACGGGACTACGTTCACGCTAGTAGCCAATAGCTTTGGTGTAGGAATTTGATCTGAACATGCGTGGCACTTGTCCGATCGGAATTCTCCACACATGATCGGAGTATGTCCGATCGGAGCATTTTGCTGGAAAATTTTACCAACAAGCTGGAAAACTTGGTCCGTCGGATACTCCGATGGAAACAGTCCGATGTAGACCACACACAGTCGGAATATCCGACAAAACGGTCCATTCGGACACATTCCGTCGGAATCTCCGACCGTGTGTACAAGGGCTTAGTCGTGCACTCCACACATCTGGCCTTTATGGAAGAGTGGGAAGAAGAAAGCCATTGTTGAAAGAAAGCCATAAGAAGTTCAGTTTTCAGTTTGCAAGGAGCCATTTGAAGGACACTGCAAACATGTAGAAGAAGGTGCTCTGGTCAGATGAGACCAAAATTGAACTTTTTGGTCTAAAAGCAAAATGCTATGTGTGGAGGAAAACTAAGGCCGCGTACACACGGGCGGACTGTCTGTCCAACTTAGTCCGCTGAAACGTGTTTCAGCGGACAGTCCGCTTGTGTGTGGGCTTCAGCGGACTTTTTCAGCGGACAGTCTGGTGGACTAAGTCTTTCGGAATTTCTGTAATATTGTCCGTCCAACTTTGGTTTCAGCGGACAGTCCGCTCGTGAGTAGGCTAGTTGGACGGACTAAGTATGGCGCATGCTCAGAAAGGATTTACACGGCCGAAGGTTGCATTGCAGTGTATTGGACGTCGTATTTCTAGTCCCGTCGTACGTGCTGTCCACGTCATCGCGCAAGCTTTCAGCGGACTGTCTGTTCATCGTGTGTGGTCAAGTCCGTTCATTCAAAAGTAGGACGGACTGTCTGTCAGATTATCTGACGGACTTAGTTGGCCAGACAGTCCGCCCGTGTGTACGCGGCCTAACACTGCACATCACCCTGAACACACCATCACCACCTTGAAACATGGTTAGGGAAGTTGGTCATAGGTGATGGGAAGATGGATGGAGCCAAATCTATATAGAGCTTCTCGATGACGCAAATACCACTGCGAAATGCGTAGAGGTTGCTGGGAAAATTACACCAGGTCGTTACGTCATTTTCGGTCCGAGCAAAAGCAAGGTCTGAGCTGCAAGCCGAGTGAAAAAAGAGGCTTGCAACACACGTCAGAACAGTGAACACGCGATAACATCTATACACCCATACGAATGGCTGGATGAGCTTGGTGCCAGCCTAAGAGCACCATAAAATGTGAGTGGAAAGTCTCTTTTTAAACAAATTTTAAATAAACATTGTAAAGTTTTTTGTGCAATGATCGCTGCGAGGAGCCATTTGCAAGGAGCCATTTGGAGGACACTGTAAACATGTGGAAGAAGGTGCTCTGGTCAGATGAGACCAAAATTGAACTTTTTGGCCTAAATGCAAAATGCTATGTGTGGAGGAAAACTAACACTGCACATCACCCTGAACACACCATCCCCACCTTAAAACATGGTCAGGGAAGTTGGTCATAGGTGATGGGAAGATGGATGGAGCCAAATCTATATAGAACTTCCTGATGACGCAAATACCACTGCGAAACTTGTAGAGGTTGCTGGGAAAATGACGCCATGTCGTTACGTCATTTCCGGTCCGAGCAAAAGCGAGGTCTGAGCTGCAATGCACGTTAGAACAGGGAACACGTGGCGACATCTATACACCCATACGAACGGCTGGATGAGCTTGGTGCCAGCCTAAGGGTACCATAAATTGTGAGTGGAAAGTCTCTTTTTAAACAAATTTTACATAAACAGTGTCCTTTACCCCCCTACCCACTTCGCTTCCTCACTTACTCTCTCATCAAATCCCTCCTACGGACTTCTCATACTCCTAGTTCTTCACCAACACAATGGAGACCAATAATTTGGTCGCTCACACTTGAGGTACCCAAGTTATGTTTCCTAATCCTGTTCAGTTGTATTGTTATGGGATAATGGACTAGCAACATGAGGGAAAAATATACTTGCAAGTTGATATCCAACCATATAGTGTTACACATTTCTCTTGTTCACAATGTTCAATTATTTGTAGATGATTGGATAACTATCATTGGATTCTTACTGTACAAAAATGGATCACATTGTGTTGCTTTCTTTTTATGTATGTATGTGTTTTTATGTCTTTTGCTTCAATAAACTTTTTAATGATTAAATAAACAGTGTAAAGTTTTTTGCGCAATGGTCGCTGTTTGTTTTTTATGAGGATAATGCTGCATACCTATAGTGTACTGGCAACAGCAAGAACAAAACATCAAAACGTGGAGTGGTTATCCCTTCTTAAATGAACCAAAGGTGCATTTACACCAATCTCTAGTGAGTGGCCAATTCATGTGGTGGTGGTGTTATCAATGAAGTGGTAGAATAAGCATAAGCAATCACAAAAGGAAAACTGAGAATACAGGAATTACATATACACAGAGGATAGTGTGCACGGGGATCACTAGTGGAAACTGGCATGCTGCACATTAATTGGACAATATAAAATAGAATTAAATGCATGAATATTTAACATTTGTACTGATGTTATGTTAAATTGATTGATTGCTAGAGTGTGACAATACCTATACGATAGTTGGTGGTAATATCACACGCTACCGTGCACAGTTGTTGTTTGTATATTACTTGGATTTTTTTATTTATATATATATATATATATATATATATATATATATATATATATATATATATATATATATATATATTTTAGGGACTAAGTGGTTTATTTCACAATTAAATATAGTGGTGTACATATGTTTGATATTGGAGTCTGCAAAAGACTTGTGACTGGAGCGGAGGTTCACCTTCCAGCAGGACAATGACCCTAAACACACAGCCAGAGCTACAATGGAATGGTTTAGATCAAAGCATATTCATGTGTTAGCCCCTGTACACACGGTCGGAGATTTTGACAACCAAATCCGTCAGATTTTGTCCGTCGGATCTTGTCCGAAACTGTTGCATACACACGGTCGGATTAAGTTGTCGAAAAATCCGATCATTCAGAACGTGATGACGTAATTTCGTTACGATGGGACTACATTCAGGCTAGTAGCCAATAGCTTTGATGTAGGAATTTGATCTGAGCATGCGTGGCACTTGGTCCGATCAAAATTCTCTACACATGATCGGAGTATGTACGATCGAACCAGTTGGTCGGAAAATATTTCCAACATGTTGGAAAATTGGGTCTGACGGATATTCCGATGGAATCAGTCCGATGCATACCACACACAGTCAGATTATCCGACAACATGGTCCGATTGGACACATTCCGACGGATTCTCCGACCGTGTGTACAAGGGCTTAGAATGGCCCAGTCAAAGTCTAGACCTAAATCCAATTGAGAATCTGTGGCAAGACTTGCAAATAAAATACCACAATTTTCCTACACTTCGCGCCGCCTAGCTAGATGTAAAAAAATTAACAAGCGCTCACATCTAAAACTGTATGTGTGCGTATTCTGGAGGATGTGGAATTATGTTCCTATTTCGCAGCTGTTTTAATTAGGCTCTATACGCTGATACAACCTTATCACTATTGTATAAAGAGAACTCTGAAAAAATGTTTCAACTCCTACAAAAGGTGAGTTAATCCATCAAGAAAGAGTTAAAAACACGCGCTGTTTTTAACTCTTTCTTGATGGATTAACTCACCTTTTGTAGGAGTTGAACCATTTTTTCAGAGTTCTCTTTATACAAGACTTGCAAATAGCTGTTCACAGATGCTCTCCATCCAATCTGACAGAGCTTGAGCTATTTTGCAAAGACGATGTGCAAAGCTGTTAAAGACATCCCCAATAAGACTTACAGCTGTAATTGCAGCTAAATGGGGTTCTACAAAGTATTGACTCAAGGGGGCTGAATACAAATTAGTGCCACACTTTTCACATATTGATTTGTAAAAAAAAAAATGAAAACCATGTATTATTTTCCTTCCGCTTCACAATTATGTGCCACTTTGTGTTGGTCTATCACAAAAAAACCCAATAAAATACATTTATATTTTGGGTTTTAATATGACAAAATGTGGAAAATTTCAAGGAGTATGAATTATTTTTCAAGGCACTGTATATGGACACCCTTAGATATGTGTGTAGAAGGATTTGTTGTTAAAGGCTGTTAAAAGTTCTGTGGTGTAGGCATAAGACTTGGCAACTTAATTCATATGTCAGTGGCAGAACACCAATGTGGTTAAGTGTGCAATACTTCCGCCTTGCAGCTCTGGGTTCTGTGTTTAATTCCCACCAATAACAGTAAGTGAATGTAGATTGTATGGATTTGCCATTTTCATATAGGTTTATTCTGGTGTATCGCAAAACCTGGTATGGAATTAGGAAAATGTATTATAAGATCCTTCATCACCTTATTAGTTAAGTGCAGACATCAGCCCTGTAATAGTGCAGTTGATCATGGCACAGACCTTGTGACCTATCCGGTAAAAAGAAAACAATGTACATATTGCTTACCTTCACACAGAGAAGAGGGAAAGATTGATAAGTCTCTTGCATAGCATAGAGTCAACAATCACAAACCTTTCTGATGCTAAGGGCATTTGCTATTGGTATAGCAATTGCTTCCTAGAACCAGGGGCAGTACTTACTTTAAATGAAAATTGTCCCTCCTGCTGGTGGCTGCTATGTTTGTTTAAATCATCATTCCTCTTCCTCCCCAGATACCCCAACAGCTGTACTTCAGGGTTTAATATAAGCCCCTATACCTGTTGGATGAATGAAAGCTCTACCTCCACCATCCATAGAGAGCTTTTCAATGCGGGAAACAATAGTACAGATTTTATAAATGGGGGGTGAGGTGCTTCTACTAACCCTCGCAGCACTGGAAGATCACAGATGAGGGGTTATCCGAGGGAATAGAGGAATGAAGCTTTCAATGGCAGCCACCAGTAGAGGGGGCACTTTTCATGCACTGTAAGTACCATCCCTGGCGCTGAATTTAAAGAGTATATATTTCACTAAATGTATGCTTTAATTATTATATACTCCATTACTATAAAATGCAATAATATTCCAAAGATTCAAGGATATCTATATATGAGTATCACTTGTAAAAATATTTTGCTATGCTTAACTCCACTTATGACCGTTTTGTTTCTTTAATAATGCATAGTGAGTACATTTTAAAGTGAGTACGTTTAGTCAGAACAGTCAATCTGAAATGAATATGAAAGTTTTTACTCTGACTTTATAAAAATGCCTCTGTAAACCATTGTTGAACCCTGTTTTAACCACTTCAGCCCCGGGTCATTTGGCTGGCCAAAGACCAGAGTGTTTTTTTGTGATTCGGCACTACTGCGCTTTAACTGACAATTGCGTGGTCATGCAATGTGGCTCCCAAACAAAATTGACGTCCTTTTTTTCCCACAAATATAGCTTTCTTTTGGTGGTATTTGATCACCTCTGCGGTTTTTATTTTTTACGCTAAAAACAAAAAAAGTAAATTTTGAAAAAAACACAATAAGCGTTTATTGATTGGTTTGCGCAAAAGTTATAGCATCTACAAAATAAGGGATAGTTTTATGGCATTTTTATTAATCATTTTTTTTACTAGTAATGGCAGCGATCTGAGATTTTTATCATGACTGTGACATTATGGCCGACAGATAGGACACTTTTGGTGCTGTTTTGGGACCATTCACATTTATACAGCGATCAGTGCGATAAAAAATGCATCGATTGCTGTGTAAATGTAAAAGGGGCAAAGGAAAAATTTGGGACTTTATATGAAGCATGCGGTCTCCAGGGATAGCCAACTATCAATAATATAATTGCTTAAATACGTACATTGGAACCATATTCAATAAAACAACATAAATAAATGATAGTGGTACTGTAACCTCTGGATATAATCTGGAATATGCCTGAGCATAATGTAATACACAATCTCAGAGAAAACCTACTATCAATGGTAATAATGTAGTTCTAGTTATTAGATGTTTCCAATAGATAGGGATGGAGATATATGACCTAAATGGTCTTTACTTCATATAAAGTCCCAAACAGATACTCTGCCTTTAAAATGCTGTGTAAATGTGACTGGCAGTGAAGGGGTTATCCGCTAGGGGGCACTGCAGGGGTTAAGTGTGTCCTAGGGAGTTATTCTAACTGTGGGGGAGGGGTGGGCTACGTGTGACACAACAATGATCACCGCTCCAGATCACAGGGAGCTGTGATCGGTGTCCTGTCACCTGGAAGAAAGGGTAAATGCTTGTTTATATCAGTATCCCCGCAGACATCAAGTCTGTGGGACCCGCAATCACACTTGCAGAGCTCACGGCGCATGCCCACAATGCCGTGTCTTAAAGGGCAATGTACAGGTACCTTTATATGCCTGTGCGTGCCCTTCTGCTGACGTATATTGGCGTGAGCTAGTCGGCAAGGGGTTAACTTAGCAAACCAGCCACCAGCTAAGGCCCCTTTCACACTGGGGTGGTGCGACCGTCAGTGGTAAAGCGCTGCTATTTTTAGCGGCGTTTTACCGTAGTTTTAGCGGCGGTCTGTGGCCGCTAGCGGGGTGGTTTTAACCCACACTAGCAGCCGAAAAAGGGTTAAAACCGCCTGCAAAGTGCTGCTGGAGCGGCGCTTTGCCGGCGGTATAGCCGCACGGTCCCATTGATTTCAATGGGTAGGAGCGGTTTAGGAGCGGTGAATACACCGTTCCAAAGATGCGGCTAGCAGGACTTTTTTCACTGTCCTGCTAGTGCACCGCTCCAGTGTGAAAGCCCCTCACACACTGGAGTGAAAGGGGCCGGTTTTTTCAGGCGCTACACAGGGGCTATTTTTAGCGAGGTAGCCCCTGAAAACTGCCCCAGTGTGAAAGGGGCCTAAGAGTGCATCTTGCTCTTAATGGAGTCAGTACTATGAGGTGAGATATGGAATGTGTTCCACCACACAGATAAAACTCACTTTTGGTCTCATACTCCTATTACAGCAATGTAATTGGTGGACATAGTCTGCTGCAACATATGTGACAGCAACTAATTAGGAAGATCCCCATAAGGATAAAACCATTAATAGAAAGAGATCTCCTTTGAGGGACAAGGTCTTTAAACTTTAGAACTGAGTAGTTTTTTTCATAAGTAGACACACACATTGAGGTTCTTCTAAGCCTCTTAACCACTTAAACCCCTGGACCAATTTGCAGCCAAAGGACCAGGCCCCTTTTTGCGATTCGGCACTGCGTCGCTTTAAGTGACAATTGTGCGGTCGTGCGACGTGGCTTCCAAACAAAATTGGCGTCCTTTTTTTCCCACAAATAGAGCTTTCTTTTGGTGGTATTTGATCACCTTTGCGTTTTTTATTTTTTGCGCTATAAACAAAAATAATTTTTGCTATAATAAATGTCCACAAAAAATATCTAAAAAACATTTTTTTTCCTCAGTTTAGGCCAATACGTATTCTTCTACATATTTTTGGTAAAAAAAAATTGCAATTAGCGATTATTGTATGGTTTGTGCAAAAGTAATAGTGTTTACAAAAAGTTTTATAGCATTTTTATTAATATTTTTTTTTTACTAGTAATGGCGGCGATCAGCAATTTTTATTGTGACTGCAACATTATGGCGGACACATTGGACATTTTTGACACATTTTTGGGACCATTGTCATTTATACAGAAATCAGTGCTATTTAAATGCATTGATTCCTGTGTAAATGACACTGGCAGTGAAGGAGTTAACCACTAGGGGACGAAGAGGGGTTACGTGTAACGTTGTGTGTTTTTTTCTACTGTAGGGGGCGTGGCTTGGCATGTGATGTCACTGATCATCTTTCCCTATAACAGGGAACAGGCGATCGGTGACAGCCACACTAGGAAGCACAGGGAGGGGTTTGTTTACACAGACCTCTCCTCGTTCTTCAGCTCTGTGACCCGATCGTGGGACACCAGCGGCGATCGGGTCCCTGGGTCCCGCAGCTACGGTTACGGAGCTCAGGACCAGGTCGCAAGCACGCCGGTGGCGGCGTGTGCGTGACCCACGGCTGGGCACTTAAAGAGCAACGTACCTGTACTTGCTTGTGCCCAGCCGTGCCATTCTGCTGACGTAAATGTGCAGGAGGCGGTCCTTAAGTGGTTAAGATCCAAATTGCATTTAAGCTCCCATAGGCACATAGGTAATGGTTTTGTGATATGAGGGTACCAAAGTGAAATAAAAGATCTAAAACATAACAACCCAAGATGTGAGTAAGAGGCACAGAAAGTAAAAAAAAAAAAGAGAATGAAGCCACGACACACAAAAATGTTTTGTGCTTTCCATGAATTGAGCTGGTTTAAATGTAGCTGTGAAATGAACTGAAATTGCACACTTAACTTAGAACAAGTCTTTTGGATCCTGAATGAAAACATTCATGTGTGTGTTTGTTTTTAGCCCTGTTATTTTAGGTAACTGGACAGATTATTTACTTCTATGGATTAAAGATGAACTAAAAGCAAAACATGTTTCTTTTTAATTTTGGATAGAGCGAGGAAAAATTATAACGCATATCAGTCTTCTTTTTGCCATCTGTGTCCCTTTTGGGAAATGTTTCTGCACTTTCTGTCCTACAACCAAATCAGAAAGTGAGAGGAAATCCCTCCAAAGCGAGGGATCCTCTTATTGTCAGCAGGGTTGCCAGAACTAGTGTCCCCACTAGAAGATTCCCTTTTATGATTTTTCCAGTAACATTGCAAAATTTGGGATTTTCTTTCCCTTTCAGAAATAACAGTAAGCAGGACAAGTAGAGAGGGTGAATCTCTCTAATAGGGGCACAGATAGCAATACAAGCCTGACAGTTGTTCAAATCCATCTCCACTCTTTGCAAAACTAAATAAAGTTTTGCCTCTAGTTATATTTTATTATCGGTATACTGTAGTTTATTGCATAAGCATTGAAGAGCCCAATGAAAAACTTTCCTTTCAAGTATAACTTCTAGATGTATGGAAACTAAGTTCTATGAAAGTGTTGATAAAATGCTGGTATAAGTGTGAACTATAGCAGAGATGAGACACAGTAAGAGATGGAAAGGTGCTGCTCACCCCAACGATACAAAAAAAGGGAGAAGGGTTCACCCAAGGTGAGGTTTTTTGGCAGCAAAGTAAAAAGATTGAGTCAATATTGTATAAAGAAAAATAATTTATTAATAGCACCAAAATGCAGAACATAAAGGGCCTCCATGTAGGAAGCCTTCTCTTTGTTGGCTATATACTAATGGGTAACTATATCACATGTCTGCACTATATGGTATATACTTTTTTTCTCCACTGTGCGTAAATAATTTTGTATGTGTACGTGTACCTATAATATATTTCTCTTAGCAGACTGTTTCTCTGAAGAAGACCCTTGGTATATGGGTTGAAACGCGTCAGCCTTACTTTTCATATTGTCAATATTTCTTCACTAATGTTGCTATGAAATTTCTATCTGCGTCTATCTAAGTTTATATCTGGTTTAGTTTTAGTTTTAATTTCCTACTGGAGCTCATTTTTTAATTATCATGTTCTGCATTTTGGTGGTATTAATAAATAATTATTTCTTTATACAATATTGACTCAATCTTTTTACTTTGCTGCAAAAACACCCCACCTCTCCCCTTTTTTCAAGTGTGAACTATTTCCACTTTGCTATACATGAACTTAAAGAATTGAGGTTCCCTGAATGTCTCATAAAAACCTGCACTTGTCTAGAGAAGGATCTGTATGGATATTGTCTTGGACATTCACTGCTAGGGAAGTTGTGCAAAATGTATAGGTTTATAAAAAGGACCACTACATTTAAAGGTTTCTTGGGGATGAGTGCCCCTTAAAGGAATGCACTGAATAAAATTCAGGCCTTTAAAAAGTTTGGGTGCTAAATCATGCTATAGCATGCTATATATCATGCTATATATCATGCTATAGCATGATTGTTTTCATACTTTTGGGTTAATTTACTAAAGGAATAGCGCTTGTTAACTTTAGTAAATGTCAGTAAAATTCACTTTTTAACCACTTTCAGACTGGACCATTTTGCTGGCTTAAGACCAGACCACTTTTCGCGATTCGGCACTGCGTCGCTTTAACTGACAATTGCGCGGTCATGCGACGTGGCTCCCAAACAAAATTGATGTAATTTTTTTCCCACAAATAGAGTTTTCTTTTGGTGGTATTTGATCACCCCTGCGGTTTTTATTTTTTGTGCTATAAACAAAAATAGAGCGACAATTTTGAAAAAAACTCATTATTATTTACCTTTTGCTATAATAAATATCCCTCAAAAATGTATAAAGAAATATTATTTTTCCTCAGTTTAGGCTGGTATGTATTATTTTACATATTTTTGGCAAAAAAATATCACAATAAGCGTTTATTGATTGGTTTGCGCAAAAGTTATAGCATCTACAAAGTAGGGGATAGTTTTATGCCATTTTTATTAATAATTTTATTTTTTTACTAGCAATGGTGGCGATCTGCGATTTTTATCATGACTGCGACACATTGGACAATTTTGACACATTTTTGGGACCATTGGCATTAATACAGCGATCAATGCTTTAAAATTGCATTGATTACTGTAAAAATGTCACTGGTAGTTAAGGGGTTAACCACTAGGGGGCAGGGAGGGGTTAAGTGTGTCCTAGGGGAGTGTTTCTAACTGACTGGGGGATGGGCTTGTATGACGTGGACACTGATCGCTGCTCCCGATGACAGGGAGCAGACAATCAGTGTCCTGTCATTAGGCAGAATGGGGAGATGCTGTTTACATTGGCATCTCCCCGTTCTTGAGCTCTTTGACGCAATTGTGGTTATCCCCGTGGTGATCGAGTCTGTGGGTCCCGCAGGCATGGTCACGGAGCTTGCAGCAGGCGTGCATTTTCAGAGTAATGTATGGGTATGTCACTTTTCTCAGCCGTGCCCTTCTGCCGACGTATATATGCCGACAGCGGTATATATGCCGTCATCTAGTGGATATAGTATATTAGCTTTAGATATAATGAATCACCTTTTGCTTTGAAACACATGAAATATTAATCTCAAACTTGCAGTTCATAGTCCATATTTTGAGATAACACAGTACTTGTAAAGTATTTGCAAATGCTTTTCTGCTTATTTTCTTCTTCAGTAACATATAAATTACAGGCAGTGACATTTCATCATTATATACACTATATTGTTTCAGCATATAATACCAGATAAGTTGCTAATGTATCTTTTTTGAACCAAGACATTGCACGTTCTTAATGGATTATTAGATATTATTTCTGGGATAATTTGGAGATAATTAACTTAATGCATTTTCAGATCAGTAAATGCTATTTTCATTAATGAGGTATGATTGATGGCTTGTTGAGATAAATAATGAGTCTCCAAAGAGTCTGGGGAATACAGTTGTAAGCATAATTTACTCAAGTAAAGAAATGATGCCAGAGTTGAAGGCAACTGAATGTTTTGAGATCTGAGTGGGCTAACTTAAACCAGAAAAATAATGATACAATAATATATATATATATATATATATATACATATATATATATATATCTCCCCTAGTCTGATGGCTATAGTGTGTTTGTGCCTCTGGAAGAATGTGTTTATCTTGTTGTACTCCTCCCTACAACAGCAACCTGTTGCAAAGGAGGAAAAGAAGGGATAATATTGGCACATATTTTGTGCTGGGGACTGTGGATATTTCAATAAACCCCTATAAGACTCATTAAAGAGGAGCTCCAGGCTCTTTAAAAAATAAAAAAATAAAAGTCAGCAGATACAAATACTGTAGCCGCTGAGTTTTAATATTAGGACACTTACCTGTCCGCAAATACAGCGGTGTCTTCACCCAAGTCCATTTTTCAATCGGCTGTCGGTTTCTGCTGCCACCATCTCCACTAAGGGAAACCAGCAGTGAAGCTTTGTGGCTTCACAACTGGTTCCCATGAACACTGCGCTTCGTGAATGGCCCAAACCAGGGAAAGGAGGTGGGGGCCAAATTTCTGTCTGACTTTGTTGCCGCGAGATCAGCTGGAAGTGGAAGCTGGTACCTGTCAAAACCAAAGGGGGGAGGGAAGGATCGGCAAACACGAGGATCACCCCCTTTTGGGTGAAGCTCTGCGTTAAAAAAAGTTATGCAAGAGCACTCATTACTGACTTTTTTTTTTATTCAAGAAAAACTTTTTTTAAGAGGTAATAAAAAAAGCATTACAAATTCCAGAGTAATACATAGCAGATACACTTCACTATCACTTTTCTTTTTTTATATTGTTCATATTATAAAGTTTTATACGCATTAACATTGTCATCACATATTCACACATAACCCAAACAGAACTCAGATTCTACAATAAGCATCAAAATATATACCTGTAAATAGACAATGAAATCCAGTGTGTAAAACTCATTCAGCTGATTACCATACCACTCTTACAATAGGTGATCCATAATCAGATCTACCAGAGCTAATGCAGGAACATCCAGCCATGGTGTCGAATTTTCTACCACTGCCCCTGTGTGGGTAGATACATTTTTCCAACCCGATAGTGTCACATATGTGAGTCATTCTCTCCTTCACTTTGGGAGCTCTGTAGACTTCCAATGCCTCAAAATAAATTTTCTGGCCTGAACAAGAGTCCTAACTATAGCTAGTCTAGGGGTCTATTCCACAAGAACTTCATCTATAATTCCCAGCAGGCAGAGTTTAGGGTCCTCTGTAAGCTGAACTTGAAAAACTTAATAATACCTATCGCCTCCTTCCAAAAGACATGTAGCTTTGGGTATCTCCACAAAAGGTGAATCAAGTTGCCATGGTCCCTCATGCAACAAATACAGGATGGATCATCAAGCACACACACCCATTCTCATCAGTCTAGCTGGCATGTAGGAGTAGATACAATTGAGATAACCATTGGACCACATTTAGAGAACACTGGGGAAATGCAGCTAGAGCCTTTTCCCATTGGTCTTTCTCAAAAGTTCCATCATCACATTCCCATTTTGATTTCACCCCTCCAGTTCTATTAGGGAGAAACTTATTAACCACTTCAGCCCCAGAATGATCTACCCCCTGAATGACCAGGCCATTCTTTGCGTTACGGCACTGCGTTACTTTAACTGACAATTACGCGGGCTGTGATGCTGTACCCATATAAAATTGCTATCACTTTTTCCACAAATAGAATTTTCTTTTGGTGGTATTTGATTACCTCTGCGTTTTTTTATTTTTTCTTCTTTTCTTATTTTTGTTTTTTTTGTTTTTTCGGTATAAACAAAAGAAGACCGTAAACTTTCTGCTATAATACATATCCCCTCAAAAAGTAAAAAAAAAAAAAATCTTCATCAATTTATGCCAATATGTATTCTGATACTTTTTTTGTAAAAAAAAAAACCCAATAAGCATATATTGATTGGTTTTCAAAAAAGTTATAATGTTTACAAACTACAGGATAGATTTATGGACTGATTTTTTTTATTGTTTTTACTGGTAATGGTGGCAATTAGACAAATCTGACCCTAAGTGACACTTTTTGGGGACCAGTGACACCAATACAGTGATCAGTGCCAAATAAATGCACTGATCACTGTATAAATTACACTGGCAGGGAAGGGGTTAACATTAAGGCGATCAAAGGGTTAAAAGTGTTCCCTCAGTGTGTTTCTATCTGTGTGGGGGAAGTACTGACAGGAACAACACAGAGATCTTGTTCCTGATTACTAGGAGCAGACCATCTCCATGTTCTCCCCTGTCAGAACTGGGATCTACCTTGTTTGCATATACAGATCCCCGTTCTGCCTCTCTGTGAAGTCTGCCAGACACGTGCATCTGCTCCTCCTCTGTACAATCTTCAATTGGCCCAGAGAGCCTGGTATGGATAGGGGGGGCTCCTTAACCAGCTTATACTGTATATTCTGAGACTCTAAAGATGTGGAGAGGACATGTATATTCCACTCATACCTTTTACTTTTGCTCTGACCAGAGAAGCAAGTTTGAATATGCAGCTGAAAAGTATCAGGTGGTATCCAAATGTATGTCAGCAACTTGCTCACTATGAGGAATCAGGCTTCATGCACACTGCAGGTATAAAACACCTGTTTTAAGAGTTTGACTTTTTTCTGCCTCTAAAGCCCATACATACAAAGTGTTACATCAAATATGAAGTAACCTATAGTGTAAGCACAGGAAAATTGAGTAAATAACATAACATAGTAGAGTATTAGAAAGGACAAAGAACCTTTGTGAAACAAAAATAAATAAATAATGTGCAACTGTTAATTAAATTGTTTGCATAGTAGTTTTTCTGGTTGATAGTCTTACAAATCGGCTATAATGTGATATCATATACTATATAGGAGAACTAATATGTAGTGAAGAAAGACTGGTTATAAATAAGTAACTGATCTTAGATCATAGATCTTAGGAAATTACCCAACGAGTAGGGTAAAGTATTTAGCAACAAAGGGTTCAAGTCTGTACTGAATCACTAATGCCGGGTACACACGATCAAATTGTTTGGTGTACTTAGTCCGCCGAAACGCATTTCACCAGACAATTCGATCGTGTGTGGGCTTCAGCGGACTTTCTCAGCGTAAAGTCCAGCAGACTTAGAAAGTATTTTTGCAGTCCAATCTTTCCGCCAAACTTGGGTTTCAGCGGACAATACATTCGTCAGTATGCTAGTCCGGTGGACTAAGAATGACACATGCTCAGAAGCAAGTACAAGAAGGAAGCTATTAGCTACTGGCTATTGAACTTCCTTTTTCTAGTCCCGTCTTACGTGCTGTACGTCATCGCGCTAGCAAACGCCAGACTTTCTGTGTGTCTGCGTGTGGCCAAGTCCGTTAAGTAGAAAGTCCGCCGGACTATCCGCCGGATTGTTTGCCGGACTAAGTACGCCGGACAATTCGATCGTGTGTACGTGGCGTTAGAAAGTCTTTATGACTCTTTAGGTTAGTATATAAAGCTATAAGTAGTTGTTTCAACAGAAACATAGTTGTTCATAATCTGTTGAATATTTAAAGGGATACCACTCTCTCCACATCTTATAAACGAATATTTACTTTTTAATACTTTAATATTGTCCTAGGACCATTCCTTCTCTGAATTACTTTGTATACTTCCTATAGGTAGACTTTGAATTATTTTCCCTTAGTTGGTTATTATTTTAACCCAAAGGACTATTAGCCTTTGTACACACTGTCGGAGATTCCGTCAGAATGTGTCCGATCGGAGCGTTTTGTCGGATATTCCGACTGTGTGTGGTCTGCATCGGACTGTTTCCGTCTGAATATCCGTCAGACCAACTTTTCCAACTTGCCAGAAATATTTCCAGACAAAATGCTCCGATCGGACATACTCCGGTCATGTGTAGAGAATTCCGATCGGACAAAGTGCCACGCATGCTCAGATCAAATTCCTACACCAAAGCTATTGGCTACTAGCGTGAACATAGTCCCGTCGTAACGAAATAACGTCATCACATCGGATTTTCCAACAACTTTGTTCGACTGTGTGTATACAACAGTTTCGGACAAAATCCGTCGGACAAAATCCGTCGGACAAAATCCGACGGATTTGGTTGTCGGAATCTCCGACCATGTGTACAAGGGCTTAGTGGGTAAATACTGTTCAGGTGGAACAAAAAAATGATTGTGCATAACAGCACTGGAAACTTTTTGAGCAACAATAGCAGGTCATTGTTATATTTTTGATGAGAAGTCTGTCTTCCTGAAAATGTCTTTTTTGAATGACTGACAATACAAAAATAATATTTTAGTCACCAAATAGATCAGTTCCATAAAAGCAAGGGCAAGACTTTTTCATAAGTTAGGTTTTTTTTTTGTTTTTTGTTTTTTTAGCTAATAAGTAAAGGCAAGAAAAAAACTTTGTTACTACAGCTTAAATTATAACAAAAGCCAAAACTTTTTTGTTTGTTTTGATGGTGAAGATGAATTAGAACATGTTACCTGGAAGTCTTCCAATTGGGACACTAGTTCTGGTGATCTGGGGGCCCCAATGCAGTCTCCTAATTTACAAGGATTTCCTCTCGCTGCCTTTTTTGATGATGGGACAGGAAGTGCAGGTAAATCTCCCCAATGTAAAGTACAGTGTACCCCCAAAGCACCATGTCCCCATGTTGATGAAATATTTCACTCTTCGGGCTGTAAATCTAGTACTGATGCCAGGAAAAAACTCTATTCAAAATCAATGGTTCCCTATGGGATCCCATTGATTTGAATAGAAGTCTCACCAGAAGTCAGATCATGATGATCCGACTTGTGGCATGACTTGCGTGCTGAAGATCTTGAAGGGAAACCCCTGCCAAAACAAAATCAAATTGGCGTGAGGTTCCCCCCAAGATCCATAACCAGTCCCTTATTCGAGCACGCAACACGGTTGATCAAGAAAGGGGGACAAGTGAGCACCCTCCACTCGGACCATACCAGGCCACAGGGGGTGTGGGTAGTATTGGGGGGTGGGTAGTATTGTCCATTGGGGGGTGGGTAGTATTGTCCAGGGGCGCCCGGCGCCCCCCCACCCCAACACTCCTTGTTCCCATGTTGATGAAGAAAAGAGCCTCTTCCCAACAATGATGGCCGTTGGTTATCAGGGTCTGTGGGCTGGGGCTTATTGGAATCTGGAAGCCCCTTTAACAAGGGGACCCCCAGATCCCGACCCCCCACCCTATGCTCCAGCGATTTCTTCTCCCCTCTTCAGCAATGTTTTTTACCTCTTCTGGCAATGTCTTCTCCCTCTGCTGGGCCTTCACCCTCTCCAGTTCTTCTCGCTCCGCTGTCTTCTTGCTCTTTTGCAAGTTCTTCTCCCTCTGCTCTTCATCCAATGTTGACTCAATGCGATCTCCTGGTGTAATGCTGCGTCCGTTGTGTTCAATTACTTATTTTGAGCGCACAGACCTATTGGCCTGTGGGCATGAGGCCTTACTCTATGCAAAATGAAAAAAAATGTTTTGTTATTGTTCTACTTTAAAATTTGTAGTACATATTGTTTTTTTCAAGATACATTGTGTAAAAGGTGCATTATTAGCATTTCCTGGCCAACACCACATAGGTTCCTATTGCTTCACTTTTTCCTTTATAAATTATTAGACAGACAAAGCCCCAAAACAGATTTTTCCCCCCTTCCAGTCTTTAGTGGTGAAGACTCTAAGCCCCTGTACACACGGTCGGAGATTTCGACAACCAAATCCGTCGGATTTTGTCCGTCGGATCTTGTCCGAAACTGTTGCATACACACGGTCGGACTAAGTTGTCGAAAAATCCGATCATTCAGAACGTGATGACGTAATTTCGTTATGATGGGACTACGTTCAGGCTAGTAGCCAATAGCTTTGATGTAGGAATTTGATCTGAGCATGTGTGGCACTTGGTCCGATCAAAATTCTCTACACATGATCGGAGTATGTCCGATCGAACCAGTTGGTCGGGAAATATTTCCAACAAGTTGGAAAATTGGGTCCGACGGATATTCCGATGGAATCAGTCCGATGCATACCACACACAGTCGGATTATCCGACAACACGTTCCGATAGGACACATTCCAACGGATTCTCCAACCGTGTGTACAAGGGCTAAGAACTGTAAACTGTCAAATGTTCTCCTGCATAGTTTTAACCTCTTCTGCTGATTACAGATGCACCTCCAAAAATTTGAATATCATCAAAAAGTTCATTTATTTCAGTAATTCAATTCAAAAAAATTAAACTCATATATTATATTGATTCATTACACACAGAGTGATATATTTCAAGCATTTTTTTTTTTTTTACAGCTAATGAAAACACAAAATTCTGTATCTCAGAAAATTTGATTATTACATAAGACCAATTAAAAAAGGGATTTTTAATACAGAAATGTTGGCTTACTGCAAAGTATGTCCATGTATACTATAGTATGCACTCAATACTTGGTTGGTGCTCCTATTGCATGAATCACTACATCAATGTGACATGGAGACGATCAGTTTGTGGCACTGCTGAAGTGTTATGGAAGCCCAAGTTGCTTTGATAGCCACCTTCAGCTTGTCTGCATTGTTGGGTCTGGTGTCTCTTATTTTCCTCTTGACAATACCCCACAGATTCTTATGGGGTTTAGGTCAGGCAAGTTTGGTGGCCAATCAAGCACAGGGATACAATGATCATTAAACAAGGTATTGGTACTTTTGGCAGTGTGAGCATATGCCAAAAGTACCAATTAGCATCTCCATAAAGCTGGCCAGCAGAGGGAAGCATGAAGTGCTCTAGAATTTCCTGGTAGAGGGCTGCGCTGACTTTTGGATAAAACACAGTGGACCAACACCAGCAGATGACATGGCTCAAATGATCACTGACTGTGGGAATTTCACACTGGACCTCAAGCAACTTGGGTTCTGTGTCTCTCCACTCTTCCTCCAGACTCTGGGATCTTGATTTCCAAATGAAATGCAAAATGTACTTTCATCTGAAAAGACGATTTTGGACCACTGAGCAACAGTCCAGTGCTTTTTCTCCTTAGCCCAGGTAAGACACTTCTGATGTTGTTTCTGGTTTAGGAGTGGCTTGACACAAGGAATGCAACAGTTGAAGCCCATGTCCTGGATACATCTGTGTGTGGAGGCTCTTAAAGCACTGACACCAGCCATAGTCCACTCCTTGTAAATCCCCCCCAAATTCTTGAATGGACTTTCCTTCACAATCCTCTCAAGGCTGTGGTTATCCTTGTTGCTTGTGCACCTTTTTCTAGCACACTTCCACTCAACTTTCCATTAATTTGCTTGGATACAGCATTATGTGAACAGCCATCATCTTTAGAAATGGCCCTTTGTGACTTATCCTCCTTGAGTGTGACAATATGAGTCTACAATATTGAACTTTTTCACAATATTCAAATTTTCTGAGGTATTGAATTTTGTGTTTTCACTAGCTGTAAGCCATAATCATTAAAATTAACAGAAAGTAATGCATGAAATGTATTACTCTGTGTGTAATGAATGTATATTATATGTGAGTTTCACTTTTTAAATTGAATTACTGAAAAAAATTAACTTTTTGATTGTATTTAAATTTTTTGAGATGCACCTGTAGCTTTAGGACAGACAGGAAGGCATATGTGTGACTTGGAGGGCTGTAAGGCAGCATGGCAGACCCTGCTAAATGAGGGTGTGGGGTTACAAAGGATTTGGATCAAACCACCAAAAGCAAAATGAATCGCGTAAATCTATATTCTCATTTTTATGTTACAGTTTAATGTCACTTTTATTATTAGTATTATGGAAATTTCTAACCATCATGTTTGGCTCTGAACTGCAACATGTGGCCTTTTGTGATTTACAAGCAGACTGTGAAAGTATACATCATCTACCAATATGCTGATTGTTGTAAAGCACTTTAAAAAATAATTTTCCTTATATATACTAGCCTGACATTTTGTGACATCTCTTGAAAATTTGTCATTGTTGCATACACCTAAATCTATCATTCCAAGCACAATAGTGACATATCAGAAAATGCAATAAAGCTTCTATTTACATCATCCTTTGAGAATATATTTCCCATTATGTACAATTTTAGATTCAATTTTTATCCAAGCGAGTTATGTTTTTTTTTCCTATCAAAGCACTGAAAACACATAGAAATATAGAAGTGTTGGCAGAAAAAGACCAAGTAGAAAAAGATCAAGTGGTTTATTGAGATATATATATATATATATATATATATATATATATATATATATATATATATATATATACTTTTTTTCAAGTTCTTGATCTTAACTTCATATTGAAAATGCCATCCTGAACCCTATTCACATACTATTCAAATATTGTAAAAAACAAATCATCTGCAAATAAACATATAACATAAAAAAAAAACTAATATGTTAGTAAGATCATTTTGTGTTATTGCTGTAATGTTTAGCTAAAAAGTCTTCTAACGGGGGGCGTGGCCTGAAGCTGCATGGAATAAGGAGTGCAGGGTGAGAGCTTCGGCTGCACTTTATCCTAAAACCTGATCCTTTGGGACATTTTCATCCCTTACTCTACCACAGATTGTCTGTACACCACGGGGACAATACCGGGCCAATGTCTCCTCCTAAAAGAGTGGGTGCAACCACCAAACTCGGTAAATACTGCAACGACGACCAAGATCCAATGGGGGAAGATGGTGTTGTGCCTAGCTCGGGGGAGGAGATCCCACCCTCCGGAGGCACCGCTCAGATTCTCAATGCTGTTTCCCTCGGCCAGATGACCCTAACGGGGAAAATTGAGGAGGTTAAGATAGACATTTCTCTCATCCGCAAGGATATACACAAACTATGGGGGAGAGTGGCCGAGACGGAGCGCGGGATCGGGCAGGTGGACGATGATATCTTCCCCGTTGCAAGTAACCACCGAGCGGCTTCAACATCAGCTAAGTGTCATCCTTAGTAAACAAGACGACATGGAAAACAGACTCTGCTGCTGCAACCTTAGATTCATGGGACTGCCGGAGAGGTCGGAGGGATCAGACCCCCCCACGTTTCTTGAAAAACTGCTAATCACCAACTTTTGCAGGGAGACCTTCTCCTCCACATTTGTGGTGGAGCGCGCTCACCACTTGGCCTCAAGACCCCCACCATCCAGAGCCCCTCCATCGCGAAGATGCTTAACTACCGAGACGGGACACTGTTTTTCGCCACACCCACGAGAAGGGCAACATCCCGTTTGGCAACTCAGACATTGCAGTGTTGCCTGATTTTTCTGCGTTGGTCCAAAAGAAGAAAGCGCAATTCTTGGAGGCTAAGCGCCAACTCCGCAATCACCATCTTGCATATGCCATGCTTTTCCCAGCATGCCTCTGTGTCACCAGAGACGGCAACGCTCATTTTTTTGAGGATCCCTCTGCAGTTATCACCTGAAATTTCAGGGAGGCATATTTCCTCCTTGTCATTCCCTAAATATTAAGAAATATAATATGAGTGTTTTCTAGTACTTTGCACTTTTACTTTAAATTCAGCACTTTCACTTAGCACTTTTTCTTTGTAGTGATTATATACTAGAAAGCACAATTTATTTTATACTTTCTTAGATTATTTGATATATAATATTTGGTTAATTTAACATTAACTTTTGATAATATGGCACTTGACACTTTGTTAGTGGGTCGATTACTGAAGATAGCGCAACTCTATTTTTTGTTTCACATAACCTACCGGCCAGGCTCCAAAAACACCAAACCGGACGACCTTTCCTGAATGTTTGATGATCCAAAGGAAGTACCAGTCCCAGACACCATTCTATCAGAGGGTTACTTCTTGCTTTTGCAAACTGGTCTAATGTCTGGCTTAAAGCAAGCCTCTGTAGATGTGTCCGGGTGCATCCGGAGTTACCCTATCACACCGGGATGGATTGCTGTGGAAAGAGGACAAAATCTTTGTGCCCGAAGAAGTCTGAATCACAGTGTTAAACTTGTGCCATGATCATCCCCTGGCAGGCCACTTCGGAGCGCATACGACTTTAGAACTGGTTCAGCGCACATTTTGGTGGTCAGATCTTGAGAAAAAGACTATATAAGTTCTTGTGCCACCCGTATCCATAGTGTGTGTGTGCGTGTGTTTTATTAAACCTTTCTACTTTCATTTCATACCTTATATGAGACCCAGTGGTATGAATACTGGGTCTCCATGCTTCTTTGTGCAATATAGGCAGATCATGGCTAGTGGAAGGGGACAGCAGGGTGCTGTAAATAGCTTCCTGAGACAGCACCCTGCTACAGTACTCCTGTCAAAGGGCTTTACTCCTGTTGCAAGCAGTGTGCTGTTTCTTGGGAGGGGTAGTTGTCAGCCTGGAGGAATGGGTTTTTCCAGGCATTTGAATGCAGACTGCCCAAGGTAACCACACATATGAAGCTGAGCCTCCACAACTGAGAGACAGTCAGTCTGGGAAGGAAAGAGATAGTTGATGCTGCCCATCCTCCAGTCAGGAAATCAGGTGGACTCTAAATTAATTGTTTTAGCTTCTATGTACACTATAGGAAGCTCACCGTGTGCAGTGAAATCAGAATAAGTTATATTACAATTCTGTTACACTAAGCAAGCATTCAGTTTTGTAAACAAAACAAAATGGCTTTCTTGTATTTACATTGTATTTACATTGTGTGGTGCAATTAATCTTATAGATGCTGGAAATTGAATCGAGTGCCAGGATCAACTTGAAGCTAGCTATACACTGTTAGGATTTCTGTCTGATTCTGAGGAATTTGGTGGCTCTGCTATCTCAACAAAAGTCAATTATTCAATTGAATTTGTCAAAGAATCCAGGCTGCAAAGTCATTGTCCAAACAATCAGCTGCAAACACTGTTATTCTGGCAGCTGACTCTAGCAAGTGTCAAAGTAAATTAGCACAGCTGAGAGAATTCATACATTAATGCCATTTGTGTGGATGGAGGAATCTGTTAGATTTATTTTGTTCAGCCTGTGGGCTGAAAGAAAGACATATGTCAATGTATGGCCAGTTTAACTCTTGTGCAGAGGAATAGCATCGTCAGTGGCTACATAGGTTGACCTGTAACCCAGAAGAAGCAGCAGAGCAAGTGGCAGCAACAGGGGTATTTTCTTAAAGCAACTGGCTTGTCTGCAAGAACATATGTAGGACCTCCCTCCTCAAGAAAAGAAGCCTAAAGGGATTATTGTGGTTTCAAAATTATTCTAACACTGAGAATGACTTAAAGTGATTGTCAAGCCTCATTTTTTTAAAGTTAAAAATAACAAACATGTCATACTTACCTGCTCTGTGCAGTGGATTTGCACAGAGCAGCCTGGATCCTCCTCTTTTTGGATCCCTCTTCGGTGTTCCTGGCCCCTCCCTCTTGTTGAGTGCCCCTACAACAAGCAGCTTGCTATGAGGGCACCCGTGCCAAGCCACAACTTCCTTTTTCCATTCAGACATGGAGCCGTGACATGCCCTCCCCTTTCTCTCCTGATTGGCTGACTGACTTTGACAGCAGCCAATGGTGCCACTTTGCTGTCTCAGCAAATAAGGAGGAGAGTCCCTGGCAGCCAAGACACTCCTACAACATCACTGGTTATAGATGGAGCTCAGGTAAGTATTAGCGGGGCTGATGGGGGCTGCTGCACACAGAAAGCATTTTATCTTAATGCATAGATTGCATTAAGATAAAAAAACTTTCTGCCTTTTACGCCTTTAAAGTTTGAGTATACGAATAGAGTACAAAGATCATAAATATGCAGGGGTCAGGAGTGGGTAATGTGGGTCAGGTGTTTGTACCATACACAGTGCAGGGGTCAGAAGTATACAGTATATAGCCCAGTGCAGAGTATCCACTTTTCACTACCACTCACCCTTTTATGCATAGCACGGCAGTATCACCTATGCATACACACATACACATGCATGCCCACTATACACACTGCATTCACACTATACGCCTCTCACCTGTGTCAACTGCTGGTTGTTCCCTTTGGTGCTGTGGATCTCAGCAGAAACTGCTGCTTAAGAGCATCAGTACTCCTCTCCTCCATGTGACAGTTATCTTTAACCTCCTTAGCGGTAATCTCGATTGTGGCTCGGGGTGGATTTTCAGTACCAAAAGCGGTAACCCCGAGCCATAGACAGGATCACATCGCAGGATCCAGGCAAAGTTACTTACCTTGTCCCCAGGATCCTGCGCAGTGTTAATTTAGTCGACTAAAATGACTTAAACATTTTAGTCGACTAAATGAATACTATTTTAGTCCACTAAAATATGACTAAAACTAAAAAAAGAAGTGCATGCAGTCACTGACAGAGTGTCCCATGTTGAGGTGAAAATGGGGGAATTTGCCCAAACATTTAATGAACTTGTAGATGCCCATAACGATAGGGAAGAGGATATGGCGGCTATTAAAGCAAAATTAGCGGACCTCGAGGACCGTTCGAGGCGCAACAATATTAGAATTCGTGGGATACCTGAGTCCATTCAACCGCAGGAGCTGAGAGAATTCTTTATCAAGCTAATGAAAGTAGCCATTCCAGAACTAACTGAGGAGGAGTTGGTAGTTGATCGGATCCACAGGCTGCCAAGGCCTAAGAGTGTCCCAGCGCACTTGCCAAGGGACACGATAGTCAGGATTCACTTCTATCATATAAAAGAGAGGTTTGTCAGAGTGACCAGAAGAAGGGAGGATTTACCTACGGAGCTCAAAGATTTGTCTTTCTTCGCCGACCTCTCGGCTTACACAATGCAGCAGCGACGACAGCTGGTTACCATAACGAAACCCTTGAATAACCACAGAATCCCCTACAGGTGGCTGTACCCGGCTAAGTTGCTCATCACATACGATGGGAAATCGCATGTAGTGGCCAAAGTCGCAGAGGGCATCCGCCTCCTTGAAGAATGGCAACTTCTACTCCCACTGCGTACAGACCCAAACAAGACGGGATCACCTCTATCCACGCGCACAAACTCCGATGCTGAAACGGGTTGAGTTTAATTACTGAAGTTCATACTAAATTCGCCTTCACGCCCAGCTAGCTGGCTTACAGGTTTATTTTTTTTTGTTTGTTTGTTTGGTTTTTTTCTAGACCATGTTCACTTTTTCATGCTAACTGTTGGTTATACCTAAAACCACATTTACCCCCCCGGTCTTAGCGGAATATTATCTGCACAGATTCCTTAGTGAATAGCTACCTTTTTATTATTTTTCTACTTTTTTCTTTCTGTAGTCGCTTATTTAGCAGCTACACTTTCTTGGGACCTGAACTTATTTCTTTCTTAGATAGCCCACCGAGGGTACAACTGTGAACTAATTTACCTTTTACTACAACTCTGATTGTAGTCTAGTCGGGGATTCCTCCACGTCACTCCAGGATTGGTCGGCATCAGTTACTGAGACTTTCATAATTCATTATGGCCTTTACAATTTCATCGCTCAATGTCAAGGGGCTTAATAGTCCCTACAAACGTCAAATGGCGTGGAAGGAAGCAGCCAGATTACGCTGTGATATTGCTTGTTTTCAGGAATTCCACTTTATGGCGGGAAACCATCCTTCATTCCAAAACCGTAGATCTCCACAGGTGTTTTTAGCAAATGGCCCCAAGAAGAAAGCAGGAGTAATTATCGCGGTTAAGAATACCATCCCTTTCAGTCTTATAGACTCCCATTTGGATCAATCGGGACGGTACATCATTCTTATTTGTGAAATCGCTCAGGTTACATATACCCTGGTTAATGTGTATCTCCCGAATTCTAATCAACATTACTTCTTACAAAAGATTTAGAAAAAAGTGTCAAGTATGAAAAGGGGTCATGTTCTAATATGTGGGGATTTTAATTCCATTATGCATAGTGATTTAGACGTATCTAACCCACGTAGACGTAAGTTTCGTAGGCCTACCTTAACAAAACTATTTTCTTCTGCTGACCTCTATGATGTCTGGAGGTGTCAGCATGCATCAAAAAGGGACTATATTTTCTTTTCAAATGTACATCATTCGTATTCCCGTATTGACAGATTTCATGTTGATAAATTCCTGTTACAAAAGATTGTTAAATCGGACATTCATGCTATAACTTGGTCTGACCATGCGCCTATTTCGGTTAGGGTGGAGGGGAACGGCGCTGTTACGAGAGCAAACAGGTGGCGCAATGATGTATCCATCATTTCCCAGCCTGAGAACACAAAATACTTACAGACAGCTATGTCAGAATTTTTCGAGATCAATGCTCCGTCGGTGTCGGACCCCTTCACCCTCTGGAATACCCACAAGGTGTATATGAGGGGCTTATTAATCCAGTTGACCGCAAAGGTTAAGAGGCAACGGGCGGAGCGGCTTACCGGTCTATTGACAAAGATAGGAAAGTTGGAATCTATAAATAAACAACACACTACACAAAAACTAAGGGAAGATCTGTTTGTTGCTCGACAAGAATTAAGGGCTGTGCTGGTCTCACAGCAGGAGAACCGCCTTCGTTCCATTAAAGCTCATAGCTATAGATATAGCAACAAGGCGGGGAAACTGCTGGCGGGCCAACTTCGGGAACTGATTACGCAACAAAGGATCAGGTCCATGATTAACCCCATTACGAAGCGGGAAGTGTGTAACCCTAAAGAAATTGCGGACGCCTTTAGCGACTATTATGAGTCCCTGTATAATCTCCAAAATGACCCGGAAACATTTCAACCTACCGACCGCTCGATTTCCGATTTCCTAAACTCGATCAATCTTCCCACTATTTCCCAAGGTGACTTAGAGGCGTTAAACTCGCCTTGCACAATTCCCGAAATCCCAAAAATTATTCATAGTATGCCTCATAATAAAGCGCCGGGCCCGGACGGCTATTCTTCAGAGTATTACCAATTGTTTCACGCTGTACTCTCTCCATATATGCAACGGATCTTTGATGCCGCAATGTCCAGTGCCTCTTTTCCGAGCGAGATGCTTACGGCATCTATTATTACTTTGCCAAAAGCGGGTAAGGACCCCATGCTACCACAGAGTTACAGGCCGATATCGTTATTAAATGTCGATATTAAAGTGTATGCGAAAATGATTGCTAGTAGACTGGCAGGCTTGTTACCAGGACTTGTTAACCATGATCAGGTTGGTTTTGTATTAGGTCGGCAGGCCAACGACGCAACTAGGAGATTGATTAACTTGATTTACTCTGCTGAGAAGATGGGAAGGCCTTCTCTGCTCCTTTCATTGGACGCAGAGAAGGCCTTCGATAGAATTCACTGGGGATACTTGGCTAGAGTTCTACAAAAGTTTGGGATGGTGGGGCAGATCCTCCGGGCAATACTAGCTCTATATTCTTCTCCGTCTGCTTATGTATATGCCGAAGGGATGTTCGCTTCTAAGCATTTTCATATAACAAACGGCACCAGACAAGGTTGCCCGCTATCGCCCATTATCTTTGCACTGGTGATGGAGCCCTTCGCCGAAAATATTAGACGTCAGCTAGAGGTACAAGGCATTCATTCCCAGCAAAAGCAGCACAAAATATCACTTTTTGCGGACGATGTCATTTTGACACTCTCCGATCCCCTTAAATCTATTATGGCAGCGCATGATACTATTGTGAAGTTCGGGAAGGCCTCCTATTATAAAATTAATGAAAATAAGTCCTTTATCCTAGGAATTGGCATAGACGATCAGGTTAAAGTGCAAATCCAAGGAGCTCTTCCATATCCCTGGGCCCTAGACTCTATAAAGTACCTGGGTACTAATCTAACGCCCTCTTCAGCGCAGTTGTTTCAGGCAAACTTTCCACCTCTATTAGAGTTGCTCCAGTCAGATATAAATAGACTCAAAAAACACTATATATTGTGGCATGGGCGCTTAGCGGCATATAAAATGCTACTACTTCCTAAATTGACTTACCTTTTCAGAGCACTCCCCATCCATATACCCATCCAGTTTTTCAAAGCTGCTCAGAGACAAATGTTAGAATTCATCTGGGAGGGGAAGAGAGCTAGATTCTCTACTGTTGTGCAAGGTAAGAAAAAACAGGCGGGGGGTTTGGGAGTACCTGTTATTCGGGACTACGCCACAGCAGCGGTTCTGGATCAGCTACAGGGTTGGTTTTTCACCCTGGAGCCGAAGCCTTGGTGTCAATTAGAACAGGCATGGGTACATCCTAGGTCGCTTCGATCCCTCCTAATCGCTTACAACGCCGAGCAATTTCATATTATTTATGACCACCCCACCATTAAAGCTTCCCTTCTAGCCTGGAAGGATTTACTCACTTCATATGGTACTTCAAAATCGTTTACACTAGTTCCCATTCCCATAGAGTCTCTTTATTGGTTGATCCCGAATCTGTCTCTGGCCATTTGGCGAAGACGCGGAGTGTCTATGGTTCAAGATTTACTAGAGGGAAATCAATTTGTAGCCTTCCAGGTTCTCCAGAACAGGTTTTGTATACCTCAGTCCGAATTTCTGACATATTGTCAGATTCTGTTCCAAAAAAAGAAGGAGCCCGGTACTAAGTTTATAACGTTGGTATGGGACTTCCTGAATTCAACCAAATCTAAATCTAAAGGGATATCGCTAATGTATGACTTACTTAACGCAAAGTCTTCTTTCTGCCGGTTTGGCCATTTAGAGAGGTGGGAAATAGACCTGGGTCGGAAGTTCACTGAGCAACAATGGTTATTAGCTTTTAAACACAACGCTAGTTTCTCGAGATGTTCGAATTATGAGGAGCTGGCTGCGAAGATAACAGCTAGATGGCATTTCACTCCATATATTACAGCTAAATTCTCCAAAGAGCAGTCTAACGAGTGTTGGAGGGGTTGCGGTTAGGTGGGGACGCTGCTCCACATGTGGTGGAGGTGTCCACATCTGCGGAGCTTTTGGAACGAAGTATTTAAACTGATTGCCCGAGTTACGGGCGTCCTTCTCAGGCCTTCCCCAGATAAAGCACTTTTAAGCATTGGTATGTCAGACTATCCTGTACCCATGAGAACAATAGCTATGCATGTGGTCTTCGCGGCCAGGTCCTTGATAGTATATAAATGGAAATCAAGGGACATTTCACACATATCAGAACTGATTTTAAAAGTGAATATTATTTCAGAGTATGAGAAAATATTAGCATTCAGAGATGGATCCAGAAAGAAATATTTGAATAATTGGTCTGCTTGGAATATCTCTTTAGGGAACCTGGTCATGAAAAGTACGTTCCCATGATATCTTATCTTTGAACCTTCTCAGTACCCTCGGACCCAACTTTCATTCTTCGCCATTTCTTCTCTTTTCTTAACTTTCCCTCTTTTCGGTTTCACCCTTTTTCTTTCGTATCTCTTTCCAATTTTCTCGTTCTTCTTCTTTTACTTTTCGTCCTTGACATTCTTCTATCGAAGAAGATGTAAGGTTGCTCCTCATTTATCCGGGTTAGTAAGTGCCATACTTGATGAGGCATAATAGTTACAATTTTTATATATGACTATAGTGTTGGAAACTACAGGATTACGACTTATGTTTGTAGTGTGTATTGTGCTATGCTATGTGTATATTGCACCCTTCTATGTAACATATCCCAACGCATTGTAACCTGGATTGGTTCTGTATGTGTTTATTTTTTCTCTTTTTATTCTCAATAAAAATCATTTGAATTAAAATATGACTAAAACTAAAACAATTGAGATGACTAAAATACGACTAAAACTGAAAGACCTTTTAGTCAAAAGACTAAAATGAGACTAAAACTAAAATGCCATTTTAGTCAAAAGACTATGATTACAACTAAATTGCAATTATTGAAATGTACTGGAGATTTTAGTCGACTAAAACGTAGGACATTTTAGTTGACTAAAATGTACTGGAGATTTAGTCGATTAAATACGACTAAAGCTAAAACAATTGCAGAAGACTAAAATGGGACTAAAACTAAAATGCCATTTTAGTCCTAAAGCTAAAATTAACACTGATCCTGCGATGTCTCCCCACTGTGTATGGGAGCCATGTCCTCCGCCGGATCAATCACTGTTCCCTGCGAGCATTGGGACGCACAGGGACGGAGAATGGCGACAAATTAAAAAAGTAAAAAACACATTACACATACAGTACACTGTGCCGGTGTCCTGGTTTTAGACCAGCTAGAAAACAGTGATAATAAATTAGAATCACTTGCAGAATTGAGCAATAGTGATTTGTGGGGAAATCCGTCATCAAACAATTCTGCAATTGAGCATATTTGATTTGATTACATTATTGAATAATTTTTTTTATTATTATATTATTTGTTATAATTAGTTTTTCCAAACAGCCGGTACCATTCCTATCAGTATGCTGTCCATAAAAAATAGGAATAGTGGTCTGGCTATAACCTGAATGAGTTCTTTGAGGGCTCTCGGGTATAAGCCATCCAGTCCCGGTGATTTTTAAAGTCAAGGAAGAACCTTTCTTGGTCTTTTGAAACGTTTCCAGTTGTATGTGAGTTCATGTCCTGGCCTATAAACTCTTGGGTCTCTTTTTTTCAGTCTGCTTGATGCCTCTGTTGCTGTTTTAGCATATTTAAGAATGAGGATTATTTTTAGGATGTGCAAATGTTTGTCTTCTTCTTACGCTAACAGGGATGAAACTTCCTTTGCCTCCAGTATGGGGCAATACTGAGGAATTAAGCCAGGCTTTCCCCCTGTTGCTTTAGTAATAGCTGTATTTATTTTATTCCTTAAAAGACTGTCCTTCATTTGTAATCTTACAGAATTCACTAGCTTAAGCTGGATCTGATCCTATCCCTGGTCTGAGCTATAGAGCTCTTCTTGGTGTAAGTACACTTAACATTAACCTTTCAGCAGTACACATAATATTAAATCCTACAAGAGTTTGAGTTCTTCTAGGGAGGCTAATGCTGCGTACACACGACCCCACTTTCCGGCAGAAAAGGTCCAACGGTCTTCCCGACTGACTTTCAACAGAGTTGCAATGGACTTCTGAACTAACAGACTTGCACACACATGAACGGACTAAAGTCTGTTCGAAAGTCTGTTAGTTTTGAACGTGATGATGTACAATGGGACTAAAAAAGGAAGTTCAATAGCCAGTAGCCAATAGCTGCTCTTGCGTTGTATTTGGTCCGTTGGACCAGCATACAGATGAACGGTTTACCCGATAGGAATTGAGTCCGTCAGACAGATTTGAAACATGTGCTATTTCTAGGTCCGTCTGAATTTTTTAAAGAAAAATGATCGGACTATCCCACAGATGATCGGACTATCCGATGGACTGATTCTGTCTGACCTATTCTGCTGGAAAGTACAGTCGTGTGTACGTGGCCTAAAGATATGACTTTTATCTTCCCCAGGTTCCATCTTCACATTGTCACTCCAGACCCTGAGAGCTTTTGCTACTGCTGTAAAAGTGGCGAGTTGCCCCCACTTGCAAATATTTTCTTAGGTCTACATAAAATTGATGATCAAGGATATTTTTAAAAGACACTGTGATATCTAATGCTGGGTGCATCAGAATGGTATTGACCCTGGAGGATTCTCAAGGTGCTAAACCGTCATCAATTTTCAGACTGTATCAGACAGTCTGAATGCTGTCCATAGGGCCATTGGGCCATCAAATGCAATAATGTCGGAGCTAAGATTGGGGGTCGCTCTCTAGGGGAGTGCAACATTAGGTAGTCCACTGTATAGAGGTGGCTAGCTTGTCGCCAAATATATACTCAATCAAGTTTCTCCCGGATGGAATAGACTATCAAAAGTTGTGCTGCACTATAATAAGTGTTAAAATTGTATGTGTCAGGGTAAACAAAGTTTTCAGCACTAACCGAGGATGCTTTCTTACCCCAAATAAAACAAATTATTTTGGCTATTTTGGCTTGGAAATGCAGCAAATCAGTCTGCCATAGTGACACTGGCAAGGTTTGGAAAAAATATAACCACTTAGGTAAAACAGTCTTCTTCATGGCATGGATTCTACCTATCCAACTCCTGAAAAAGAGGGGGGTAGTTAACTCAATATAAGCATGGGTATGAGGAAAAGAGCCGCACCCATAAATAAGGATCTGCTCCATCCTGCCAAATAAAGGGGAAAGAGTCCTGCAAGCTCACCAGAGTGGTAGCAAGGACATTAAAGTGATTGTAAAGTCTGTAAAAAATGTTAAATAACAAAATTTTTATACTTACTTCCTCTGGGCAATGAGTGTCTCCACAGTCAGTAGCTTCCTATACGGGCACTGGAGCAGAGTCACAGCTCTGTGTGTCCATTCCGACATGGGGCCACCAACACAACCACCGCCCCCTCTTTCCCCTGATTGGCTGATTGATTTTAATTGACGGACGCGGGAGCCAATGGTGCCGATGCTGTGTCTCAGCCAATCAGGAGTGTCCCAGACAGCTTAGCCATTCATGGACATCATTGAAGAGATTGGTCTCAGGAGTTATTAGGAGGGGTCTGGGGAAGCTACTACTCACAGAAGGTTTTTTTTCTTATCTTAATGCATAGAATGCATTAAGATAAAAAGACCTTCTGCCTTTGCAACTCCTTTAAGATTATGCACCATAGACTTTGTCTCAATCACTTGAAGCTCAGACATAGAACTAAATCCCACAAAGTCTGAAGTATATTGGTAGGTAATTCCCAACTTCCCTGGGATCTTTATCAGGTTTAGGGGCAACCAAAATATGCACTAACTTCAGTGAAGAGTCAAAAGGGTCTCTCTTCCTAAGTACGTTGAAAAACTCTTCCAAATGAGGAATCAACAAATCCTGCAATGTGAGATAGTAAAGGGTGGGGAACCCATCAGCACTTGGAGCAGATCTTGTACAAGTCTGTTTAATTTGGCATACTTTTCAATGACATGGAAAATGTAAATCCTTGTATTTTTGTGATACCCTGAATTCTTGTTACTATGGTGTCATTGTAGCTGCAGAAGAATGCTTTTCCTAAAACTTCATATGTAAAAAGTTATTACCATTTATCTGTAGGAACTATAGTCCACACATGTGATTATTTGTGACCTTACATACTCCTTGTAAATGAATAGTTTATTTTCTTGTCAAAAAGATTTTATTGAACATACAATAGAGTATTTGACAATAGGTTTAGTACATAATATACAACAGAAGTAATGAAGCTCAGAGTTATAAAAAGTTCAAAACAATGTAAATGATACATTCAACTATAATTACTACTATAACAATAATGCATATTAATGGTATGGCTTATTAGAGGAATTAGCTTCTTAAGTAGGAAAGAGCTTCAAAATCATAACAGGAATAGATAGAGAAGAAAGGAAAGATAGGAAGAGAAGAAACTAGGAAGGGAAGAAGAGAGGTCCGCAGGGTCGAGTCGAGGGCCGCCATATCACTCAGAATTCATATACTGTAATCACTTACCCATCGGGTCAGCTACCATGGTAATAGAACTTCTTAGCTAAAATTTGATGGTAAATAATTTTTTATCCACTGATGCCATACTTTTTCAAATTTGATAAGCGTGTCAGCTTCAAGAGCTGCCAATTTGGCTTGCGTCATAGTGTTGTTCATCCAATTCACTACCTCATCCACAATCAATGAAGGTGATTTTCAGGCTCTTGCAAGTGTTTGTTTTGCTGCGGTGACTAAATTAACAATTAATTTAAATTGGGTGTGTGTTATGCCGCATACACACGTAGCGGACTATCTGACGGACTTAGTCTGGCGGACTTCCCGCCAGACTGTCCATCGGACTTTCCAAACGGGCTACTTGCCCACACACGGCACTTTTTCAGCGGACTAATACGGCGTACTAAGTCCGCCATACTATCCGCCCTACTTTTGAAATGAACGGACTCGCCCACACACGCAGAGGAAAGTCCGCTCATTTCGAGCGCGTCTCCAGGTAGGCGGGGCCCACGAAGGAGGCGTCGCTGGCCCGCCACCTGGTATGGACTTAAAGGGGAACCCCAATGCCGGAAAAAAAACGGCGTGGGGGCCCCCCCCCAGGTCCACATCAGACCCTTGTCCGAGCACGCTACCCGGCCGGCCAGGAAAGGGGGGGACAAGCGAGCGCCCCCCCCCCCTCAGAGCCGTACCAGGCCACGTGCCCTCAACATGGGGGTACCTTGGGGAGGGGGGGGGGCGCGGCCCCCCCACCCCAAAACACCTTGTCCCCATGTTGATGAGGACAAGGGCCTCTTCCCGACAACCCTGGCCATTGGTTGTTGGGGTATGCGGGCGGGGGGCTTATTGGAATCCGGGAGCCCCCTTTAATAAGGGGGACCCCGGATACCAGCCCCCCACCCTATGTGAATGAGTATGAGGTACAATGTACCCCTACCCATTAACCTGTAAAATAAAGTACAAAAAAAACCACAACACACAAGATAAAATCGTTTATTGCACAGCTCCGGGGGTCTTCCGTTTTCGGGGGTCTTCTCGCCGGACTCCTCCGCTATCTTCTTCTAGCTCTTTTGCTAGCGGAGGAGCCCGGCTTTCTTCCTCACCGCGGCCTCTTCTTCTGACTTCGGGGGTCTTGTCCCCCTCTTCGGTTCTTCTGCCGGGCCACCGCACCTTCTTATAGCTCTTTTACAGGCGGTGGCCCGGTCTTCTGTCGCCGCCGCCGCCTTCCGTTCTTCTTCTTCTTCTTCTCCTTCTTCTCCTGGAGATGTTGACTCAACGCTCTCTCTGGCCGCAATGCCAGGGACGCGCTGCGCGGCGACTTATATAGGGACAAGGGGCGGGGTCATCGGTTGATGTCACATGGTGACCCCACCCCCGTACGATGTCACAGTCCCGGAGGATGCTGGGAATGTCACCATGTGACATCAACCCATGTGACATCAACCGATGGCCCCTCCCCTTGTCCCTATATAAGTCGGCTCGCATCGCTTCCCTGGCATTGTGGCCGGAGAGAGCCAACATCTCCAGGAGAAGAAGGAGAAGAAGAAGAAGAACAGAAGGCGGCGGTGGCGGTGACAGAAGACCGGAAGAGGGGCACAAGACCACCGAAGTCGGAAGAAGAGGCCGTGGCGAGGAAGAAAGCTGGGCTCCTCCGCTAGCAAAAGAGCTAGAAGAAGATAGCGGAGGAGTCCGGCGAGAAGACCCCCGAAGACGGAAGCTGTGCAATAAACGATTTTATCTTGTGTGTTGTGTTTTTTTTGTACTTTATTTTACAGGTGAATGGGTAGGGGTACATTGTACCCCATACTCATTCACATGGGGGGGCCAGTATCCGGGGGCCCCCTTATTAAACGGGGCTCCCGGATTCCGATAAGCCCCGATTTTTTTCGGCGTTGGGGTTCCCCTTTAAGTCCAAACCAGGTGGCGGGGCCAGCGACGCCTCCTTCGCAGGCCCGCCTACCTGGACACCCACTCTAAATGAGCGGACTTTTCTCCGGGCGGGAAAAGTCCGTTCATTTCAAAAGTACGGCGGACTGACATACACACGGCCGGAATGTCGGCCGAAATGCGAGTCCGGCGGGAAGATTGGAGTGCAAAACTACTTTCTAAGTCCGCCGTACTTTCGGGTCAAAAAAGTATGCCGGAGGCTACACACGGGGGGATTGTCCGGCGGACTTGAGTTTGCCGGACTTTTCCACCCGATTGTTTGATCGTGTGTACGCGGCATTAGAATGTCTGGCTTTTGATTGATGATTGCCATTGAGGGATCTGGGGTAATGGATATTCCTAACATTTTAGATGCTATGGTAAAGATCTCATTCCAATAAATTTGAGCTTTGGGACATGACCGCCAAATGTGTAAATGTGTTCCCAACTCAGCGCATCCACTGTAACAATCTGATGAGTAGTTATGCACATATTTCGCTATTCTAGCTGGTACAAGGTACCATCTTATTAGTACTTTATAATTCGCCTCTACTGCTAATATATTGGGAGAGGCTGTTTTGGTTGTTAACAAGACTTGATTCCATTCTGTGGTTTGCAGTGTTTGTTCTAAGGCCACCTCCCATTTGTGGACATAAGCTGGTTTTACTGTTTCAGGTTTAGCTAACAATTGAACATATAAGGTCGAGATTATGCCCTTAGCATGAGGGTCGTTTTTACAATATTTTTCAAAGTTAGTTAAATTAGTTAGTGAACTGTCTGTGGTTAAAGAGGCATAAAGACATTTTTGATCTGGAGGTACCTCAATAGTTCTGATTTCAGTATTCCATAATTCACAAATTTGTGCATCTTCAGCATATCACTTCTAGCCCATGCTCTGAAAGATCTAGGAGATACCCATACTGGGTAAAATGCAGGGTTTTTGTAAAAAGATAGTAGACGATTATCTAATGATTGCAACTGATTTCTGAATTTGTATCTGTCCCATAGGGAAACAAAATGTTTTGTAATTGGATTACGCAACCCTCTACGATGAGAGCCAAATCAGGTTTGCCATTGACAAGGGATCACATTATGAATAGTTTATTTTCAAGGTCATTATAAATCATCCCTCATAAGCACTAACTGAATTCAAAATGTGTTAAGTTGAAGTTACCTATAACATAAACTCATTCTCAAATGAGGAATAGCCATTCCAACAATCATTTTCCATGGTAATCGTTGTTGCAAAATGCAAAACATCGATCATTTTTATTAGTTGTCACAGAAATGTTAAAAATAACAAAACTACATCTAATAGGAAACAGTGGGAAACAAAAAGCAAAAATTCTCAACAAAGGATGAAAACAAAAACAGAGCACGTCATGTAGAAATTGCCTTGGCATGCAGGTCATTGGTGATTTCATTTGTAAGTAATGTTTTGATTGTCACAGATTATATGTTGCTCTCATCCCCCTGACATTTGTTGTACAGCATGATTGATTTTCGTGCTCCAGTATGAAAAGGTCACTTTGATCAATGCAGTGTAATTGGCAGTAAATTAGGATCATATCAGGTTATTTTGCTATTTAATGATGAAATATTAAAGAATTGCATGGGTAGATGCAGCAGGCGTTGAAGTGAAGATTACCCTATAATAATGATATTTTAGTTTACTGAAAATGTTAAGAAATAGGTGGTAAATGTGAAAAATGAATGTGGCGTTTGGAAAAAGTAGCTCAGAATTATACATTTTCACTTCACATATTCTGAAAGCTGCAGATACAAAACACAAAACTCAGTCAATGTTATATCCACTGGTTAGAGGAAAACCATATATAGAAGTAATGATAATTGTGCTCATTGCATGCTATCAAATGTTAAACTTTTTTATTGTGCATATAGTAATATGTAAAAAATAGTGTGCTTCCTATCCCTTTATTAGCAAAAAAGATCCTTTAATTTCTCTAAAAAGAGGTGGTACTAATCACAAAAATGTGTGTCCTGGTGGAATTAGAATTCTTGGGCAAAAACAGGAACACTCTTGTAATGTAGTTTTGAGTTAAATTGAAATTCCAGACAAAAAAAATTAAAGTTCCTATTACTTTCTATGTCGCAAGTAAAAAAAAAAAAACTTTAGTAATAAACACTTTACTTGTGAGTTTTCATGTTTAACACAAAGGTACCTTATTTTCCCTACATTCTGGGCTGCTCCATTCTATTTCTCTTGGACCATCAACATTAGATTGCTGTTGGTAAATGTGGCTGCTGACTGCTGCCTTCCTGCTTGACTTGTCAGTCCCCGCATTTTTTTTTTTTGCTTATACTGGTGACATACTGTATATTTTCTAATTCTAATTAATAAGAAGACTCCGATAGTGCATGTGTAAAATCTCCTAAACAGCTTCTCCTTGGTGAGGGGCAGTGACTTACTTTAGCCCTAGTAAAGCAAGTACCAGTGGCAATATATCACTTCCAGCAGTTACTTGTGGGACCGATAAGTTATATACCCACTAGACACTCTATGTATGGGTCTGCAGAGAAATTGTTGTCACATACCTGAGGGGAAAGGTATTATCACATCAATTATTATTTTAAGCCTTGCAAGAAGCACAGATTTGATGACAAAGGGTTTACAAATTATTTCAAGCCTAATTCCAGGCAAAAATAACGTTTTCCCATGCAGTGGAGCTGTGCCTGTACTGTAGGGGTCAACTTGTCATTTTTGTCTAGGAAATTCGAGAACGCTTAAGCCCCGTACACACGAGCGGACTTTTCAACATCCAAAGTCCAACGGACTGAGTCCGTCAGACTATTCGATCGTGTGTGGGCTGCAACGGACTTTTGACTCGCCAAAGTCCGAAGGACTATAGAATATGGAACATGCTTCAAATTTTTCCGAAGGAACTCCGCCGGACCTCGTGTGTATGCTATTCCGACGGACTAAAACCGACGCTAGGGCAGCTATTGGCTACTGGCTATGAACTTCCTTATTCGAATCCAGTCGTACGTCATCATGTTCGAATCCGTCGGAGTTTAGTGTGATTGTGTGTGGCCAAGTCCGCTCCGCCGAAAAGTCCGTCAGAACTCTGTCGGAACTCCGGCAGAACTCCTTCGGAAGTCTGTCGGACATAAGTCCTCTCGTGTGTACGGGGCTTTATATTCACCCAATCATCCACTCCACCTGCTCTCCCCCATGATACAGTGGTGGACTGTTCCTGACATCCTCACGTCCAGAGCAGGTCTATAAGCACAATGGCATCTGGAACAGTCCACCGCACAAGACCGCTAGACTACGTGGGAGGGAGGAGACAGAGCCCCAGGCACTAGTCTTGTGCAGAGAGGATCAGGGAATTAGGTACATATTTCTCTGTTCTCCAATCCCCAGACAAACACAAGTAGTTTACCTGTGCAGTGCAGGCACAGCTGCACTGCATGGGAAAACTTCTCTTTTTCCTGGTGTTGGGCTTTCATTTTTCAATAAAAAACAATTCGAAAAAACATTTTGAACAGTACAGTATTTGGAATCCAGCAAGGAGTTCTTGTACGTACATTATAAATTTACACATGACTAACAGTTGCAGTATAATAACTTTGCTGCTTTCATGCTAGCCAGTAAAGCCTCGTACACACGATCAGATTTTCCTCAGACGAAGGGCATTGGCACAAAACTTGTCTTGCATACAAACTGCACACAATTTTGGGCCAACAAACACAAATGTAGTGACATACTATATGTACTACGAGCCGAAAAAGTGGACGTTCAATTGTCAGGCGCCACTATTTGTGCTCCTTCTGATAATTTCGTGTTAGTAGAAGCTTGGTGAGTGTTGATTCACACTTTTCATTTTGTGCTTTTCATTTCGCACTTTTCATTTTGCACTTTTCAGTTAATTTTTGAGCGGCCGTTTGTCAACCAGCCATGTTGTGGAATCGGAGGATATAACGTGTTATTTATTATTGGCCTTGGAGTTATTGCTATGACCCAAGTCCAGTCCAGGAAAAGGAGGAGGGGGATTTCTTGGACCAGAAATTGGTTGCTTTATTAATCGTGCCCAATTATGTCATATGCCTTTGCTTCGGGAGCTCCAGGAGAATAATCCGGGTGATTTTCGGAATTATCTCCTGATGACGGACCCCTACTTTCACCAACACATGCATGAGGCTTTTATTTTAGTTTTTGATTGAATAATAATGATTTGATTAGTTATATTTTCTATTTTTTTTGGATGCATAGAATGCACTTTTTGGTTAAGTTATATTGGCAGATAGCATGTCTAATTTTAATTGTTTTCTTTTTTAAAGCGGGAGTCCACCGGGACTCCGCGATTTTTTTTTTTTTAAAAGCCAGCAGCTACAAATACTGCAGCTGCTGACTTTTAAAATAGTGACACTTACCTGTCCAGCGCGCCCGCGATGTCGGCACCCGAAGCCGATCGCTCGGTCGTCTCTCGGGTCCTGCCGCCGCCATCTTGGGTATGGGAATCAGGAAATGGAGCCTTTCGGCTTCATTTCCCGGTTCCATACTGCGCATGCGCGAATCGCGCGGCGCAATAAGGACGCTCCCCGCTGCCTCTGGGAGCTGTGTGTTTCCCAGCAGGCAGCGGGGCACTTGCGGGAAGGGGCGGGCAGTTGCGGAAAGGGGTGTAAGTTACGCCCCTTTCCGCAGACAGCTATCCCGGAAGTGGGTGCTGTTACCTGGATTATCCAGGTAACTGCACCCCCCTCCCCCCTGAAAGGTGCCGATTGTGGCACCGGAGGAGGGGAGGGTTCCGATGAGCGGAAGGTCCACTTTAGGGTGGACCTCCGCTTTAATGCACAATAAAACGATTGTGAAGAATAATACTTGGCTATGTGTTTTACTTCAAATGACAGTTTGGGAGTAGGCAGTCTCAGTTACATTTTAAAAAATACAATGTAAAATTAACAAGGGACACCAACATAGTTGTATCTTTGACTACAGGATAATGGTGTTGTGGTAACTTGCAGCAAAAAAAATAAAATAAAAGGCATAATAATATTATTCTTGATATCACTAGAAAAAAAAGCCTTTGAAAATCCGTTTGCCATAACTCCATCAGTATCACCAGCAAAGCAGCTTCATTATTATCCCATTAAAGAAGAAGAGAATTGTGCGCTGCATTTCCAGAATTCATAATTTGCCGCATCACGAATGTTAATACTCCATTACAAACGCTATTTTACAAGACCGACTGCTTCTGGCTCATCCTTGCTTCTGAACATGTCTGTTTGTACTTTGGACTTCTGTCCAACAGACCTGTGTACACACGCTCAAGAAAATCCAACAAAAGACCATCGTCCGTGGAAAATTTTAAAGCCTGCCATCCAACATTTGTCCATGGAAAATCCGACAACAGTTGTCCGATTGAGCATACAAACGGTCTGATTTTCCGCCAACCACTTGTCATCACACAGTTTAACTGGATCCCTGATGAAGGGAGAGTTCTTTAAAATCCCAAAAACTCAAATGTTTCAGTGTAAACCAATAAATGAATTTGGCTTCTTTTATACTTCGGTCTGGCGCTCCTTCCATTAGTGCACGTTTTTTTTTTTCTAGTAATCTGTTGGGGTACCCACTGGAGGTTAGCCTTGTCTGTTGTGAGCAGCCTACCATGAACCAGTGAGCTCTACCAATGTTTTTGTCCTCTTTCTACTTTGCTCTACGCTTTCTTCTTTCTACTTTGTATGAATTCACATCAAAGTCTCTGCACCTCTTGGATACTTTTTGCTCTTGATTGGAGTCTCCATATTTCTCTCAGGATAGGTTAGTTTTCAGTTCTTAAATTCTGCTTGCTAGTGCTAATGGGACAATTAATGTAGCAGTGGGGTCATATATGTTATGGTTGATTTACTAAATGAGTAGAGCATGCTCAGTTTGCAAAGAGAATTCTCACTTTGTAAGGAGCTTTCCACTCACCTTACCAATTGTGGTGAACATTTTGCAGACAATACCCAATCACATGTAAGGAAAAGGATCAAAAACATTGCACATGATTGGATTATAAATGTCAGTACAGTTTCAACTCAGTAAATAAGTTGCATTATATTCAGACAGAAGTATTTTTGACTCTTCGAAATATATATATATATATTTTTGTGACAGTACAACACCTATTGTGCAAAATACAGCAAAAAAAAAAAACACAATAAACTAAAGTATTAGTATACTATATACAGTATAGTATACTATTGTTAATTTGTTACTGATTTCAGCGGCACACAATAAACTGATCAGCTGTTATACAGAATAAATCTAAATGAAAATGAATTACTTGTTCTTTGAAGATACATGAACTATAACTATTTTATAAATGAACATTTACAATATACATTGTTTTAGATTATTTATCATTTTACATTAGCCTAACCTAATCATTACTAGTCCACTGTGCACCACTAAACACCACTTCATAAAAGGGAAATGGTTCCCCAAAGTCTCTACAGCAGGGATTCAAAGTCAAATTACCTGAGGGCCACAAGACAAGTTTTCATATCCTATCAACAGTATTGGTGTGAGCGGACACATTTTTTAACCCCCCACACTGGTGTCAGGGGATGCATTATTAACCGCCAGCACTGGTGTCAGGGGATGCATTATTAACCGCCAGCACTGGTGTCTGTGGATGCATTATTAAACCCCAGCACTGATGTGAGCGGACGCATTATTAACTCCCATCACTGGTGCCAGCAGATGCGTTATTAGATCCCAGCACTGGTGTTAGTGGATGCATTATTAAACCCCAGCACTGATGTTAGCGGACGCATCATTAAACCCAGCACTGGTGTTAGCGGACGCATTATTAACCCCCAGCACTGGTGTCAGTGGACGCATTATTAAACCCAGCACTGGTGTTAGCGGACGCATTATTAACCCTGAGCACTGGTGTCAGTGGACACATTATTAAACCCAGCACTGGTGTCAGTGGACACATTATTAAACCCCAGCACTGATGTTAGCGGACACATTATTAAACCCCAGCACTGGTGTTAGCAGACGCATTATTAAACGCCAGAACTGCTGTTAGTGGATGCATTATTAAAGGCCAGCCCTGGTGTTAGCAGACACATTAATAAACCCCCGCACTGGTGTTAGCAGATGCATTATTTAGCCCCAGCACTGGTGTTTGTGGGTGCATTATTTAGCCCCAGCACTGATGTGAGCAGACGCATTATTAAACCCCAGTACTGGTGTCAGCGGACACATTATTAAACCCCAGCATTACCCCCTGCACTCCACAAATACCCCCCCTACACTCCACAAATACCCCCCACACACCACAAATGCCCCCTACACTCCACAAATGTCCCCTACACTTCATGAATATGCCCTACACTTCACAAATAACCCACACTCCACAAATACCCCCTCTTCACAAATCTCACTCAGCCTCGGTGTGATGGCTCACTTACCTCTCCTCCTGACAGTCCGCTGGTGGCCTGATCTGCTGCCTCCAGAGGCCCCTTCTCCTGTTAGGTCCTGGCTTCAACACAGGGCACCCCTAGAACGCCACAATCTCCCATCCTGAGGTGAAAGCAGGACCCTGGATGCAGCGTCTAGTCGATCATCAGTGCCTAGGTGGGCGGGGCAATGAGCGGATCCTCCCTCTACTCTGTTCTCTCTCTGCTCTCCTGTGCGGTATCTGTATCCTGCTGGGCTGCCGGAATCATTTGGTGAAGAGGGGATTATGGTATGTGGTTGTTTTTCAGGGGTTGGGCTTGGCTCTTAGTTCCAGTGAAGGAAACTCTTAAGTCATCAGCATGCCAAGAAATTTTGGACAATTTCATGCTCCCAACTTTATGGGAACAGTTTGGGAGTAGCCCCTTTCTGTTCCAACATGACTGTGCACCAATTCACAAAGCAAGGTCCATAAAGACATGGACTTAGGTGGCATTGGTTGGCACAGGAGGGAGGGCAGAGGATATGCTTGTGTATAGTAGTAGATCGTTTTTTGTGTGTCAGATGAGGTCTGCTTTGCTTCCAAAGGGAGGACATTTCGTGAGATTTCCCCCAATCTCTACATATTGCCTGCAGTGCTCACCAGTCCAGGCACAGACTCCCCAATCCTCTCCAGAGTTACCACCTCATGTGTCTGGGGCACTACAAATCCCAGCATGCCAGGAGAGGGGAGGCAGCAATATGATTTGGCTGATTTTCAGATGAAAAGTGCTGCTGTGTATTGTGTTTGTACAGTGTGTCTGTATAGTGAATACTGTATGGTCATAATATAATTGATTATGTATTGTGCTTGATGATCTTGAGGTGTTTATATATTTTTATCTGAGTAAGTAGTGAGCACATTTGGTCTCCTGTATCCCGTCCGCAGTATATGACCTTCTCCTGTTATCATGTCCGCAGCCTATGACCGTCTCCTGTATCATGTCCGCAGCCTATGACCATCTCCTGTATCGTGTCCGCAGCCTATGACCATCTCCTGTATCATGTCCACAGCCTATGACCGTCTCCTGTATCATGTCCGCAGCCTATGACCATCTCCTGTATCATGCCCGCAGCATATGACCCTCTCCTGTATCATTTCCGCAGCCTATGACTGTCTCCTGTAGGATAAAACTATAGCCACCAAGCTCACCGTCTGACTGAGCCCTGCACGGTGCACCCTAGAGGAGGTCAGTGACAGCACCATCAGGACAGTCTGGGGGGGGGGGGGGTTACTGATATAAAGGTTTCCCCCTTATATTAGTAACCCCCCTTACCTTAGTGTATTCACTCTACAGAAGGTGGTCTCTGGTCACCAGAGTCTCCCCCACATCAGAGTTCCTGGTGTTCCCCTTTACATCAGAGTCTGCAGGATTCCTCCTTACAGTGCAAGGGGGAACTTAATCTGCGGACCCTGATGTAATTGGGAACTCTGATGTAAAGGGAACACAGTGGACTCTGATATAAGGTGGTCTCTGGTCACCAGAGCCTCCCCTTACATCAGAGTTCCACCTTAGATCATGATTTGCGGTGTTTCCCTTTACATAGGAGTTTTGCTTCACTGTAAGGGGGAATCTTGTACACTATGATTTAAGGGAGAACTCTGTGTGGACTCTGATGTAAGGAGGGTCTCTCTGGGGATCCTGATGTAAGTAGGGAGGCTCTCTGGGGACCCTGATGCAAGGAGGGGCTCTCTCAGGACACTGATGTAAGGGGGGCTCTCTGGGGACCCTAATGTAAGGGGGGGGGCTCTCTGGGGACCTGATGTAAGGGGGGGGGGGCTCTCTGGGGACCCTGATGTAAGGGGGGCTCTCTGGGGACCCTGATGTAAGGGGGGCTTTCTGGGGCCCCTGATGTAAGTAGGGAGGCTCTCTGGGGACCCTGATGCAAGGAGGGGCTCTCTGAGGACACTAATGTAAGGGGACTCTCTGGGGACCCTGATGTAAGGGGGGCTCTCTGGGGACCCTGATGTAAGGGGGGCTCTCTGGGGACCCTGATGTAAGGGGGGCTTTCTGGGGACCCTGATGTAAGGTCACCAGAGGCCCACCCACATCAGAGTTCCACCTTAGATCATGATTTGCAGCGTTTCTCTTTACATAGGTGTTTTGCTTCACTGTAAGGTGGGATCCTGTACACTCTGATGGAAGGGAGAACTCTGTGTGGACTCTGATGTAAGGGGGGCTCTCTGGGGATCCTGATGTAAGGGGAGGCTCTCTGGGGACCCTGATGTAAGTAGGGAGGCTCTCTGGGGTCCTTGATGCAAGGAGGGGCTCTCTCAGGACACTGATGTAAGGGGGGCTCTCTGGGGACACTGATTTAAGGGGCGCTATCTGGGGACCCTAATGTAAGGGGTGGCTCTCTGGGGACCCTGATGTAAGGGGGGCTCTCTGGGGACCCTGATGTAAGGGGGGTTCTCTGGGGACCCCGATGTAAGGGGGGTTCTCTGGGGACCCTGATGTAAGGGGGGGGCTCTCTGGGGACCCTGATGTAAGGGGGGGCTCTCTGGGGACCCTGATGTAAGGGGAGGCTCTCAGGGGACCCTGATGTAAAGGGAGGCACTCTGGGGACCCTGATGTAAGGGGAGGCTCTCTGGGGACCCTGATGTAAGGGGAGGCTCTCTGGGGACCCTGATGTAAGGGGAGGCTCTCTGGGGAACCTGATGTAAGTGTTAGGTGTGACTGTGTGGCAATGGCAAATGGTTTACATAGCTCACGGCATCACGGGTCAGGTAGAGGGCCCCTTAGCAGAATTTTGCTTAGGGCCCCAGGGAGGTCAGGATCGGCACTGTTACCAAATATATCAGTTTAATACTGCAGTTGCATCTTAATCCTACTAACACCTTAGCACCTGCTTTCAGCTAATATGCATACAAAAATATTTAAACTAGGCAGCAGGGGGAGGGTCCAGAGGTAGAGATAGTTAGCACGGAACATATTCCAGAGAGTAGTATTGGGGGCATTAGTGGTAGGTTGACTAAAGCACATAAACCCAAGGTAAGTATAGTAACAAATCCTAGCTGCAATCTTGGAACACCCAATAAGAGGATGGTATGCAACCAGTCTAAACTACGTGGCATGTTCACCATCACCAATGCCAGGAGCCTGGCAGACAAGATGGGTGATATACTGTTTTCGAGAAACATTTGGAGTTTGTGGAAATTTCAGAGACCTTGTTCAACAGCTTTCTTGATTGGCTGGCAACCAAGAAGGGTAATCCCTTTATCACAGGGCTACAGAGGGTAAAAAAGGGGGAAGGGTATGTCTATATATCAAGAGTAATGTACAAGTGAATGTGAGAGATGACATCACTAAGGGAGCTAGGGAGGAAGTGGAAGCCTTATGGGTAGAGCTCCAAAGGGATGAAGCTGAGGGGAAAATAATACTGGGAGTCTGCTATAGGCCCCCTAACCTGAGGGAGGAGGTGGATGTGGACCTTCTATCACAATTTGGATTAGCAGCAAGGATGGGAAGTGTCATCATAATGGGGGATTTTAATTATCCAGACATAGACTGGGCGGAGGGAACAATGCATTCATCTGAAGCTTTGTACACATGATCGGATTTTCCGACGGGAAATATGTAATGACAGGCTGTTGATGGAAAATCCTACCATTTATATGCTCCATCAGACAATTGTTGACAGATTTTCAACTGACAAATGTTGAATAGCAGTTTTTAACATTTTCCACGGATAAATGTCTGTTGTCTGGTTTTCTGAGCATGTGTACACAAGTCCGTCAGACAAAAGTCCAGACAAAAGTACAAACACGCATGCTTGAAAGCTAGGATGAGCCAGAAGCAGTCAGTCTTGTAAACTAATGTTCGTAATGGAGAATTTATATTTGTGACATGGCAAGTTATGAAATCTCGAAATGCAGCTCACATTCTCTTCTTCTTTAATGGGATAATAATGAAGCTGCTTTGCTGGTGATACTGATGGAGTTACTGCAAACAAATTTTCAAAGGTTTTTTTTTTCTAGCGATATCAAGAATGATATTATTATGCCTGTTATTTATTTTTTATTTTTTGGTGCAAGTTACCACAACAGCATTATCTTGTAGTTTTTAAGATCAAAGATAACACTATGTCGGTGTCCCTTGTTAACTTTACATTGTATTTTTTTAAATGTTACTGCCTACTCCCAAACTGTCATTTAAGTAAAACACATAGCCAAGTATTATTCTCCACAATATTTTTATTGTGTATTAAGAAAAGAAAACAAATAAAATAAAATGCCAATAGAATTTAACCAAAAAGTGCATTCTATGCATCCAAAAATATAGAAAATATAACTCATTACTATTCAACCAAAAAATAAAATAAAAGCCTCATGCATGTGTCATGCTTCTTAATATTAAATGGGTCAACAATGCCAAGAGTTGGTGAAAGCAGAGATCTGTCATCAGGAGATAATTCCAAAAATCCCCAGATTATTCTCCTGGAGCTCCCGCAGTAAAGGCATATGATATAATTGGTCACGATTAATAAAGCAACCAATTTTTGGTTCAAGAACTCCTCCTCCTCCTGTTCCTGGATTGGACTTGGGTCAAAGCAGTAACTCCTGGCCAATAATAAATAACACGTTATCTCCTCCAATTCCACAACATGTCTGGTTGATGAACGGCCATTCAGAAATGAACTGAAAAGCACAAAATGAAAAGTGCAAACTAAAAAGCACAAAATGAGAAGCACAAAATGAAAAGCGCAAATCAACACTCACCAAACTTCTACTAATACCAAGTTAGCAGAAGGAGCCCAAAGGGTGGCGCTAAAGAGCTGAAAAACAACGTAGTACATCAGTACGTTCGTGTTTGTTGGCCAATTCCTTGCCTTTTGTATGCAAGACAAAATCCAGGCACATGACTTCGGACAAAAGTCCGATATTTTGTCTGCGGAAAATCCGATCGTGTATTCAAGGCTGAAGTCTCGCCAGTTCCTAAATGTCTTGCAGGACAATTTCATGGGTCAGATGGTGGACGCATCAACCAGAAATAAACCGTTACTAGATTTACTGATTACTAACAATACAGACCTGATCACGGATGTGGAAATACGGGGCAATTTAGGAAGCAGCAATCACAGGTCAATTGGCTTCAGTATAAATCATCATTAGCATTCAGACTTTATAAAAAATGCAATAAGAATTGTAAAGGTTCAATTAGGGCGGCTAAAATAGAACATGAAAGACACATAGTGGAGGAGAGCAAAAAAAAAAAAAAAACAAGAAATTCTTTAAGTATGTAAACAGTAAAAAAGGGAGGACAGACCATATTAGCCCCATAAAGAATGAGGAAGGACAAAGCACGGGGAGATGGAGAAGGTATTGAATGTATTCTTCGCCTCGGTCTTCACAAGGGAATCAGGTGGCTTTAGTAACCAAAACTGCAGTGCTTATCCTCATGACACATCACAGGAAGCACCCTAATGGCTAACAGAGGACAGAATTTGAATTAGACTTGGGAAATTTACCATTAACAAATCACCGGGACTGGATGGCTTGCACCCAGGGGTACCTAAGGAATTCAGTTAAGTAATTTCCAGACCATTGTTCCTAATGTTTACTGACAGTCTGCTAACTGGAATGGCACCAGCAGATTCTAGAAAAGCCAATGTAGCACCAATATTTAAAAAGGGCCCAAAATACATCCCTGTAAATTACAGACCAGTTAGCCTAACATCAATAATATGCAAGTCCTTGAAGGGGATGATAAGGGACTATATACAAGATTTTTGTAATGAAAACGGTATCATTAGCAGTAATTAGCATTGATTCATAAAGAATTGTTCTTGCCAAACCAATCTATTAACCTTCTATGCGGAGGTGAGTTTCCATCTAGATAAAGGAAGGCCCGTAGACATGGTCTATCTGGATTTTTGCAAAAGCATTTCACACAGTTCCCCATAAACTTTTATTGTACAAACTAAGGTCCATTGGTATGGACCATAGGGTGAGTACATGGATTGAAGCCTAGCTACAAGGGAGAGTTCAGAGGGTGGTGATAAATGGGGAATACTCCGAAAGGTCAGGGGTGGGTAGTGGGGTCCCATAGGGTTCTGTGCTGGGCCCAATCCTATTTCATTTTGTTCATAAACGACCAGGAGGGTGGGGTAAACAGTTCAATCTGTGTATTTCCTGACGATACTAAGCTAAGCAGGGCAATAAGTTATCTGCAGGATGTGGAAACCTTGCAACAAGATTCTGTGGTTTTGGTGCGCTTTCTGAATACAAAAATGAAGAAAGAAGAGAGAAAGAGCATCAAAACGATGGGACAAAACTTTTTTGGGGAAGGGAGTTTAACAAGACAAATAGCCACTCATTAAAATTAGAAAAAAATACGTTTAACCGTAAAATATGTAGAGTTCTTTACTGTAAGAGTGGCCAGGATGTGGAATTCCCTTTCACAGGTTTCAAAAAACCTATTAGATAAGTACCTGAATGACCACAACATACAGCGATATACAAGGTAATACTGACTTATAATCACACACATAGGTTGGACTTGATAGAATTGTGTCTTTTTTTCAACCTCACCTACTATGTAACTATGTAAAAAATGTGCACTCAAAGACCCCTAGAACTTATCTTCTAGTGTTTATATCATATTACTATATTATTATGTTAGAAGAAAACATGGATAGATATAGTTTTATCTGTCTTATAAAATAAATAAGTAATACAAACTTTAATTCCATGTATCCAATTTTATTATTTTAGCTTCATTGTTTAATTTATTTCTTAATGAAGTAGCCCTTAGAAAAAAAGAAAGATCAAAAATAAATTCCATTTGCAGTCAGTTGTTAGACAGACATATTCTGGCTTCATTCACTGGCACCAATATTTCTGTTACAATGTCTTTTTGAGCAAAACTGAAAATCAATGATAGTAGAAGTTTCAAAATTCACATTAGCTTTCTAGAAACTGGAAATAGATCTTCCTGTCAAAGACTAAACCTGCTTTACTCTGTCTAGACTACACAGGGAGCAAAATTATCAGATTCTCATTTCCTCAATTTCACTCTACAGTGGTAAAATGTGTGAGTATTGATTCATCTGGTGAGACAAAATGCTGAAGAGCTCTTCACCTCATCAGGGTCAAAAAGGTTTGTGGGTGTCTAATTATACTCATACAAAGCATATAAATCTTCAAGCTCTCGTTATGAGAGCATAACAGCTAAACGAATCATTAGATTCCTTTTAGAAAACCACTTGCTTACGTTACATTTACAAGAGGATATCAATACTTGACCTAATTTCAACACGTAACATATATTTTCTTCAGAGGCTCTGAATAAAGAAGATCTGTGGATAAAGGATTTTTTGTTTACTAGCATTTCTTTTAAACATTAAATGAGCTAATTGTATTACTGAAAAAGCACCCAGAGTGCATTTTTTCATATTTTGAAAAATTGAGTATACAGTATTTGTTATATACTGTATATATTATATCTATTTTGAAGCACTAGCTGGCAGAATTCTGGAAGGTGTGAATGTTTCACCTACACATTGGGGTGAATTTACTATAACTAGAGAGCGCAAAATCTGGTGCAGCTCTGCATAGTAATCAATCATCTTCCTTTTATTTAGTCAAAGCTTAATTGAACAAGCGGAAATTAGAAGCTGCTTGGCTACCATGCATAGCTGCACAAGATTGTGCGCTCTAAATCCCCCTCCCCCATCCGTCCCCCCACCCCATCATGAGGAGCTTCAGGGTAGGGATAATCGAATATGTCTGGGTTTGGATCACGGGTTGTTCATTGAACTCATTGTAAAGTCTGAAAATTATGATCTTGCAAACCTAAATTGGGAAGTTAAAATTAGGAAAATGTGGACATAAATCTGAACCTCAATGAAGTCTTTTCTTCCTGCCTCCTGTTGCCAACAGCACTGTTGGGGCCTGGAGTGTATCAGCCATGGTAAAAGTACCAACTCTTTGGGTACCACATGCGTGAGATAGGTCAGTAGCAAAGAGCATGCACTCCACCTCAAGGGAGGTGGAGCTGGTAATGCTGATAATGGGGGTTATTTACTAAAGCAAAATACACTTTGCACTGCATGTGCTCTTGAAAGTGCACTCAAAGTGCACTTGGAAGTAAAGTTGCTGTAGATCCGAGGGGGACATGCAAGGAAAATAAAAAACAGCATTTTTGCTTGCACATGATTGGATGATAAAATCAGCAGAGCTCCCACTCATTTCAGATCTACCCCTTAGATTTAGATCACCTGCACTTCCAAAAATCTGTAAAATAAACTTACACAGGAATCCCACCTCACCCCCCTCAGTCCCGCTGACCTGCATGGTGATGATCGACTGTTTTGAGCTCTGGTATAGCCGCCTCATGGCTTTGGTGCATAGAAATCCTCTTAGCTTTCTCTCTTCTTCTTCCCCGCTGAGAGGAAAAGCTACGTGGGTTCTGATTGGTCGGTGCCACCCAATTAGAGTGCTCCTAAATGTACCTCCTGATGGGGTACGTTTAGGAGATTAAGCTCTGGGGATTTCTAAGCCCCAGAGCCATGAAGTGGGGGGTTCAGAACGGGCGATCACTGCCATGAGGACTGGGGGGGGGGGTAAGGTGGGGGTCCTGTGTAAGTTTGCCTTACAAATTTTTCTATAGTGGTGAACTAACCCTTTTAATGACCCCTGAACTCTGCCTCACTTACTACTGACTTCTGCCTCACTTACTACTAACCCCTGAACTCTGCCTCGCTTACTATTGACCCCTGAACTCCACCTCACTTACTACTGACATCTGAAGGACGCCTCATTTACTACTGACTTCTGAACTCCACCTCACTACTGACCACTGAAGTCTGCCTCACTTACTACTGACCTCTGCAGTCTGCCTCACTTACTACTGACCTCTGACCTCTGCCTCACTTACTACTGACCCCTGAACTCTGCCTCGCTTACTTTTGACCCCTGAACTCCACCTTACTTACTACTGACATCTGAAGGACACCTCACTTACTACTGACCATTGAACTCCACCTCACTTACTACTGACCCCTGAACTCCACCTTACTTACTACTGACATCTGAAGGACGCCTCATTTACTTCTGACTTCTGAACTCAACCTCACTACTGACCTCTGAAGTCTGCCTCACTTACTACTGACCTCTGCAGTCTGCCTCACTTACTACTGACCTCTGAACTCTGCCTCACTCACTACTGACATCTGAACTTCGCCTCACTTGCTAATGACCTTTGAACTTTGCCTCCCCTACTACTGAGCCCTGGACTGCACCTCACTACTACTGACCCCTAAACTTTGCCTCACCTACTAATGACCCCCTGAACTCTGCTGCACTTACTACTGACCTCTAAACTCTACCTCACCTACTACTGACCCCTGGACTCCACCTCACTTACTACTGAACCCTGGACTCCACCTTATTTACTACAGCAAGCAGGCAGGTTATTCAGTTAGTGGCAGTGTATTTGAGATATATATATAGATTCAGTGTTTACTTTATATACATTCAGTGCAGGCAATGTATTAATATATATATATATATATATATACAGTCTAGTATATACTCCCCTCACCTACTATGTAACAACCTCACCTACTATGTAACTATGTAACAGGGGCATGTAATTACAATTCATGATATAATATTTCACAGCAGGGCCCTTTCTTGCGCCCAACAAGAGTAACTGTAAGGGTTTACAGTGTTCTGGTACCACCAACACCTAAGGCCCAATTTTCTGCAGAGTATTAGGGATGAGCTTCGAGTTTGAGTCGAACTCATGTTCTACTCGAACATTGCCTGTTCGCCTGTTCAGCGAACAGTGAACAATTTGGGCTGTTCGCAGCAAATTCGAAAAGCCGGAACACCCTATACAAGTCTATGGGAGAAATCTAAAGTGCTAATTTTAAAGGGTAATATGCAGGTTACTGTCCTAAAAAGTGTTTGGGGACCCGGGTACTGCCCCAGGGGACATGGATCAATGCAAAAAAAAGTTTTAAAACGGCCGTTTTTTCAGGAGCAGTGATTTTAATAATGATTAAAGTGAAACAATAAAAGTGTAATATTCCTTTAAATTTCGTAGCTGGGGGGTATCTATAGTATGCCTGTGAAGGGGCGCATGTTTCTGGTGCTTAGAACTGTCCCTGCACAAAGTGTCATTTGTGCAGGAAAAAAAGTCTTTTAAAATCACTTGCGGCTATTGTCGGGTCCCGTAATACAGAGAACACTCAATAAGTGTTCTCTGCATTAGCCGACAATTCATTCATTCATTGATAAAAAAAAAAAAGCGTGGGGGTTCCCCTAAATTCAATTACCAGGCCCTTCAGGTCTGACATGGATATTAAGGGGAACTCCGTGTCAAATTTTAAAAAAAATTGACGTGGGGTCCCCCTAAAAATCCATACCAGACCCTTTATCCGAGCATGCAACCTGGCAGGCCGCAGGAAAAGAGGGGGGGACGAGAGAGCGGCCCCCCTCCCTCCTGAACCGTACCAGGCCACATACCCTCAACATTGGGAGGATGCTTTGGGGGTCTGTGACCCCTCAAAGCACCTTGTCCCCACGTTGATGAGGACAAGGGCCTCATCCTCACAACCCTGGCCGTTGGTTGTGAGGGTCTGCGGGCGGGGGGCTTATCAGAATCTGGAAGCCCCCTTTAACAAGGGGACCCCAGATCCCGGCCCCCCCTGTTTGAAATGGTAAGGGGGTACAAAAGTACCCCTACCATTTCACAAAGAAAGTGTCAAAATGGTTAAATAAGACAAACACACTTTTGAAAAATTCCTTTATTAAAAATAAAAAAAATAAAAAAAAGATTCCAGCGGTGCTAATCCACTCTTGCTATCCAGCGACGGGTCTCCGGGGTCCAGCGATGGATGATCATATCCAGCGACGGGGGATCTCTCAGTCCAGCGCTGTCCATACATCCTTCTTCTGTCTCCACTCCGGAGACACTGCAGAGATCCCAGCGCTGACGTTTCTTATATTAGGAGGGCGGGGCCACCCGTCACCTGACCCCGCCCCTCTGACGCTGGGGAGGGAAGCCAGGGGTTCCCCAGTGACGTGTGGGTGACCCCGCCCCCTCTGATGTAACGCAGGTTTCCGTTATCTGGGGATCTGGGGGTCCCCTTGTTAAAGGGGGCTTCCAGATTCTGATAAGCCCCCCGCCCGCAGACCCTCACAACCAACGGCCAGGGTTGTGAGGATGAGGCCCTTGTCCTCATCAACATGGGGACAAGGTGCTTTGAGGGGTCACAGACCCCCAAAGCATCCTCCCAATGTTGAGGGTATGTGGCCTGGTACGGTTCAGGAGGGAGGGGGGGCCGCTCTCTCGTCCCCCCCTCTTTTCCTGCGGCCTTCCAGGTTGCGTGCTCGGATAAAGGGTCTGATATGGATTTTTAGGGGGACCCCACGTCAATTATTTTTTTAATTTGATGCGGGGTTCCCCTTAATATCCATATCAGACCTGAAGGGTCTAGTTATGGATATTTAGGGGGACCCCCACGTCAATTTTTTTTTTTCATTTGACACGGGGTTCCCCTTAATATCCATGTCAGACCTGAAGGGCCTGGTAATTGAATTTAGGGGAACCCCCACGCTTTTTTTTTTTTTTTTTTTAATCAATGAATGAATGAATTGTCGGCTAATGCAGAGAACACTCATTGAGTGTTCTCTGTATTACGGGACCCGACAATAGCTGCAAGTGATTTTAAAAGACTTTTTTTCCTGCAAAAATGACACTTTGTGCAGGGACAGTTCTAAGCACCAGAAACATGCGCCCCTTCACAGGCATACTATAGATACCCCCCAGCTATGAAATTTAAAGGAATATTACACTTTTATTGTTGTTTACTTTAATCATTATTAAAATCACTGCTCCTGAAAAAACGGCCTTTTTTAAAACTTTTTTTTGCATTGATCCATGTCCCCTGGGGCAGGACCCAGGTCCCCAAACACTTTTTAGGACAGTAACCTGCATATTACCCTTTAAAATGAGCACTTTAGATTGTGAACGTTCGAGTCCCATAGACTTTAATAGGGTTCTAAAGTTCCCACAAAGTTTAGGTCTGTTCGCAGGTTCTGGTGCGAACCGAACAGGGGGGTGTTCGGCTCATCCCTACAGAGTATATAGGGCAGGCCTTATAGTATATATACTGCTTTTCTGAGTATATAGTGCCTGGGGGCCCCCCACACCATTTTTTAAAAAACATTGAGTGTGGGGTTCCCATTAATACCATACCAGACCTGAAGGGGGACATCCACGCCATTTTTTTGGTATTCTCATCCATATTGCCAGAATCCAGCAATACATTACAGCCACGAGAAGTTTTGAATTAAATTTTTTCCTTTAGAAATGTAATTTTCCTGTGGCACTGTTATAAACATGGGAACAATGTGCTACTTTACAGGCATAGTAAGGACACCCCCAGGCACAATATTTAAAGGAGTATTTCATTTTTATTGTTTCACGTTAAGAATTATTAAAATCACTGCTCCCAAAAAAAAAATATGGCAATTTTTAAAACTTTTTTTGCGTTGATATATGTCCCCTGAGGCAGGACCCGGGTCCCCAAACACTTTTTATGTCAATAACTTGCATATACCTGTAAGCCTTTAAAATAAGCACTTTTGATTTTTCATGTTCGTGCCCCATGGAATTGAATGGTGTTTGCACAAATTTTTACCTGTTCCCATGTTCTGCTGCGAACCGAACCGAGGGGTGTTCAGCTCATCCCTAGTCAGAAGTATGTAATATACAATATAGTGTATGTTGTGCAGGAGTCAGTACTGTACAATAAATTGTATACAATGCAGTAGTCTGCAATGTACAATATAGTAAAAATAGTTCAAAGTCTGTAAAATACAATATAGTGCATCAAAGTGTATATTGTACATGATTCTCTAATGTAAAATAAAGTGTATATAGTGCAGGAATGAAAAAACAAAAAAATAGATCCCCCTCCCGTCTATATACAGTGCCTTGAAAAAGTATTCATACCCTGTGAAATTGTATACATTTTGTCATGTTACAACCAAAAATGTAAATATATTTTATTGGGATTTTATGTGATAGACCAACACAAAGTGTTACATATTTGTGAAGTGGAAGGAAAGTAATAAATGGTTTTCCATTTTTTTTTTACAAATACTGTAAATATGTGAAAAGTATGGTGTGCATTTATATTCAGACCCCCTCAGTCAATACTTTGTAGAACCACCTTTCGCTGCAATTATAACTGGAAGTCTTTTGGGGATGTCTATACCAGCTTTGTACATCTAGAGAGTGCCATTTTTGCCCGTTCTTCTCTGCAAAATAGCTCAAGTTCTGTCAGATTGGATGGAGAGCATCTATGAACAGCAATTTTCAAGTCTTGCCACATATTCTCAATTGGATTTAGGTCTGGACTTTGACTGGGCCATTCTAACACATGAATATGTGTCACAGATGATCTGTGTCTCACCTTTACTGCTGTAGGTCGGCTGGCATCTGTTGTTCCACTAACTGGTGTTCAGCTCTGTGCACTCTCAGCTATGGATGTCGCCACCCATCACCTGTTGCCTAATATATGATTCCTTCCTGCTACTTCCTGTCCAGCCACTCATGTGCTTCTCTATTTAAATCCCTTTCAAAGCAGCTACTGGTTGCTAGGATAAAAAACACAAAGAAATGCTATAAAAGGAAATCATAGATAAGTTCCTTCTGACTCTGAAGATTTTTTTTTTTTTAAGTCAGAACACATATAAAGTGCTAGCTTAGCAATTAGTAGCAAAGTGAGTATGTCCCAAGGGTGTGTTTAGTTGACAGCAACACAAAAGATAAAAAAGGCGCTAATGTTTTGGTTGCACCTCATAACTTTAATGTAACGTGTTGTCTTAAATTTTGCTTTAAGCAGTATTTAAACATGAAGGAATGAAAGACTCTTTGAAAGCTATATGGTCTTTTAGCAATTACAAGTCCTTGGAGTAATAATTATGTAAAATAAATACTATTGTACAGCAATACATTAGGAAAACTGCTTGAATTCATATTCAAGCATTGCTAAAGATTGACTTATTGTAATACCAAATTATTTTGCTCGCTAGTTTTCAGTTATTATGCAGTATACATTAGGAGTGCATTCATGACTGTTGGTGTCCCTGTCTAAAATATTGAAAAGGACCAAACTGTAGCAGTTGTTCAATGACATTAAATGTATCTATTTAAACCCCATTGTAAAGTATACAATTTTCACACATGTAATCTACATAGAAGAAATCAGGAGTGCATTTATGCTGTAGTAAATTACGTTGGAGTGTCTACTGGCTATGGATGATGCATTAGTAACTAATATTAAATGCCTTCAGAATCAATGAAAGAGGATGATTGCAGCAAAGAGCAAAATAAAAGAGTTGTATTTACACTAATTATTCCACCTGTACCCGCAACATCCTCTAGACCAAAGTGTAGGCAAGTGATAGCTTAAAGTGGTATTACACTGCATCTGAACGCCAAAAAATCTATTTAATACATTTTTAACCACTAACTGTCCAACGGTCATTTTGCATTAGGACTTCTGTTGTTCTGGGTGGAAGTCATATGATGTACCCCATGCTGTGGGCACGATCTGTCACCCGCTGTGTCTACTGGACACAGCTGATGACAGATCACTGTACTGGCCCACTGCAGGTACCAATCACAGCAGATCACATGACAATTGTAAACAATGGGTGGCTTCCTTTCATGCCATCCATTGTGTACAATTATGTTGCTAATTGTGATTGGTCAATCACAGCCCATCTGTTCTATTTTATTAGCTGTGGCCAACCACTCACTAAATACTTACTAAATTAATCTGTTTCATTCAGTAAAAACAGTTGTTTATACCAATGAAATGCATTGCTATAAGCAATCATAATGTCATAAAAAAAATCCCGATCACTTCCTCCGAGTAGCACAGTGTTACTATTGTAAAAATCATTAACTGGTTACATTCTGTCACCAGTCAGTGTCCCTAATCACTGCCACACCAGATGATGCTGTACTGTACTGGTGACAGTATGTTAAAAAAAATGTGAACAAAAATATTTTTTTACATTTTCCAAAAAGTTGTGACAAAAAATTACAACTTCAAACAACTTGCCATGCTTCCTACTAATTACCTTTGTTTGTCTACTTCCCAAAAAGGGGTAATTTGGGGAATATTTTCACTGTCCTGGCATTTTGGGCCAAGAAATTAGATGGGCCGTTAGCATATTAAAATTGATCAATTTTTATATATATATATATATATATATATATATATATATATATATATATATATATATATATATATATATATATATACCATAGTTTGCAGACTCTGTAACATTCCTTCAGTCTAAATAATAAACACCAAGAACAGGAGCAGATTACCTTTTGGCCTACATTTATGAAGAAAGAATATTTATCTGCAAAATTTTATAACAGAAACAAAGACAAGTGTTTTTTTTTTTAAATGTTTGGTCTTTTTTTGCAAAAAATAAAAAAAACCAGTGGTGATTAAATACCACCAAAAGAAAGCTATATTTTTGTGGAAAAAATTATAAAAGTTTCATATGGGTACAGTATTGCATGACGCAAATGCCATTCAAACTGTTAGAGCGCTGAAAGCTGAAAATTGGCCTGGGCAGAAAGGGGGTGAAAGTACCCTATATTGAAGTGGTTAATATTCAAAGCAAACTCATCCATCCATGTCTCCATGCTTTGGTTTGCTTAGAAATCACTTTAAAAAATGTGGCTGTTGGCATCTTGAGTAGGGTCAGAAGATTTATGTTGCATTTACTTTCTGGAATATACCTGCCCTTGGCTTAAGCATGCATGCAGGGGGGTGTGCTTAGCTGTAAAGACTTCTTGAGTCCCCCTGAAGACTCCTATAATGTATGAGATCGTTTACGTAGGCATAGAAACCAGGAAGTAACAAAAGAAAAGTAAATATGTTATACTTTCCTATCTATTAACTAATGCTAGCAGCATATGGATTAAAACTAGAGGGAGTTGTTTGAGGGAGTGAAGGCCCACGTTAAGATAAGTGAAGAAATCTGCATAAGGCTGGGTTCACACTGCTGCGGGGGGAGATCCGGATGTGATTCGCACCGCAAATCACATCCGATCTCCGTAGCGATGCGAGTACAGCCATACAGATAGTATGGCTGAATTCGCATCGCTCCCGCAGCAAACTCGCACGGGACCCTTTTTTTGGTCCGCAACAGAATCGGATCGCATGGGGGTTCACACCATGCGATCCGATTCCTGTGCGAGTCGGCAGATCGCACTGCGATATGCGGACGGATCTGGGGGTGTCATTAACATATCATTGACACTCCCAGCCGTCCGCATAGGGCAGTGTGAACTGCCGGCGGGAGGTGTGCGATGCGGGAAAACGCCGCGGATTTGCGGCGTTCCCGCATCGATGTGGTATGAACCCGGCCTAAGTCATAGTTTGAGGAAGTTTTGGATGGTTCTCTTAAGGTACAGTAGATGCTAATGATGAATGACTAATGCAAACCACTGCACTGATTTCTACTCTAGTTTGAGTTCTTAGTTACATGGGTCATGCCATCATCCTCATCCTTTGTAACTGAGTAAACAGGTTTTGAGCCATCTGCAACTATGTGGCGAGTTGGAGTGGTAGTGTCAGCTTTTAGATAGGGACTGTAATTCAGCATCAGGTGTAGAGGATCAGGATAGAGACTTTTATATTCTTGTAAGGGTTGTCAGTGACAATTCTATTTTTAAAACTTCAGGTAATCCAAAGGCATCCTTAATGTAGGCTAGACTAAGCTTAGCTACTACCTATGTATTTTCCAAACACCTTACAAATGATACTGACAGGCTGTGGCTGAATTAGTTTTCCTTGGCTGCAAAGCTGGTCCTTTTTGTCTTATTTCAAGACTCAGATAAGCATGCAATAGTGTCTATGACTTATCATAGGGCCCAAAGGGCCTGTGTATTTGCCAACTGCTTACAGAGGAGACTCTAATGCCGTGTACACACTAATGGAATTCTCGTCGGAAGAAACTATGATGGTATTTCCAACATAATTCCACTCAAACTTGGCTTGCATACACATGGTCACACAAAAGTGTGCTGAACTTTAGACTGTCAAGAACACGGTGACATACAACACTACGGCAAGCCGAGAAACTGAATTTCAATGCTTCCGAGCATGCGTCAAATTGTTTTCAGAGTGTGCGTAGGAATTTTGCACGTTGGAATTGGTACAGACGATCGGGATTTCTGATCAAAACTTTTTCCATCTGAAAAATTGAGAACATGCTCTCAATCTTTTGCTGGCAGAAATTCGGGCAGCAAAATTCCAATGGAGCATACACACGGTCACATTTTCCAATGATAAGCTCTCATCTGTCTTTTGCTGGCCGAATTTCCGATCGTGTGTACGCGGCATAAGGCATTGCACATTTTATTGTGCCTTTTAGCAAAGCTGGTTTAGTTTTGGTCTTCAGTTTTTGGGGTTTTTTTTGCTGGAAAGACTTGTACAGTAAGAGCCTAACTAAAAGTTTGCAAACCAAAACTATACTTAACATCTTACATGCACTTGTCCCATTATTATCCTACATAGATACTGTACAAACAAGACTTTATTCTTTACTCTCCATTCTTGCACATGTAAGTGCTATAACTTCAGTGCAACACAGTTTTTAATCTCAACCCAATTAAGCATCTGTGGGATGTGCTAGAAAAATAAGTCTAATCCATGAAGGCCCCACCCTGCAACTTACAGGACTTATAGGATCTGTTACTGATGACTTGGTGACAGATATTACAGCATACTTTAAGACAGGGATAGGCAACATCGGCACTCCAGCTGTGGTGAAACTACAAATCCCATCATGCCTCTGTCAGAAACCAAGATTTCAGACTGAGGCAGAAGTACAATTAAATCACACTTGTTTATTAATAAAAATAAAAAGGCAAATAGAAAAGCGTAGTCAGGGGTAGTCAGCCAGGCCAGAAGTCAGGGATCCAAGTAGAGCAACAGCAAGCAGGATAAGGAGCCAGAAGGGATGTCCGTAAGCCAGTCTTTAAACCAGGGCTCCTCAAACTATGGCCCTCCAGCTGTTGTGAAACTACACATCCCATGAGGCATTGTAAAACTCTGACATTCACAGACATGACCAGGTATGATGGGAATTGTACTTCCTAAACAACTGGAGGGCCGTAGTTTGAGGACAAATGCTTTAAACAAACTGCAGGAGATGGTTTCTTGTGATGTGACCAAGGCGAAGGCAGAGGTGAAGTGAGCTGGAAGGCTTTAAGTAATCAAGTCAGACGAGCATCATCAGTAGGGATGAGCTTCGAGTTCGAGTCAAACTCATGTTCTACTCGAACATTGCCTGTTCGCCTGTTCAGCGAACAGTGAACAATTTGGGCTGTTCGCAGCAAATTCGAAAAGCCGGAACACCCTATACAAGTCTATGGGAGAAATCTAAAGTGCTAATTTTAAAGGGTAATATGCAGGTTACTGTCCTAAAAAGTGTTTGGGGACCCGGGTCCTGCCCCAGGGGACATGGATCAATGCAAAAAAAAGTTTTAAAAAACGGCCGTTTTTTCAGGAGCAGTGATTTTAATAATGATTAAAGTGAAACAATAAAAGTGTAATATTCCTTTAAATTTCGTAGCTGGGGGGTATCTATAGTATGCCTGTGAATGGGGCGCATGTTTCTGGTGCTTAGAACTGTCCCTGCACAAAGTGTCATTTGTGCAGGAAAAAAAGTCTTTTAAAATCACTTGCAGCTATTGTCGGGTCCCGTAATACAGAGAACACTCAATGAGTGTTCTCTGCATTAGCCGACAATTCATTCATTCATTGATTAAAAAAAAAAAAAAAAAAAAGCGTGGGGGTTCCCCTAAATTCAATTACCAGGCCCTTCAGGTCTGACATGGATATTAAGGGGAACCCCGTGTCAAATGAAAAAAAAAAATTGACGTGGGGGTCCCCCTAAATATCCATAACCAGACCCTTCAGGTCTGATATGGATATTAAGGGGAACCCCGCATCAAATTTTAAAAAAAATTGACGTGGGGGTCCCCCTAAAAATCCATATCAGACCCTTTATCCGAGCACGCAACCTGGCAGGCCGCAGGAAAAGAGGGGGGGCGAGAGAGAGGCCCCCCCTCCCTCCTGAACCGTACCGGGCCACATACCCTCAACATTGGGAGGATGCTTTGGGGGTCTGTGACCCCTCAAAGCACCTTGTCCCCATGTTGATGAGGACAAGGGCCTCATCCTCACAACCCTGGCCGTTGGTTGTGAGGGTCTGCGGGCGGGGGGCTTATCAGAATCTGGAAGCCCCCTTTAACAAGGGGACCCCCAGATCCCGCCCCCCCCTTTTTGAAATGGTAAGGGGGTACAAAAGTACCCCTACCATTTCACAAAGAAAGTGTAAAAAATGGTTAAATAAGACAAACACACTTTTGAAAAATTCCTTTATTAAAAATAAAAAAAATAAAAAAAAGATTCCAGCGGTGCTAATCCACTCTTGCTATCCAGCGACGGGTCTCCGGGGTCCAGCGATGGATGATCATATCCAGCGACGGGGGATCTCTCAGTCCAGCGCTGTCCATACATCCTTCTTCTGTCTCCACTCCGGAGACACTGCAGAGAGCCCAGCGCTGACGTTTCTTATATTAGGAGGGCGGGGCCACCCGTCACCTGACCCCGCCCCTCTGACGCTGGAGAGGGAAGCCAGGGGTTCCCCAGTGACGTGTGGGTGACCCCGCCCCCTCTGATGTAACGGAAACCTGCGTTACATCAGAGGGGGCGGGGTCACCCACACGTCACTGGGGAACCCCTGGCTTCCCTCTCCAGCGTCAGAGGGGCGGGGTCAGGTGACGGGTGGCCCCGCCCTCCTAATATAAGAAACGTCAGCACTGGGCTCTCTGCAGTGTCTCCGGAGTGGAGACAGAAGAAGGATGTATGGACAGCGCTGGACTGAGAGATCCCCGTCGCTGGATATGATCATCCAGATTCTGATAAGCCCCCCGCCCGCAGACCCTCACAACCAACGGCCAGGGTTGTGAGGATGAGGCCCTTGTCCTCATCAACATGGGGACAAGGTGCTTTGAGGGGTCACAGACCCCCAAAGCATCCTCCCAATGTTGATGGTATGTGGCCTGGTACGATTCAGGAGGGAGGGGGGGCCGCTCTCTCGTCCCCCCCTCTTTTCCTGCGGCCTGCCAGGTTGCGTGCTCGGATAAAGGGTCTGATATGGATTTTTAGGGGGACCCACACGTCAATTTTTTTTAAAATTTGATGCGGGGTTCCCCTTAATATCCATATCAGACCCGAAGGGTCTGGTTATGGATATTTAGGGGGACCCCCACGGCAATTTTTTTTTAAAATTTGACACGGGGTTCCCCTTAATATCCATGTCAGACCTGAAGGGCCTGGTAATTGAATTTAGGGGAACCCCCACGCTTTTTTTTTTTTAATCAATGAATGAATGAATTGTCGGCTAATGCAGAGAACACTCATTGAGTGTTCTCTGTATTACGGGACCCGACAATAGCTGCAAGTGATTTTAAAAGACTTTTTTTCCTGCACAAATGACACTTTGTGCAGGGACAGTTCTAAGCACCAGAAACATGCGCCCCTTCACAGGCATACTATAGATACCCCCCAGCTACGAAATTTAAAGGAATATTACACTTTTATTGTTTCACTTTAATCATTATTAAAATCACTGCTCCTGAAAAAACGGCCGTTTTTAAAACTTTTTTTTGCATTGATCCATGTCCCCTGGGGCAGGACCCGGGTCCCCAAACACTTTTTAGGACAGTAACCTGCATATTACCCTTTAAAATGAGCACATTAGATTGTGAACGTTCGAGTCCCATAGACTTTAATAGGGTTCTAAAGTTCACACGAAGTTTAGGTCTGTTCGCAGGTTCTGGTGCGAACCGAACAGGGGGGTGTTCGGCTCATCCCTAATCATCAGGAACAGCTGGTAACTGTGGAGAGAGAAGAGAGCTGGCAATTACAGTGCCTTGCGAAATTATTCGACCCCCTTGAACTTTTCAACCTTTTGCCACATTTCAGGCTTCAAACATAAAGATATAAAATTTTTATTTTTTGTGAAGAATCACCAACAAGTGGGACACAATTGTGAAGTGGAACGAAATCTATTGGATTTTTGAAACTTTTAAAAAAAATTAAAAGTGGGGCGTGCAAAATTATTCGGCCCCCTTGCGTTAATACTCTGTAGAGCCACTTTTTGCTGCGATTATAGCTGCAAGTTGCTTGGGGTATGTCTCTATCAGTTTTGCACATCAAGAGACTGAAATTCTTGCCCCTTCTTCCTTGCAAAACAGCTCAAGCTCAGTGAGGTTGGACGGAGAGCGTTTGTGAACAGCAGTTTTCAGCTCTTTCCACAGATTCTCGATTGGATTCAGGTCTGGACTTTGACTTGGCCATTCTAACACCTGGATACGTTTATTTGTGAACCATTCCTTTGTAGATTTTGCTGTATGTTTGGGATCATTGTCTTGTTGGAAGATAAATCTCCATCCCAGTTTCAGGTCTTTTGCAGACTCCAACAGGTTTTCATCCAGAATGGTCCTGTATTTGGCTGCATCCATCTTCCCCTCAATTTTAACCATCTTCCCTGTCCCTGCTGAAGAAAAGCAGGCCCAAACCATGATGCTGCCACCACCATGTTTGACAGTGGGGATGGTGTGTTGAGGGTGATGAGCTGTGTTGCTTTTATGCCAAACATATCGTTTTGCATTGTGGGCAAAAAGTTCGATTTTTCCTTTCATCTGACCAGAGCACCTTCTTCCACATGTTTGGTGTGTCTCTCAGGTGGCTTGTGGCAAACTTTAGATGAGACTTTTTATGGATATCTTTGAGAAATAGCTTTCTTCTTGCCACTCTTCCATAAAGGCCAGATTTGTGCAGTGTACGACTGATTGTTGTCCTATGGACAGACTCTACCACCTCATCTGTAGTTCTCTGCAGTTCATCCAGAGTGATCATGGGCCTCTTGGCTGCATCTCTGATCAGTCTTCTCCTTGTCTGAGCTGAAAGTTTAGAGGGACGGCCAGGTCTTGGTAGATTTGCAGTGGTCTGATACTCCTTCCATTTCAAAATGATCGCTTGCACAGTGCAAGCTTTGGAAATCTCCACAACAGTATTACGGACCTGCCTGGTGTGTTCCTTGGTCTTCATGATGCTCTCTGCGCTTTCAACAGAACCCTGAGACTATCACAGAGCAGGTGCATTTATACAGAGACTTGATTACACACAGGTGGATTCTATTTATCACCATCAGTCATTTAGGACAACATTGGATCATTCAGAGACCCTCGCTGAACTTCTGGAGTGAGTTTGCTGCACTGAAAGTAAAGGGGCCGAATAATTTTGCACACACCACTTTTCAGTTTTTTATTTGCTAAAAAAGTTTAAATTATCCAATAGATTTCATTCCACTTCACAATTGTGTCCCACTTGTTGGTGATTCTTCACAAAAAAATTAAAATGTTATATCTTTATGTTTGAAGCCTGAAATGTGGCAAAAGGTTGAAAAGTTCAAGGGGGCCGAATACTTTCGCAAGGCACTGTAGCCGACAGCTGAGCAGCCAGCCCAGAGAAGGAAGGGCTAAGCCATCTCTGACAGTCTCTGCCTCTAGGAGTCATGCCTGTGATTGTCAGGGTCTTGCAATGCATCATGGAACTTGTAGTTTCAAAATAGCTGGAGGGCCGAGGTTGCCTACACCTTTTTTAAGAGGTCTAGTGGAATCCATGCTTTGATGGGCCATGGATATTTTAGTGGCAAAAAGGGGCCCACTCAATATTAGGGGAATGGTCATAAAGTTATGGCTGATCGGTGGGTTTATATAAATAAATATATATAAATAATATATATATACAAGAAAAGTTATACAGTGCAATAAAATATTTACTGAGGGGTGTACTCACTTTTGTGAGATACCATATATAGCATCTCACAAAAGTGAGCACACCCCTCACTAAATATTTTATTACACTGTATAACGTTTCTTGTGACCACACTGAAGCAATTACAATTTTCTACAATGTAAAGTAGTGAGTGTACAGCTTGTATAATAGTGTAACTTTGCTGTTGTCTCAAAATAACTCAACAGACAGCCATTAATGTCTGAACCAATGGCAACAAAAGTGAGTACACCCCTAAGTGAAGATGTCAAAATTGTGCCCAAAATGTAAATATATTGTGTGGCCACCATTATTTTCCAGTACTGCCTTAACCCTCTTGGGCATGAGGTTCACCAGAGCTTCACAGGTTGCCACTAGATTCCTCTTCCACTCTTCCATGATGACATCATGGAGCTGGTGGATGTTAGAGACCTTGCGCTCCTCCACCTTCCATTTGAGGATGCCCCACAGATGCTCAGTAGGGTTTAGAGCTGGATACATGCTTAACCAGTTCATCGCCTTTACTCTTAGCTTCTTTAGCAAAGCAATGATCATCTTGGAGGTGTGTTTGGGGGCATTATTTTGGAATACTGCAGCCCAGTCTCCGAAGAAGGGAATCAGGCTCTGCTTCAGTATGTCACAGTACATGTTGGCATTCATGGTTCCCTTAATTAACTGTAGCTCCCCAGTGCTGGCAGCACTCATGCAGCCCCAGACCATGACACTCACACCACTTTACACCACCGCTTGACTGTAGGCAAGACACACTTGTCTTTATACTCCTCACCTGGTTGCCGCCACACAAGCTTGACACCATCTGAACCAAATAAGTTTATCTTGGTCTCATCAGATCACAGGACACGGATCCAGTATTCCATGTCCCTAGTTTGCTTGTCTTTAGCAAACTGTTTGCTGGCTTTCTTGTGCATCACCTTTAGAAGAGGCCTATTTCTGGGACGACAGCCATGCAGACAAATTTGGTGAAATGTGCGCCATATGGTCTGAGCACTGACAGGCTGACCCCCCCCCCCCCCCCCACCCCTTCAACCTCTGCAGCAATGCTGGCACCAATCATACGTCTATTTCCCAAAGACAACCTCTGGATATGACACTGAGCATATGCACTCCACTTCTTTGGTCGATCATGTTCTGAGTGGAGCCTGTTCTGTTAAACCACTGTATGGCCGTGCTGCAGCTCAGCTTCCCTTTCTTCTTCAATCTTCAATCTTCTTGATCATTCTCCCAGAAGTGCAATTGTGAGGATGAGAAGACCTGGCTCACAGTCTCCACTGTAATTTATCCCAAAGGTGCTCTATCGGGTTGAGGTAAGGGACTCTGTGCAGGCCAGTCAAGTTCCTGCATCCCAAACTCGCTCATCCATGTCTTTATGGACCTGGTTTTGTGCACTGGTCCAAATCATTTTGTGGAGGAGATTATGGTGTGGGGCTGTTTTTCAGGGGTTGGGCTTCCAGCCTTCCCAAAAGAGTTGAAACAGCTCAATAGTGAACCCTGCGGACTAAGACTGGCAGGTATCCCAAAACTTTTGATAATATAGTGTATTTACAGTGTTGTGAAAAAGTATTTGCCTCTTTCTAGATTTTTTTCTGTTGCATATTTTTCACGCTTAAATGATTCAGATCATCAAACAAATTGTTACATTACGCAAAGACAAACCGAGTAAATCCAAAATGCAGTTTTTAAACGATGATTTTATTTATTAATGGAAAAAAAACTGTCCAAACCTGTCTGGCCCTATATGAAAAAGTAATCCCCTTACCTGGCTAAATCATTAATGAACTGTGATTAACCACATTTTTTGGAAAACTGAGTTAAATTTCACTCGCCACTCAAAGGCTGGATTACTGCCAGACCTGTTGAATCAAGAAATCACTTAAATAGAAGATATCTGACAAAGTGAAGCATGCTAAAAGATTTAAAAAAAGAAACACATTGTGCCACAATCTAAAGAAATTCAAGAACAGATGAGAAACAAAATAATTGGCACGTACCAGTATGGGAAGGGTTACAAAGCCATTTCTAAGCCTCTAAGGCTCATGCTTTGCAGTTTTTTTGCCTTTCCCTGGAGCAACTATGGGTATGTGATTGTATATTTTGGGTTGTAAAAGTTTTATTTTTCCTTTTTATTGGCTGAACTGGATGGACTTGTGTCTTTTTTCAACCAGGTTAACTAAATAACTATGAACCACGGTGAGAGCCCTTGTTGACAAATGGGGAAAACCTGGAATAGTGGTGAACCTTCCCAGGAGTGACCAACCTACCAAAATTACTTCAAGAGCACAACAACTCATCCAGGAGGTCTTAAAAGAAACAAGAACAACATCTAAAGAACTGCAGGCCTCACTTACATCAGTGAAGATTCGTACACACGCTTAGATTTTCAAATGCCCTAACATCCATTTTTTGTGGCACGCTAGTCTAATGTCGAAAGTGAAGAGGTACTCAGTATACGAAAAATTTCGTGCGACAGAATAAAACATCAGAAGTGACGTAATGTGTTGAATAGTTTTGTATGTATTCTTTTGTTACTGAGCATGCGTAGTCTTGCTCTTAAATTTTTTTTCTTACAAAATATTTTCTAATGAAATGAAAATAGGATGTTGAGTTCACATCCACCAAAAAGTTGTCTTTACATCCAGCTTTTGTCTGATGAACATGCAAAATTGCCTGTCCAAAGCACCATACTAACGATCCAAAAATTGTCAGACAGCTCATCATACAAATTTTTCCATCCCATTTTTTATCGTGCGCACGGGCCTTGTCAGTGTTCATAATTCAACAATATGAAACAAAAATGGCATCCATGGGAGAGTTTCAAGGCGAAAGCCACTGCTGACCAAAAAGAACACATTTGTCTCAAATTTGTTTCAAATTTGTCTCAAATTTGCCAAAAAAATCTTGATTATCCCCAAGATAAGATTTTGGGCAAATATTCTGTGGTTTGATGAGACAAAAGTTTACCTTTTTGGAAGGTGTGCATCCTGTTAAACCTGGCGTAAAACTAACAAAGCATTTCATAAAGAGAACATGATACCAACAGTCAAACATGGTGGTGATAGTATTGTGACAGAGCGAGGCTCTGCCCTTATGAAATTGGAGGAAAACGAGACACAGACACAGAGTTTGCATATCTGCGGACTGCAAGACTACAGAGTGTAGCTTTTAAATGGAGAAAACTGCTCTGTCAGTTTTCTCCAGGTTTTGCTAGTTTTGGATGGGATTCTGTAGTCTGGAGATCCCTGAGAGTCATGGGTGGGACGGGATCTCCAGCCCTGTGTCCGGGTCTTGAGGATAGCGAGCAGGGTGTGTGCCCAGCTGCACACATGCCATATATAACGAAGGGCTGTTGGGAGTAGAGTGTGTGTAGGATGGTGGTGTGTGAGCAGCTTGCTGCTTGAAGCTGTGCATGTCCAAAGCTGTGTGAAGGACTTGAAGCTGTGTGCGTCCAAGGAGCCGTGTGCTGTGTGTCGAAGGGTTGGAAGCTGTGTGCGTCCAAGCAGTTTGTTGGACGGGGCAAGTACCTATAGCAGCAGCACTGCTGAAGAGTAGCCAGGTGGGCTAGCATTTTCGTTCTGATTTTGCTGTATTTAATTTAAGCTTGGACCCCTGCGTGGGATTACTGGATGGACTAATATTTTGTTTTCTTCTAATAAACGTGGGCTACCAGGCCCTTAACCATACACGCCTGACTGATGTGGACTAAAAAATGCATCTACCAATTGAGCCAATCACCCCAATGTCACAAGTGGTGGAGAATGCGGGCATGTAGACGGTGGAATCCGGGTCCTTGCTCCACGGTGAGTCGCATCAGGAACTGCTGCTAGCTGTGTGTGGCAGCCAGGCGAACAGCATTGCGTATACGTTTATTTGATGGACTGTGTTGCATGCGGGTTGTATACCTGTGAAGGAAGAATCAAACATCAGATTTTTTTTTTTTCTTTCTCTGCTGAGAACTGTTACAAGCTGCTGTGTGCATGTGATTGCAAGGATGAGGCAGTCAAAAAGCAAGAAGTTCATGTTTAATCAAGTTAAAGAGGATGTGAGCTCAGCATGGCCTGAGAAGATGTCTCCACCTTGTAGGACCAGTAAAAAGGGGCCAGTGACATGTGAGACAGCGAATGAATGGTTCCAGCGGAATCGCAAAGAGTGGGGTGCACTGCAAGGGGCTGAGATCTTGGCCTCTGACTATGTGCAACCCATGCTGCCTACAGAGGAGGTGGGAGACTTCCTTGTAAGGTTTGAAAAAGTTGCTGTAAAGAGAAAATGGCCTAGGGACCGGTGGCCAAAACTGCTGCAAACCTTATTGCGGATAGAGTTCCGGTCGGTTTACCATTTGATGGATGGGGGCCAGGATGACTACAGAAAGTTTAAAGAGGAAATCATTCTTAGAGGAGAGTTCCATCGTATCACGGGCCGCCAGCAATGCTCCAGGACGGGAGAAGTGTCGCCGGAAGACCCAGGATTTGGAAATCCAGAGAAATGTAAGGTTTTCTGTTATGGCCGCCTAGGCAAAGGGGTCAGTCCAGAAAGGAGAGTACATCAGCTTGAATCCTGCATGAGGTATAGCCAACCAGCTTTGGAGCGCAAGTCTGCAGTTACCCCTATCAACAAGGATCTTGTGTTACCTACAGGGGGCGTCAGTGGGTCCAGAAAGGCTGCAGTTTTGCTCCATGGTCACATGGGGGAGTCAGCCTGTGGAGACACCACACCAGTGAGACAACGCACTCAAGTGAAGGCTATGACATCAGCTGCAGGAACTGGTAAGACTGTTTCAGTTTGTGATGCTGAACCCAGTGAGGTGGGAGTATGTCCAGTGGGGAGATCCGCAGTACAAATGGACATAGACTTTCTGCATTGTGCTACCCAGAGCAGTGGGGAGGCGCAGCGTAAAGCCCAACTAGACGCAGGGCTAAAGACTGAAAAGGACATGGGGACTCTGCATATGCCTGCTATGATCCAGCAGATGGCTGGGAAAATTGAGCTAGGGGTGACCAAAACAGTGCTGGTACCATGTTCCCTAGTGACAGCTGCTGCAGGGTTGCCCAGGGAAACTTCCAAGGAGCTTGCAGTGTTGGAGCCGAGAGTTTTCCAGGTCAGCTATGGAGCTGCCCAAATAGGCAAAAGTGCCCCTTTACAGAGTGCGGGTGCTGTGAAGAGTCGCTCAGAGGTTATGGTGGCTCATAAACAAACCACAAAAACAGCAGTTGTGTCTACATGTAATGAGAATGCTAATGATCGTACTAACAAAAGTGATACTATTGCTAAACATGATGAGTGTAATGACATTGAAACATGTATTTCTTGTAATGTCATATCTGAGGGTGAGGTTGGTAATGTGTTCACTACCAGTGATGAGAGTAGGAGATCTCCCATGACAGGCAGAGGCACAGGATTGTCCATGGAAGTCTCATGGGGTCTCCATGTGTTGGAGTCAGAGGCTGTCCAGGATGGCTCTGGTGCTATGCTGGTGGAAGAAGGGGGGACTAATTCACACAGTGGGAGCGTGTGGGCGCAGCCCCACAACCCTACGTGTAGCCCAGTGGGCAAGGGGTTAATTCAGCCTGCAAAAGTTGAGTGTACAAAGCTGAATGTGTCTGTAATGCCACCAGAAAAAGGTGTTCAAAATGGTGTGCTGCACCAAGCTTTAGGTGATGAAGCATCACCCCAATGCAACGTTGATAAAAGTATGGTGTTACAAAATGATGTATATAGAAGTGAGGAATGTGCAGTTAAAGCTAATGAATCCCAGGTTTCTGTGCGGCTTTCTACAGCAGGTGATGCAACGCTGTGGAACGCCCATGGTGGAACCACAATGGACTGGGACAGCTGGGCCAAACAATTGCTAGCCATGCTGGGTAAGGCTAACTTAAGTAACAAGGGTGTGGACACAACTGCTATGCCAGACAGGGGGATCGCAGAGCCGCTGGTGGTTGAGGGCGTCCTGGTCCCTGCAAAGGTTGCTGCCCTCCCCTCTGAAGAAACAGTTCAGGGCACTGGCATCGCAGATGTGTTGTCCACAGCTCCACAGCTAAATGATATTGAGTATCAAAGTGATAGTGTGACTTGTAATGACCTGCAGAGGCTCACCAACACTGGTGCAGAATGGATAAGTGTGAGACATGTGTCTGACAGCTCTCCAGGGGAACAACAGGCCGTGATGATGAGTACCTCCAAGGAGGATGAGGTCTCTTCAAATGTCTCACCTTCTCAACCTGCAGTCGCTGAGCCCCTCCATGTCTTGGACAGGGTAGAAGACCCTAGAAAGTTCTGGTGTTTAGACATGGGATTTTTAGTGATGACAGAAACTTTACTAGAAATGCTAGAGTTGGTAAATATGAACTTACTGTATACTTGGGTATCTCCGCCGCAGTTGGACCAGGTGGTGCTGCGTAGCACCAATGGGTGGAGCCAAGTGGTACAGGCAGTGCTGGGAAACCTTGACCAACAGTGGAATTGGTGGGACCAATGGTTACCCATTTGGCACAGGATCTCCAGATTCTCTGTGAGTGTACTTATAGTTATTGGTTGGTATGGAAGGCACGCGAGAGAACTGCTTGAGATATCAGAGGTCTCTCAGTCTGATGCGATGACTAGAAACATCTCTGCTGGTGTGGTCCGAGGTGCGGCGGAGCAGTTGTCAGAGGGCGCAGATACTGCCTTACCCGCTAGGCCTCATGAGAAGGAACGGCCCAGAATGGACTCAGCAGTAGCAGAGATGCTTTCTGTCACTGGCCCAGAGGTACAAGTTAAGGTGCCCGGAGACACTATGGGAGAAAGTGTTAATATTGGTTGCCATAACAATGTAATGTGTTCACATGGAAAAAATGGTTTATGCTTGGGTCAGGGTAGGTTGTTAGAACAGGTACCCATGGAGTGTTGGACAACGGGTGAGGTGGAGCTGTGCTATGGTCCCGTCGGATGTAGTCCCTCCTCAGGTCTTCTTCTAACAAACACTGAATTGGAAAGCTGTGATCTGTTAAGAGTTAATTCTGTAAACAATGATTTGGTTGCAGTCGGTACCAAGAAAAGCTGTTTTGAACCTGAAATACCGATGGTGAAGGGTAAAATGGGTATTTGTAAGTTGAAAGGAGGGCTCAAGGAAGGCAGAGTTCCCCCAAGAAAAGTGAATAAGCCCAGGGACCCCAAAAGAGGAAGGCTGAGTATAGGACAATATAGGAACCTGTTAAGATCCAGGGGGGAATGTTCCTGGAAGCGCACCGGGAAAAAGGGGCCTACGTGGCTGACAGCCAGCACAGAGGTGTCCCAACCATCATGATGGGTGCTGGTGTTCCTCCCTCCGGATCGAAACAAAGGGGGGGGATATGTGACAGAGCGAGGCTCTGCCCTTATGAAATTGGAGGAAAACGAGACACAGACACAGAGTTTGCATATCTGCGGACTGCAAGACTACAGAGTGTAGCTTTTAAATGGAGAAAACTGCTCTGTCAGTTTTCTCCAGGTTTTGCTAGTTTTGGATGGGATTCTGTAGTCTGGAGATCCCTGAGAATCATGGGTGGGACGGGATCTCCAGCCCTGTGTCCGGGTCTTGAGGATAGCGAGCAGGGTGTGTGCCCAGCTGCACACATGCCATATATAACGAAGGGCTGTTGGGAGTAGAGTGTGTGTAGGATGGTGGTGTGTGAGCAGCTTGCTGCTTGAAGCTGTGCATGTCCAAAGCTGTGTGAAGGACTTGAAGCTGTGTGCGTCCAAGGAGCCGTGTGCTGTGTGTCGAAGGGTTGGAAGCTGTGTGCGTCCAAGCAGTTTGTTGGACGGGGCAAGTACCTATAGCAGCAGCACTGCTGAAGAGTAGCCAGGTGGGCTAGCATTTTCGTTCTGATTTTGCTGTATTTAATTTAAGCTTGGACCCCTGCGTGGGATTACTGGATGGACTAATATTTTGTTTTCTTCTAATAAACGTGGGCTACCAGGCCCTTAACCATACACGCTTGACTGATGTGGACTAAAAAATGCATCTACCAATTGAGCCAATCACCCCAATGTCACAGTATGATGGTCTACTTTGAAGCTTCAGGAACTGGATGAACTGCTATAATTGATGGAGCCCTGCATTATGTGCTCTAACAGAAAATTCTGAAGGAGAATGTCGGGCCCTCAGTTCCTGAACTCAAGCGCATTTGGGTTATGCCGCAGGACAATGATCTGAAACACACCAGCAAGTCCACCTCTGATTAGCTCAAAAAACAAATCAAAATGAAGGTTTTGGAGTGGCCTAGTCAAAGACCAGACTTAAAGTGGAGTTCCACCCACATGTATAATTTAAAAAAATATATATATCTCTTACTAGCATCCAACGTATAATTACTAATGGATAGTCTCGTTATTAGCGCCTCTTTTTTACATATTCTAAAAGAAAAATGACCTTCAATTTTTGCTGTTAATGAATTTCCATCTTACTTGTGGGCAGGCGAAGCCCACAAGCATACACTTCCGGGATACAGTGCTGCTGTATTATCAGCATGACATTTTTTTTCCAAATGTCGTTATTTATGTTTTACTGCGGAATAATGTAAAGTTCATTTTTGGGGGGAAGTCCACTTCAAATCCAATAGAGATGCTTTGGCAAGACCTTAACCCTTTGGCGACCGGCACACGCCGATGTGCGTTGGCAGAATGGCACGGACAGGCAAAGGGGCGTAAAGGTACGTCCCTTTACATTACGTGCATGCTTGCACATGCTTGTGCCGGTGCACACGTGTGCCAGTCAGAACCTCCGTGAGTCCAATCGCAGGTCCCGTGGTCTCGATTGTCGCAGGGATACCCACGATCCCCTCACGGGAAGGAAGAACAGAGAGATGCTAATGTAAACAAGCATCTCCCAGTTCTGCCTAGTGACAGTGTCACTGATCTCTGCTCCCTGTGATCGGGAGCAGGGATCAGTGAGGTGTCATACACACCTACGCCCTTCCCAGTTAGAAATGCGCCCCTAGGACACACTTAACCTCTACACTGCCAACTAGTTGTTAACCCCTTCACTGCCAGTGTCATTTACACAGGAATCAGTGCATTTGTATAGCGCTGATTGCTGTATAAATGACAATGGTCCAAAAAATGTGTCAAAAATGTCTGATGTGTCCACCATAATGTGACTGGTCGGAGCAGCGATACCCGGAAATTACTCCAGGAATCACTCCAGGAAAATGGCGGCGACTAAGGAGGTGAACGAGGATCGCTGCTGGAGCTTCAATCTCAGGTAGGTAATTCATAATGAGCTAGTATGCTATGCATATTAGCTCATTATGCCTTTGTCCTGCAGGGTGTTTTTTTTTTTTTTAGAGAGGGTTTACTTCCTCTTTAAGGCGTCAGTATACCAAGATATTTTGGACAATTTCACACTCCCAACTTTGTGGCAACAGTTAGGGGATTGCCCCTTCCTGTTCCAACATGACTGTGTGGCCATAATGACAGGGCCGTGTTGCGCAGCGACTTATGTAGGGACAATGGCCGGGGTCACCGGGTGATGTCCCCGCCCATTATGATGTCACAGTCCCAGAGGATGCTGGGAAATGGGCGGGGACATCACCCGGTGACCCCGCCCATTGTCCCTATATAATTCGACACGCAACACGTCCTTGTCATTACAGCCAGAGACAGTGTGGAACATCTCAAGGAAGAAGAAGAGAAGAAGAGAAGGTGGCAACAGCGGCAACAGAAGACTGGGCCACCGCCAGCAAAAGAGCTGGAAGAAGGAGCGGAGGCCCGGCAAGAAGAACCGAAGAAGGGGATAAGACCCCCAAAGTCGGAAGAAGAGGCGGTGACAGTAGACCGAGCCACCACTAGTAAAAGAGCTAAAGGAAGAAAGCTGAGGCCCAGCAAGAAGAACCGAAGAGGGGGACAATACCCTCAAAGAGGGGGACAAGACCCTCGAAGTCGGAAGAAGACCCCCGGGCAGCGACAAAGAAGAAAGCCGGGCTCCTCCACTATTAAAAGAGCTAGCAGAAGATAGCGGAGGAGTCCGGCGAGAAGACCCCCCAAGATGGAAGAAGACCCCCAGAGCTGTGCAATAAATTATTTTAAACCCTTGTGTTGTGTTTTTTTTTACATTTTTTTCACAGGTGAATGGATAGGAGTACATTGTACCCCATACTCATTCACATAGGGTGGGGGGCCAGTATCTGGGGGCCCCCTTATTAAAGGGGGCTCCCGGATTACGATACACCCCCCGCCCGCAGACCCCGGCAACCAACGGCCAGGGTTGTCGGGAAGAGGCCCTTGTCCTCATCAACATGGGGACAAAGTGCTTTGGGGTGGGGGGAGCACGGCCCCCTTCCCCAAAGCACCCCCCCATGTGGAGGGCACGCGGCCTGGTACGGCTCAGGAGGGGGCCGCTCGCTTGTCCCCACCCCCTTTCCTGAGCGGCCGGGCTGCATGCTCAGATAAGGGTCTTATATGGACCTTGGGGGGGACCCCACGCCGTTTTTTCAGTGTAGGGCTTCCCCTTTAAGTCCATACCAGGCCAGCAACGTGTCAATCTCGCTGCCGGAGGCAGCGACATTGACCTCCTACGCTAGTCCCGGCTACCTGGAGCCTTGTTCAAAATGAACAGACTTTTCTCCGAAGTGCATTAATTTCAAAAGTCCAGCGGACTAGCACACACACGGCCGGATTGTCCGGCAGACTCTGGACCAAGTCCGCCGGTTAGTTTGATCGTGTGTACGTGGCATTAGTGGGGTAAATGTGGTAATATCAATAAAATGTATAAGACCCAACACAAGAGCAGCATAGTAATAGGAGCAGAGGATAGAAAACTACAAGGAATTCCCTTAAGACTAAAGGCGAAGCAGAGCCACCAGCACGTCCATTCAGCGTCCCACAGCTAACAGCTGTAGAATACCGGTGGACCTTTCATCTGGGGCTTAAGAATAAGTGTCTCTCCAATCAGCTGGCGCACAGCTGATTGTGGCATCTGATGGAGAGGGAGGAGAGAACAGGTTACAGGCCGGCACGCCCCCTGAGCGGTGTGAGCGCGGCCCCATCCACAGCGAGCATGCGGACCCAAATGCGCCAGGGCAGGGCCTCGCCCACTCCACCCACCGACACACCAAGCTTCCCCAGCGGACAGTGCATCGCAGTGCCTGAGATACGCAGGCTATTATCCCCATAAACGCCGCCAAGAGGGAGAAAGCCGGGTGATCTTGCCACTCCAACCCAGGCCAGAGGAGATGGAAGCATACAGGGTGCAGTATGAAGAAACCAATAATAGGAGTAGACACCACAAGGGGAATGAAAAAAGAATAAATAGATAAATAAAGAAATAATAGATGAATAATAGATGGACGAAAGAAAAATTACAAGAAAAAATAAAATAAAATTATTAGATCGTGAGTAGAAAATAACAAAAATAATAACATAATGGGAAAGAATAGTGAGAGTTAAATTAATAAAATGAAATAAAATTGAATCAAACTAGACAAAAAAAAAGGAAGCCCAAGAGACTGGAAAATCATCAAAGAACAAGGAAAAACGCAAAATGGTATACAACGCATAAATAATATTGTACATAATTAGATTGCAATACAGAATTATTACAAAACATTCAAAAATATATAACAAAAATTGGAAAAAAGACATAACCCGAAGAAAAATAAATAAAAAAAAAATCTTTAAAGGGGAAGGCATTAAAGCGGAGGTCCACCCTAAAGTGGACCTCCGCTCATCGGAACCCTCCCCCCCTCCGGCGCCACAATTGGCACCTTTCAGGGGGGAGGGGGGTGCAGATACCTGTACAGTACAGGTATCTGTACCCACTTCCGGGATAGCTCTCTGCGGAAAGGGGAGTATATTACGCCCCTTTCCGCAAGTGCCCGCCCCTTCCCGCAAGTGCCCCGCTGCCTGCTGGGAAAACACACAGATCCCAGAGGCAGCGGGGACCGTCCTTATTGCGCAGCGCGCCTCGCGCATGCGCAGTAGGGAACCGGGAAATGAAGCCGAAAGGCTCCATTTCCTGATTCCCATACCCAAGATGGCGGCAGCAGCACCCGAGATACGATCTACAAATCGGCTTCGGGTGCCGACATCGCGGGCGCGCTGGACAGGTAAGTGTCACTATTTTAAAAGTCAGCAGCTGCAGTATTTGTAGCTGCTGGCTTTAAAAAAAAAAAAAAACGCGGAGTCCCGGTGGACTCCCGCTTTAAATATCATTTTTCCATTGTTCCTGTTGAAAAGCCTTCGAGAAATGGTTTGAACCAGATGCTCTCGTTAAGGCCGGGTGGTTGAGTAGCTTTTAATTTAAATATCCAACGGGACTCTAATTGGAGGAGGGATTTGTTCCAGTCACCCCCCCCCCCCAGGATTTGAATGGATTTGAACTAAAATTAAAAATTTAACTTTAGGGAACTTGCCGTTATGTACTAGGGCCGTATGTCGACCTAGAGGCAGATCTGGGTCGCACGACATCATGCTAGAAATATGTCGGTAAGCTCTTCTCCAAAATTAAACTTTTGTTTTTCCAACATAAAAACATTGACATTCACAGAGTAACAGATTACACCAAAAGTACGCCAATTGGCAAAATGCCTTGGGGGGAAAATTTGGCCATTGGGTAGAATTGAAGTCTTTTGTACTAACATATATTTACAATAGTTGGACTTGCCACAAATGCTTGCAGTGCTTATTTTTATCTTCTCCCCAGAATTCACTGTGTACTAGTCTGTCGCCAATTGAAGTGGCTCACTTAAAGGTAAAATGGGGTGTCGGAGTAACAAATCTCCCTAGTGTCGGGTCACAGACTAAAAGGTGCCAATATTTGTCAATGATTTTTCTTATGTTATCATGTTGGTTATTGTATTTTGTGATTATTCTGGTAATGTTAGTGTCTTTAGTAGGTTTTACGGCGTATAGAAGGGATTCTCTAGTCCGAATGCAAGCCTGCTTGAATGACCGCTTAAGGGAGGCATGTGAATATCCCCGCAGCGGAAGTCTGTCACAGAGCTTATTGGCCTCCTCCCTGAAGACCAGCTCGTCCGAGCAGTTGCGTCGTATTCTCAAGTTTTGGCTGTAGGGAATGGAATTAAGGAGAGGTTACAGATGAAAGCTGGAGGCGTCAAGGATCGAATTGCCTGCAGTTGATATTTCTGTATAATTTGCTCAGAACAGAGCCCTTATCTCCTCGTTATACCTCAACATCCAAGAATGTCACATGTTGTAAATCATAAGATATGGTAAACCTCAAATTGAAGTCATTTTTGTTAATTCTTAACAACCATTGTTCCAATAAATCCGGGGGACCGTCCCAGACGATGAAGATGTCATCGATGTACCGGTACCAACATAAAATGTGGTCCGAGTACATCGATAAGTCCTCATCGTCCAGGACCATATGTTCCCACTCCCCCAAGTACAGGTTGGTGTACGATAGGGCACAACATGTCCCCATCGCTACCCCCTGCACCTGGAGGTAGTGGGAACCCATGAAGGTGAAAACATCATGTTGAAGGATAAAATCAAGCATGGGTAAAAAAAATTCCCCATATCTAGGGTCAGTTTGCTTTTTTCTCTGTATACAATGCTGGATAACTGCTAGGCCCTTGTCATGGGGGATGCAACTGTATAGGGATTCTACATCAACCGTGACAAATAAGGCATTGTCGGGGATCTGTAAATGCTCAAGAATTTGAAGAAAGTGTAGTGTATCTTTAACAAACAAAGGTAAAGACATAACCAGTGGCACACCGAGATGATGGGTCTGTCGGAGGATTTTTAATGTCCTTGTGGGCTTTAGGTAATGCGTAGAAAACTGGCGTCCGAGGGAATTTATTGCAAATATATTCCCAAGTTTATTTGTAATAATCTGATTCAAATCTGCAGTGTCGACCAAAGAGTAGAATTTATTATTGTATTTTTTTAACTATATCTTTCTGAGTATATTGATACACATGTTGATATAGGAGGCATTGCCTCCCTTATCAGCAGATTTGATAGTTATCTGGGTATTGTTGGATAATTGTTTTAAAGCATAAAGTTCTCTTTCATTGAGATTAGAGGGCGTTTTAGAATGAATTTTCAATGCTTCCAGATCTTTATGAACAAGTTTCAGGAAGGCCACTGCGTTGGGGCAAGAGCTTGGTGCTGGTCAGAAATCTGATTTTTTCTTAAGAGTAGATTTATTGGTTAGAGAACCTGAAGCGTCTGGGTTGTCTATTTCCTCCAATAAAGAGGATAAGTCCAAATGATCAATTTGATCGGTTGGATCGTTTTCTTCTAATAAGGAAATTGGTTGATTCATGGCAAGTTCCTCCTGTGAAGTTTGTTCACAAGAGGTTCCCTGTTTGGAGAATAATTTTTTTAAAAGTAATTTGCAAACATATAATTGAAGGTCCTTATAAATTTAAAAGTTATTGATGTCTTGATTAGGGCAAAAATTAAGGCCTTTTTTTAAGACAGAAATTTCATCCTCAGATAGGATATTTTTAATTGTTTTGTATTATTCCGTGTTTATTTTTTGTGATTATGTATATATAGATTTTGTACCAATAAAAATATAGTTTTGTACTCTATCATAAGGTTGTACGTGCCTTCAAAGTCCACCAATAGTGATGGCCGAACGGTTCGCCCGGCGGTCGTTTCGCGGCGAATTTCCGACTTTCGCCGTCCGCGGGTTCGAACGCCTTTTTCCGTCGTTCGCCCCGGCGGACTTACGTGTTTAATGTATACAAGAACTTTAACCTTTCGTGACACGTTTATCATGTGTTACAGGACAACCAATTGAGACATGACAGCTCATGGACACTTGGACATTCCCCCTAACCTATAAATACACCCGATCCGGTGGCCATTTTACATTCTTTCTTCTGTCACTGTAGGGAAAGGATCCTGTGTGGAGTAGGGACAGAGAAAACGCTAGCTATTTGGTACACAAAAGTTCTTTTCAGGACTGGTATAGGTGTTAGGTCAGCAGCCTGAGTTTCTTTTGTCAGTTTAGATAAAGGGACAGAGCGCTGTATGCTGCTATTTTAGGGACAGCTCAGCCAGATTAGTCTTTCTTCATCATCATCATCATCATCATCATTAGCTGTTACTATCAGGTCCACAAAAGAGCTGTTCCAGCTAATCGTTCCAGCCTACTCTTTTTTGCCAATTTGTATAGGGACAGGCAGGAAGCAGTGTGTCAGGCAGTGAGGATAATTTTAAAGACTTGCTGTTACTATTAGTTCCACAAAGGTTCTTTTCAGGACTGGTATCAGTGGTACGGTAATAGGCTTGTACACGTATAATATTCTTTCTTCCAAATATAGAAAGAATATTATACTTGACTGCTGCCCTTCTGCTGCAGTCTGCTAATCATTCACAACTCACTTGTTCCACAAAGCTCTTTATCAGGACTGGTAACTTGGTCTGTCTAGGGTGCTACGGTACATAGGCTTGGGTGCGGTACAGTCTGCTGTTCTGTAAGGACCGCTATCGGTCCACAATACATAGGGTTGCCGTGCACTACTGCTGACCGCTGCCCTATACTGCAGCAGTCCTTCATTGGTATAGGGACTGACGTACAGTCTGCTAATCACTAACACACAACCTGCTTGGTCCACAAAAGTTCTTATAAGGACTGGTAACTTGGTATAGGGTGCTACGGTACATAGGCCTGAGTGCGTTACAGTCTGCTGTTCTGTAAGGACCGCTATCGGTCCACAATACATAGGGTTGCCGTGCACTACTGCTGACCGCTGCCCTATACTGCAGCAGTCCTTCAGCGGTATAGGGACTGACGCACAGTCTGCTAAACACTAACACACAACCTGCTTGGTCCACAAAAGTTTTTATAAGGACTGGTAACTTGGTATAGGGTGCTACGGTACATAGGCCTGAGTGCAGTACAGTCTGCTGTTCTGTAAGGACCGCTATCGGTCCACAATACATAGGGTTGCCGTGCACTACTGCTGACCGCTGCCCTATACTGCAGCAGTCCTTCATTGGTATAGGGACTGACGTACAGTCTGCTAATCACTAACACACAACCTGCTTGGTCCACAAAAGTTCTTATAAGGACTGGTAACTTGGTATAGGGTGCTACGGTACATAGGCCTGAGTGCGTTACAGTCTGCTGTTCTGTAAGGACCGCTATCGGTCCACAATACATAGGGTTGACGTGCACCACTGCTGACCGCTGCCCTATACTGCAGCAGTCCTTCAGCGGTATAGGGACTGACGTACAGTCTGCTAAACACTAATACACAACCTGCTTGGTCCACAAAAGTTCTTATAAGGACTGGTAACTTGGTATAGGGTGCTACGGTACATAGGCTTGAGTGCGGTACAGTCTGCTGTTCTGTAAGGACCGCTATCGGTCCACAATAGATAGGGTTGACGTGCACCACTGCTGACCGCTGCCCTATACTGCAGCAGTCCTTCAGCGGTATAGGGACTGACGCACAGTCTGCTAAACACTAACACACAACCTGCTTGGTCCACAAAAGTTTTTATAAGGACTGGTAACTTGGTATAGGGTGCTACGGTACATAGGCCTGAGTGCGTTACAGTCTGCTGTTCTGTAAGGACCGCTATCGGTCCACAATACATAGGGTTGCCGTGCACTACTGCTGACCGCTGCCCTATACTGCAGCAGTCCTTCATTGGTATAGGGACTGACGTACAGTCTGCTAATCACTAACACACAACCTGCTTGGTCCACAAAAGTTCTTATAAGGACTGGTAACTTGGTATAGGGTGCTACGGTACATAGGCCTGAGTGCGTTACAGTCTGCTGTTCTGTAAGGACCGCTATCGGTCCACAATACATAGGGTTGCCGTGCACTACTGCTGACCGCTGCCCTATACTGCAGCAGTCCTTCAGCGGTATAGGGACTGACGCACAGTCTGCTAAACACTAACACACAACCTGCTTGGTCCACAAAAGTTCTTATAAGGACTGGTAACTTGGTATAGGGTGCTACGGTACATAGGCCTGAGTGCAGTACAGTCTGCTGTTCTGTAAGGACCGCTATCGGTCCACAATAGATAGGGTTGACGTGCACCACTGCTGACCGCTGCCCTATACTGCAGCAGTCCTTCAGCGGTATAGGGACTGACGTACAGTCTGCTAAACACTAATACACAACCTGCTTGGTCCACAAAAGTTCTTATAAGGACTGGTAACTTGGTATAGGGTGCTACGGTACATAGGCTTGAGTGCGGTACAGTCTGCTGTTCTGTAAGGACCGCTATCGGTCCACAATAGATAGGGTTGACGTGCACCACTGCTGACCGCTGCCCTATACTGCAGCAGTCCTTCAGCGGTATAGGGACTGACGTACAGTCTGCTAAACACTAATACACAACCTGCTTGGTCCACAAAAGTTCTTATAAGGACTGGTAACTTGGTATAGGGTGCTACGGTACATAGGCTTGAGTGCGGTACAGTCTGCTGTTCTGTAAGGACCGCTATAGGTCCACAATAGATAGGGTTGACGTGCACCACTGCTGACCGCTCACCTATACTGCAGCAGTCCTTCAGCGGTATAGGGACTAAGAGTTTTGTCACAGGGTCATTTAAAAAATGACATGCAGAGGAAGAGGCAGGCCCTTCCGCAGGGGTGGTAGGGGTAGGGCAGGAGCAACAGGCTTGAGCCAAAGTGGGAAGTTGCAGAAGGTGCGTTCAATTACTTTAAAGGATGCACCAGACTTGGTTGAGTGGCTCGCTCAGCCTTACTCTTCTGCACCCTCCTCATCCTCTCGATCTGCACCCTCTTCTTCACTCTCTGCTATGTGCACCCCCAAAGACACTACCACCAACAACACGACCACCACCACCACCACCACATACCTTCCGCTTGAGTCACTGGAATTATTTTCCGATCCATATCAAGAGGACATTTCTGATGCGCAGCCACTCTTGGTATTGGATCAGGAAGAGGAGGTAGCAACAAGCGCTACTCAGCAGTCTGACGCCAGTACCCAGATCAGCCCAAGGAGGAGGTTGGTCCCCGGTGTTGCTGCCTACTCTACTTATAGCGGTGGGGAAGGTGACGTTGATGATGACGTGTCTAGTGATGTCACGTGGGTGCCCACAAGAGAGGAAGAGGAGGGGAGTTCAGAGGGAGATATGGACCAGCAGATAGGGAGGAGAAGCAGCAATGACTTACATTGCACAGCAGGGACAAAGCAGACTGCAAATGTATCAGGAGCGAGTCATCGACCATGTACGGTCACATCTGGCGCTCCCAGGACACCGGCACATGGCTCCGCAGTGTGGGCTTTTTTTAACGTGTCCGCTGCTGACAATAGCGTTGCCATCTGCAATCTTTGCAGTCAACGCGTTAGTCGCGGTAAGCCCAATACTCACCTAGGGACGACCGCCTTAAGAAGGCACATGAGCAGCCATCACCGAGCCCAGTGGGAGCAACGGAACACACAAAGCCACACTGCAGGCTCTCACCGTCCAGCCTCGTCTTCTACTTCTCCTTCTCCTCTCTCCTCACAATTGTCCTCCACTCCACCTTCCATCACGCCAAGCTCACATTTTTCTGCAAAAAGGCAGGCTTCCGTGGGCCTAATGTTTGAGCGTAAAAAAATGATGACGCCGGATAACCCTCTTGCCCAACGGTTGGCGGCTGGCTTGTCAGAACTCATAGCCCGCCAACTACTGCCATATAAACTGGTGGACTCGGAGGCCTTTCGCAAATTTGTGGCCATTGGAACACCACAATGGAAGGTCCCAGGAAGGAAGTATTTCTCAGAGAAGGGCATCCCAGAGCTATATGGCCATGTTCAGCGGCAAGTGAATGTATCTCTGGCACACAGTGTCGGTGCCAAGATACATCTGACCACAGACACGTGGTCTAGCAAACACGGGCAGGGAAGGTATATCAGTTTTACTGCCCACTGGGTGAACCTTCTGACGGCCGTCAAGCATGTAACCCGTGGCACCCGTGTAGATTTGGTTTTACCGCCACGGATTGCATGCAGGCCTGACTCTTCTTCTCCTCCTCCTACTCCATCCTCCTCCCTCTCCTCCTCAGCTGCCTCCTCCTTTTCCGCTGCTAGCGTCTCTTCCACTGCACCGCCCAAGCTCCCCAGAACCTATTCCACATGCCAGGTGAGACGTTGCCATGCCGTGCTGCGTCTGTTGTGCCTGGAAGCAAAGAGCCACACTGGCCCGGCACTCCTTTCAGCTTTGCGTTCACAGGCAGATGAGTGGCTAACACCGCTCAATTTGACAGTTGGTAAAGTGGTGTGTGACAACGGTGCCAATCTGCTTAGCGCATTGAAACAGGGCAAAATCACGCACGTGCCGTGCATGGCACACGTCTTAAACTTGGTCGTGCAGCGATTCCTTGTCAAATACCCTGGGGTCCAGGACATCTTGCGGCAGGCAAGGAAAATCTCGGCCCATTTCAGAAGATCTTACACGGCCATGGCTCGCCTTGCTGACATTCAGCGGCGACACCATCTGCCGGTCAGACGTCTTATTTGCGATTGCCCGACGCGATGGAACTCAACCTTCTATATGCTTGATAGGCTGCTCCAGCAGAAACGTGCAGTTAACGTCTACCTGTATGAACTCTGCGAAAGAAACGGTTCTGGGGAGCTGGGTTTTTTTTCACCGCGCCAGTGGCTGCTCATGCGCGACACATGCAGACTTCTGCGGCCATTTGAGGAGATCACCAAACTGGTCAGTCGCAGCCATGGCGCCATCAGTGACATGGTACCTTATGCCTTCTTTCTGGAGCGTGCATTGCGTCGTGTCATTGATCAGGCTGTGGAGGAGCAGGAGCGGGAAGATGAGGAAGTCGCAATGCTGGATGAATTCCCAGGGGGGGCTACTCTATCTGAGACAAGTCAACAACAGGAGTCTGATGAGGAGTCAGAGGAGGATGGTGCCGGGGCGGATGAGCAGGAGCAAGAAGAGCATGCTTTAAACCTTTCTGGGATCCCTGTTGTGCGAGGATGGGGAGAGGAGAATGAAGAGGACGACATTATCCTGGATGATGAGCAGGAGCCAGGCCACCACACCGCTTCCACTTTAGTGCAAATGGGGGCCTTCATGCTCCAGTGTTTTAATAGGGACCCCCGTATAAAAAGCATGAGGGTCAAGGACCAGTACTGGGTGGCAACGTACTTAGACCCCCGGTACAAACACAAAATGGCGGAAATGTTACCGCCGTCGCAGAGGGCTGTCAGAATGCAGCACTTCCAGGCCTTGCTTCGAGAAATGCTGCATTCTGCTTTTGCGTGCGCTGGCAGAGGAGCAATTCCCACTCCCAGAGAAGGATTTGCGGGTACCAATCCAACAGCGCCTGCAAGAAGAGGCCGGTTTGAAGATGTGTTGGTGACTTCGGATATGAGGTCATTCTTTCAGCCGACCCATCGACAGGTGTCATCCGGATCCAGCATCAGGGAACGCCTAGACCGTCAGGTGTCCGACTACATTGGGTTAACGGCCGATGTGGACGCTCTGAGGAGTGATGAACCCCTAGACTACTGGGTGGGCAGGCTTGACCTCTGGCCAGAGCTTGCCCAATTTGCAATCGAACTGTTGGCTTGCCCCTCATCCAGTGTCCTGTCCGAAAGGACGTTCAGCGCAGCAGGGGGGATTGTGACCGATAAGCGTACTCGCCTAGCTCACCACAGTGTTAACTACCTCACATTTCTAAAAATGAATGAGGCATGGATCTCGGAGGAATTCAACACATGTGATCAGTAGACCATGTATATGTCTATAAACAATTTTTGGAATCAAGCACACAGACCTTCTTAATTCATTTGGCTCACTTCCCTGACCCAAAAAAGCACACCGTACTATATGCCCCTACCCTCCTCTTTGAAGAGGTTGAGCGGTGTCATATTTCTACTGGGGCTGCTTATTATGAGGGGTTCCCACCATCCCTGTGCTGTGCTGACTTCCTCCTGGGTGTTCTTATTATGAGGGGCTCCCACCATCCCTGTGCTGTGCTGACTTCCTCCTGGGGGTTCTTATTATGAGGGGATCACACCATCCCTGTGCTGTGCTGACTTCCTCCTGGGGCTGCTTACGGTGCTGCTGTCAGCGCTGTATGTCACGGAGCTGCTGTCAGCGCTGTATGTCACGGAGCTGCTGTCAGCGCTGTATGTCACGGAGCTGCTGTCAGCGCTGTATGTCACGGAGCTGCTGTCAGCGCTGTATGTCACGGAGCTGCTGTCAGCGCTGTATGTCACGGAGCTGCTGTCAGCGCTGTATGTCACGGAGCTGCTGTCAGCGCTGTATGTCACGGAGCTGCTGTCAGCGCTGTATGTCACGGAGCTGCTGTCAGCGCTGTATGTCACGGAGCTGCTGTCAGCGCTGTATGTCACGGTGCTGCTGTCAGCGCTGTATGTCACGGAGCTGCTGTCAGCGCTGTATGTCACGGAGCTGCTGTCAGTGCTGTATGTCACGGAGCTGCTGTCAGCGCTGTATGTCACGGAGCTGCTGTCAGCGCTGTATGTCACGGAGCTGCTGTCAGCGCTGTATGTCACGGTGCTGCTGTCAGCGCTGTATGTCACGGAGCTGCTGTCAGCGCTGTATGTCACGGAGCTGCTGTCAGCGCTGTATGTCACGGAGCTGCTGTCAGCGCTGTATGTCACGGAGCTGCTGTCAGCGCTGTATGTCACGGAGCTGCTGTCAGCGCTGTATGTCACGGTGCTGATGTCAGCGCTGTATGTCACGGAGCTGCTGTCAGCGCTGTATGTCACGGAGCTGCTGTCAGCGCTGTATGTCACGGAGCTGCTGTCAGCGCTGTATGTCACGGAGCTGCTGTCAGCGCTGTATGTCACGGAGCTGCTGTCAGCGCTGTATGTCACGGAGCTGCTGTCAGCGCTGTATGTCACGGTGCTGCTGTCAGCGCTGTATGTCACGGAGCTGCTGTCAGCGCTGTATGTCACGGAGCTGCTGTCAGTGCTGTATGTCACGGAGCTGCTGTCAGCGCTGTATGTCACGGAGCTGCTGTCAGCGCTGTATGTCACGGAGCTGCTGTCAGCGCTGTATGTCACGGAGCTGCTGTCAGCGCTGTATGTCACGGAGCTGCTGTCAGCGCTGTATGTCACGGAGCTGCTGTCAGCGCTGTATGTCACGGAGCTGCTGTCAGCGCTGTATGTCACGGAGCTGCTGTCAGCGCTGTATGTCACGGTGCTGCTGTCAGCGCTGTATGTCACGGAGCTGCTGTCAGCGCTGTATGTCACGGAGCTGCTGTCAGTGCTGTATGTCACGGAGCTGCTGTCAGCGCTGTATGTCACGGAGCTGCTGTCAGCGCTGTATGTCACGGAGCTGCTGTCAGCGCTGTATGTCACGGTGCTGCTGTCAGCGCTGTATGTCACGGAGCTGCTGTCAGCGCTGTATGTCACGGAGCTGCTGTCAGCGCTGTATGTCACGGAGCTGCTGTCAGCGCTGTATGTCACGGAGCTGCTGTCAGCGCTGTATGTCACGGAGCTGCTGTCAGCGCTGTATGTCACGGTGCTGCTGTCAGCGCTGTATGTCACGGAGCTGCTGTCAGCGCTGTATGTCACGGAGCTGCTGTCAGTGCTGTATGTCACGGAGCTGCTGTCAGCGCTGTATGTCACGGAGCTGCTGTCAGCGCTGTATGTCACGGAGCTGCTGTCAGCGCTGTATGTCACGGTGCTGCTGTCAGCGCTGTATGTCACGGAGCTGCTGTCAGCGCTGTATGTCACGGAGCTGCTGTCAGCGCTGTATGTCACGGAGCTGCTGTCAGCGCTGTATGTCACGGAGCTGCTGTCAGCGCTGTATGTCACGGAGCTGCTGTCAGCGCTGTATGTCACGGTGCTGATGTCAGTGCTCTGTATTACGGTGCTGCTGTCAGTGCTCTGTATCTCCTGCACCCTCTTGTTTGCCTACCCTGGTCCCTGACCTTCCCTCTCCTCCATTGCCTTCATTAGCTCCATAGTCCTGAATTGTCAGAACAATTTCCCAAATAAAAAAAAAATGCTTGTAGTTATCGATCCCAAATTCACCTCATACATGTATTATGCTATTGTCCAGGTGGTGGGACTACGTGCTACCCCCTAATAATTACCCCGTGGCCGCAAATTCGACCTAAAGGTTTGCGAAATTCGCCTCCCATTGAAGTCAATGGAGCCCGCGGCGAACGGTCGTTTTCGCGAACGTTTGTGTCCGTTCGCGTTTCGCGTTCGCGAAACGTCCCGTCGGAAGTTCGTCCATCACTATCCACCAATAGGGATTTTCTTTCTTTGCAATTTTTATAGGATGTGACACAACAAACCCGCACAGATATGCCATTCTGTACCCTTTTTTCTCTACATAAAGATGGCCTAGGCTATAAGAAGATTGCCAATACCCTGAAACAGAGCTGCAGCATGGTGGCCAAGACCATACAGTGGTTTAACAGGACAGGTTCCACTTAGAACAGGCCTCGCCATGGTCAACCGAAGAAGTGGAGTGCACGTGTTTAGCGCCATATCCAAAGGTTGTCTTTGGGAAATAGACGTATGAGGGCAGACTCAATGGACTACTCTGTCTTTTTCTGACATCACTTTTCTATGTTTCTATGTAAAATCTATACTAGACCCTCATCTAGGATAGAGGTCTGGTATAGATCACTAGGACAATTTGGGGTTGATTTACTAAAGGCAAATAAACTGTGGACTTTTGCAAGTGCAGTTGCTCCAGAGCTTAGTAAATGAGGGAGAGCTCTGTTGACTTCCATCATCCAATCATGTGCAAGCATAAATGCTGTTTTTTTCCCTTGCACATGACTTTGTAATATGAAGCTTTACTTCATGACCGAATCTCTGGAGCAGCTGCACTTGGAGAGGGCAATTGCACTTGCAAAGGTGCACAGTAAATCAACCCTTATGCTTGAAAACAGAATGAAACTGGCCAGAAAATGTAATTTAGTTTATTTTTTTTAGATTCTAAATGTCACTTTTGATTTAGTATATCATACATGTGTGTCATTTTCACATTCAAGTTTAGTTTACCCCCAATTTAAAAGAAAATGTGTATTTTTTGTGTTTTCCTTTAAGCCTTATTACAAAAAAAAGTGACCAGCCACCCATGTCCATTTTTCCCAAAAGCAAAGTGGCCAGAAAGATTTGGCTACCATATATTTTAATAAGGTGCTATATCTGTGAACCAATGAAATACATTTTTCTTGACTTGTTCATCATCATCTCCATAGATGGTTGTTTTTTAAATATCTGCATGGTTGTTTTACTATTTTTTACCATTTTTTTCTTTCTCAAATGAATGAAAAAAAAAAAACAGATCCAAAATCCTCCACAAGTACAGGAGACAGGCCAGGGGTCAAACACAGTCCAGATCAGAAACAACAAGTACCAGGAACGCTGAGACAGAAGGATAATCCAAGACAAGCCAGGGGTCAAACACAGGAGATAGCAGGTAAGTCCAGATGCAGGCTGAGGGTCAAACACGTTCAGAAAGCGGGAGTCCAAGGTCAAGCCAGAGGTCGGGTCAGGAGAAGATCAGCAAGGTTGATGAGGCAATCCGGGTCACAACGGGTAATACAGATCACAGGAACAGACGTGGGAATCACAGGAAGCTGAAGACAAACCAGAAGTGTGTTTGGATGACCTCACTTCCTTTATAGGTCAGCGAGGGGTCACACCCTGTGAGTGTGTGCTTGTGTGCTTTGGCTTATTCCTATTGCACACAGCTGTGCGCCAGAGCGCTTTACCCGTGCGCATCTTATGACAGGCATTTTGAACTCAGACTAACCACTGATGCTTTAGTATTTTTTCTAGCCAATACTGGGGCACTTTTCCTCCATCTGACCACCAACACTGGGCTATTTTACTCCCAATGACCCCTGTGCTAGGGTATTCTTCCTCTTATGCACCACTGAATCTGGGGCAATTTTTCCACTGATTGACATCTGATGCTGTTTTTTTTTTTCAAGTTGGCCTCCAATGCTGGAATATTTCATCCTCTAACTGAGTACTGACACCAGGGAATTTTTATTATTAAGGTGGTTAAACAGTCAGAGTTTTTTTTTATGCTAATGGATCTATGCATTGAGAAAAAAAACTGCTGTTTGCAGGGGTCCCCCCCTTAGCCCCCCTCAGCCCCCCTAACCTGCTGTTTGCAGGGGCCCCCCTTAGCCCCCCTGATACTTACCTCAATCCAGCAATGTGCATGAGAATTTCATCTGGGGACTCTCCCTACCTCATCGGCTGAGACAGCAGCGGGAGACATTGGCCTCCACTGCTGTCAATCAAAGTCAATGAGGCGAGAGAGGGGACAGGGCCAAGCCATAGCTCTGTGTCTGAATGGACACACAGAGCAGCAACTCGGACGCCCCATAGCAAGCTGCTTGCTGTGGGGGCACTCGGCAGGAGGGAGGGGCCAGGAGCGGCGGCAAGGGCCCCGAGGATCTGGGCTGCTCTTTGCAAAACCACTGCACAGAGCAGGTAAGTATAACATGTTTATTATTTTTATACAAAAAAAATTACTTTAGTATTACTTTAATTCTCATTGAGTGAATAATGTATATAAGGAAGGGTCATACTTGAAGAATTTTGTATATAGCACACACATATTTACTCTTGAAGCATTCATTTTATAAAATATTAAGCTGACCTTTCATTTTTTAATAATTGCATATAAGAACATTTGTTTTTAATTTGCAGTCATATCGGAACATAACATATTGCTTGATAGTCATGAAATGAAATGTTATTATGTGTATAATATAAAACAGTTTCAGAACGTATTGAGGAAGTGTCTGTTTTCTTTACATCAGTGTCGTATGCAAAATGCAATTTTAAAGGTAGGAAGTATAATGCAATTTTCTTTTTTCAATGTTAGTGTGCACAACTTTTATTTAATAAATTTAATATAAGATTTTCTTTCAGCAGAAGAAAGAGGAAAACTGGTAGTAATCAAGATGTCTTAATTTGTTGACATAAACATACACACAGATTAATGAAGCTTGCAGAGATTCTTTATAAAGGAAAGATTGCTTATCGATCCATATCAAAATTTTCATGCTAATCCCAGTGAAGAGAGAGAGTATCTGGTATCAGACTTAATAATCTGATTGCCGAGCTGTCCGAGACAATTCAGCAATGGGTGAACTCTAATCAGTCCACGTCTTCTCATTTCAATGTGCCTGCCGTCTTCAAGTTTGTGTCCCTACACATCGCTACTGCTTAGACAGTGATTGAAGATATGATGCAATCATGTAGACAAATTAAGCCTTTACATCTCATGTGTGTTTTTGCTGGTGAACCAACATTTTTGAATATCAGTTGTCACTGAGAGGTTATGTAATAACTCAATATGAAAAAATGGACAAAAAAATGATTTATATTTAATGTAAGTGGAAAACATTTCAGTTTTATTTCTATTTAAAGGTACAGTATAATAAATTATTTACATTATCTTTTTAAAGTTGGATAAACTACTATGTCTGTTAAGAAATTATTTCATTTGATATAAACCAGTCTACTAAATAAGAGATTAAATATTCGCTACATTTTCAAGTCACTGCTAATTTTTCAGATCATATACAAAATCAGCAACAGATGATTCACTTTTAGGGACATAGGTTTCGCCATGATAAATGTACCTGTTATCAGCAGCCAGAAAAGCCCTTAAGTGATAAATACAACATCACATTGCTGTATAAACCCCAAGCTACAATCAGCTGTATTTCTTAATTAGAAAGTGTCTGTACGGCATCAAAGCTCATGGCATCATGCATGCAAACATGATCTGTCAACTGAAAAGCATGTATGATTGATTTTTATATATTTCCTTTGGGATTAATTCTTCCAATATATTGATTATATATGCTTGTCTTTGTAGCAGATGCTAGCATCTGTCACCTTAGCATAAGATCAGGACAAAATTTTCAATTATCATAATTTTCCGATTATAAGCAGCAAGAACACATGTAGAATGAAAATGGATTTACAGGTGACCATTGAGTTCAATATACAGTATATACCATAAGTACAATATAATACATATATACTGTGTTTGTATATATATATATATATATATATATATAGTGCCTTGCGAAAGTATTCGGCCCCCTTGAACTTTTCAACCTTTTGCCACATTTCAGGCTTCAAACATGAAGATATAAAATTTAACTTTTTTGTGAAGAATCACCAACAAGTGGGACACAATTGTGAAGTGGAACGAAATCTATTGGATATTTTAAACTTTTTTAGCAAATAAAAAACTGAAAAGTGGTGCGTGCAAAATTATTCAGCCCCTTTACTTTCAGTGCAGCAAACTCACTCCAGAAGTTCAGCGAGGATCTCTGAATGATCCAATGTTGTCCTAAATGACTGATGGTGATAAATAGAATCCACCTGTGTGTAATCAAGTCTCTGTATAAATGCACCTGCTCTGTGATAGTCTCAGGGTTCTGTTGAAAGCGCAGAGAGCATCATGAAGACCAAGGAACACACCAGGCAGGTCCGTAATACTGTTGTGGAGAAGTTTAAATGGATACAAAAAGATTTCCCAAGCTTTAAACATCCCAAGGAGCACTGTGCAAGAGATCATTTTGAAATGGAAGGAGTATCAGACCACTGCAAATCTACCAAGACCTGGCCGTCCCTCTAAACTTTCAGCTCAGACAAGGAGAAGACTGATCAGAGATGCAGCCAAGAGGCCCATGATCACTCTGGATGAACTGCCGAGAACTACAGCTGAGGTGGGAGAGTCTGTCCATAGGACAACAATCAGTCGTACACTGCACAAATCTGGCCTTTATGGAAGAGTGGCAAGAAGAAAGCCATTTCTCAAAGATATCCATAAAAAGTCTTGTCTAAAGTTTGCCACAAGCCACCTGGGAGACACACCAAACATGTGGAAGAAGGTGCTCTGGTCAGATGAAACCAAAATCGAACTTTTTGCCCACAATGCAAAACGATATGTTTGGCGTAAAAGCAACACAGCTCATCACCCGCAACACACCATCCCCACTGTCAAACATGGTGGTGGCAGCATCATAGTTTGGGCCTGATTTTCTTCAGCAGGGACAGGGAAGAAGGTTAAAATTGAGGGGAAGATGGATGCAGCCAAATACAGGACCATTCTGGATGAAAACCTGTTGGAGACTGCAAAAGACCTGAAATTGGGATGGAGATTTATCTTCCAACAAGACAATGATCCCAAACATACAGCAAAATCTACAAAGGAATAGTTCACAAATAAACGTATCCAGGTGTTAGAATGGCCAAGTCAAAGTCCAGACCTGAATCCAATCGAGAATCTGTGGAAAGAGCTGAAAACTGCTGTTCACAAACGCTCTCCATCCAACCTCACTGAGCTCAAGCTGTTTTGCAAGGAAGAATGGGCAAGAATTTCAGTCTCTCGATGTGCAAAACTGATAGAGACATACCCCAAGCAACTTGCAGCTGTAATCGCAGCAAAAGGTGGCTCTACAAAGTATTAACGCAAAGGGGCCAAATAATTTTGCACTCCCCACTTTTCATTTTTTTATTAGTTAAAAAAGTTTCAAAAATCCAATAGATTTCGTTCCACTTCACAATTGTGTCCCACTTGTTGGTGATTCTTCACAAAAAATAAAAATGTTATATCTTTATGTTTGAAGCCTGAAATGTGGCAAAAGGTTGAAAAGTTCAAGGGGGCCGAATACTTTTGCAAGGTACTGTATATATATATATATATATATATATATATATATATATATATATAGTACATTTTGATAAACATACTGTATATGTATATTGTATATTAGTTAGGAATTGTACAAGTATCTGTCTTGATTAGTCTCTAGTACAGCAGCATCTGCTCAGGGGGAGATGAAGCACTCTGGGCCAAGCAGGACTCTAATGCTTTGCGCAGTGCTGTCAGTAAAACAGGTAAATGGGTTTACAGCAGGTGAAAGCAAAAAAATTACCTCACTAGTGCGCTACAGTTTCTTCACTGTCCAATGACATACTGGGTGGATCCTTGGCCACGTTGTGACACTTTTTGTGCTTTTTGGAAGGTGTACCCGTATTACAAGATTGCACGCTTTGCAAATCTTTTGCCAAATAAAGCAATTCACAAGTATTTATTTAAACTGTGCATATTTAGCTATTGGTTGGAACTAAGCTTTATTTTTTAATTGTATATTGTTTTTATTACAAAGTCAGGGTCTTTTTCATTTTGAACTGGACTATAGATTGAATGATACTAAGCAAATGTTTCAGCCAGCCCAAGTTCCAACCGATCCAATCCTAATTTCTATTACTACAAACTTAGGGCAGCTCTTACAAGAACATTTTAAACATTGTTTCAGCTCCACCAATTATTGAAAACATGTAAACATAAGCTGGCAGGTCCTAACAAATCAGAAATTGGCATAGATTGTCTGCATTCATAAATAAACTGATCAAAGGAAGAGTTAGCTTTGCCTATTTTTTTAATTACAATATCAGCATGAAAACCGCTAATCAAACTCAACATTAGAAATATGGAAAAGGGTAAATTTCAATAATTAAACAGTTGATTATTTGTAACCATATTGTTCAAGGATATGCATAGAAGAAAATGAACAGCAGGGTGCTGAGGTCAATATCAAATAATAAACACTTTATTAAAATAAGTAGCACAATTACATTGAAGTTAGCATGAAACAGCATGGATAGGGAACACTTGAGACCAAGCAGCTGTGATCAGTGTGAGGCTGTAGGCATTACTGATCAAACAGAGACCGAGGATCACAGCTGCATTTAAAAAAAGGGCAAAGGGGGCATGGCCTGCGACAGAGCCGGATGGCAGCTTAACTCTGGAGCTCCGGTATCCTCAAGGACACAACATAAACCATAAGAGGAAAGTGATATCCAACCACAAGGATATGTTGGTATCCCTGAGAAGTACATTACAAGCAGGCATGATGAACTGTATGCATAGATTCAGCGGTGAGATAAAAGCAGTGGAATCCAGGGTGGAGCATATTGAAGGCAAGATAGGGGAATTTGCATCCATGGCCTTGAGAGAGAATAAAAAGCACCTCTGAATGCAGACAGTTTACAGGTTTATTAGGTGCAATAAAATACAAGGGGCAAGTAACAGTACTTGATGGAATGCTGAGGTCTAATGCCATACATACATTAGTAATGTGCTTCCCCTGTGTTTCAATATACTTGTGTCCAGAACAAAAAACAATAAAGAAAGTACCACAAGAAATTGAAAGGCTGAACAACACTGGAAAAAGATACAATGAGGTTGTCAAACTACTTTCTCAAGGGAGTAGACCAAAGTCCAGCTTCTTGTTGTCTATGTAGAAACGTTTATTAATGTACACAACCTGAAATTAAAATGTAGGATAAAGAAAATGATACTTTAATAAACAGAGCCTTTCAGCATGGTCCCAGATATCTGTGCTACCCTGGAGGCTGCATGGCTCCAAATCTGCTTCAGCTGAGGACCACTTCAGAATGTGTGGAGCAATTCTACGCAGCAGTCCCGGACACCTGCTTTAGACCTGGCAGTGTCTAAAGCAGGTGTCCGGGACTGCTGGGCAAAATTTATGTACTCTGTTCAGGGGGGGGGGGGGGGGGTACCATCTCATATGTAATTTTACAACTGTTTCCTTCATGGTTATAGAGCGGGAACATTTGTGCATGTTTAATAGCATGTCTGACCACTCCTCTGAGGAGAATACTTGGTCCTTGTCAGTTTTCCAACAGGGCATAGCTGTTGATTTCTCTGGTAGGTGCATTTCATTGAGGTAACTATAAATCGTGACAATAGTCCCTTTCTCTCTGGATAAATTGAGACATATTGTTTCATATTGAGAGAATGAGATTAGCGTTTAGCGAGTACAGTGATTCAAAGAAGTGTGAGTTATAATCCGGGGTGAATCTTTTGTCTCCAAGGAATGAAGATAGAGGGGGTCTGCCTGATCGTAAATTTAAACTTCTGGTGGTATAAGGAACAAAGTTGGATAGTCTGACTAACTCTGTTAATTAGTGCGCCTATCTTTCTGGGTTTTAATCCAGCTTGCCATAGAAGACCCTGTACGTAAAATGAGCAGGGCTCTAAACAAGTACAACAGTTTTGGGAGGATGGACATTTTAATGGTCATGACTCTTCCCAGAAAGGAAATAGGAAAAGTAGACCAAAGATGTAGCCACTGTTTGGTTTTGAGAAAGGCCTGTGGGTAGTTGGCATTGTACATTGCTCGAAGAGAGGGACTCAAGCGCACTCCTAGGTATTGAAGGGTTTTATCTGTAAGAGCAATGCCAAATGAGTCCTTGAGGTTAGTGGAGATATGTGGTGGAATGTTGATGGGGAAAGCAGAACAATTTGCTAGGTTTACTACCAGCCCAGAGAGGGTGTGACATTTCTGTAGGGTAGACAATAGGTTAGGGAGAGATACTAAAAGGTCTGTCAAGAACATGAGTACGTTGTCTGCATATAGACTCATTTTGAATTCTTCCTCCCCTTTCTGGTAACCTTTTATGTTTGGATATGTGATGATTGCCCTGGCCCATCATTCTATGGCCAGGGCAAAAATCAATGGTGACAGTGGGCAGCCCTGTTTTGTTCCCCTGCTGAGCGGGAAATATTCAGAGGAACAGCCAGGGAGTTTGATACAGGTGTGGGTATTATGGTATAAGGCTTTACAAATTCTCCAGAGAATCTGAATGTCGCATCCAAACTTCTTTTATTGCGTACAAGAGGAGAAAGATTACAAAAACATCAAAAAGGTGTGCTACATTCAAAAAAAGAAATAAAAACATAATCAGGTCTTATCAAGATAAGGAGAGAATAAAAATAAAATTAAAAAAAGGGGTAAAATATAGGTGGCAAGTGCGACATTAATAACATTGGTAGGTTGAAACAGTAACATTAACAGTGGATACCATTTCAGCAGTGCCACTAGGGAGATTTGACAAGTTTTGTTGTCCAGGGTGTGTGTTGTTTTGGTAACTCCTCTCTTTTCAAGATTTACCACTATTATATGTTCTGGTTCTGTTGTGTGTCTGTTGGGAGAATAGAGTCTGCTATGAAGATGTCGTACATATATACAGCACAACAATTGTATCTAGCTCAGGTCTTGTATAGCAAATTAGTGGGGGTGTAGTATTTTGGAGGGGGGAACTAAAGGAAAGTGAGTATGGGAGAGGGTTTGGGAGGTGGAAAAGTAGGTGAGAGGGGTGGTATGGTGATTACAAGTCTTAGTGGGTTTAAGTCCATGTGCTTGTATATGTATGTATGTGTTTGCTTTGGAAGGGACAAGTAGGTATCTGTAATGAGGTATTTGTATTTTACCAGTATGATAGGGTGTAATAACGGGTATAATGTTTAACATCAGATAGCGTATTAATTTGTTCTAGACTCCTACATGTGTAAGGGGTGTTTTTTATTTTTTTAGGGGTGAGAAATGTTCATTGTTTGCAGGTATTCTTTGAAGGATTGAAAATGGTCCCAGCAAGCCCATACAGTAGTGAATTTATGTGGAGAATTCCGAGATATTGAAATAAGTTCCTCCATTTCTGCAATTTTATTTATTCTTTTCATGGCCAATGATTTATAATATGGTGTGTTATTTGGTTCATGGTGGAGTAAGAATTGGGCAGGTGTAAATTCCAGAGAGTGTGTGGTTATTGTTTTGATTCATTTGTGGACCTGTTTCTAGTAGGCGTGGATAGTTGGGCAGTTCCACCATATGTGCAAGAGATCGCCCGAAGCTTGTTGACATCTCCAGCATTTGTCTGAGTTGGATGTGTCAAATCTGTGTAAAATAGAGGGGGTGCTGTACCATCATGAGATCATTTTATAATTATTCTCTTAGATGGAAACATTTATGGAGCCCTTGTGTACATTTTGGTATATTTTTTCCCAGGTGGAAGGCTGATCCCTTCCACCTTGCAGGCTGATCCCTTGTCAGCCTGTGTATTTTCCTAGACCATATTGTGGATCTTAGAAATAACATGCCGTTGAGGCATGTGACTTAGGCAAAGTTTTCAAATGGGTTTAAAGCTCTGGACAGGTCTGTTTTCAGTTGAATAGAGTTTATATAATGTTTCATTTGCAAGTATTCTAGGGAGCCTAGTTTTGGTTCAGCCAAGAGTGTGTTCATATGTTCTAGAGTAAGTATCTTGCCCACTCAAAGAAGGTGGAGTATGCGTAAACCTATGTCTGGTTGTTTATTGGATAGTGGATGGGGGACCATCCCTGGAGGGAATTGAGGGTTCATTAGGATTGGTGACAGAGGGCCCGGGTTCTTGGAAAGTTTGAGTTTATGGCAGACTTTGGTGAAGCACTCTAATGTAGGGCCTATAATGGGGTGTTCGGTTAGGTCTTTTGGTGTAAGATTTTGACCGATCTATGGGATGCAACTAACAGGGTGTAAGGAGAAAGAGTTTTCTAGGGCTGCCAAATTTTTTACCTGGTGGTCGGTGTGCCAGTCTATGATACGCATTAAATGACAGAACCAATAGTAATGTTGTATGTCAGGTAGGCCTATTCCCCCTTTGGTTTTGGGTTTTATTAACTGAGTGTAACTAACTCTGGGGTGTCTTTGATTCCAGAGATAGTTCCTGAATATTTTTATGAATGATTGTATGAAGGTGTTGGGATGTTTGATTGGTATTGTTTAGAGGAGGTATAGTATGCGGTGCAGGATATTAATTTTAATGGTAGCAGCTCTGCCGAACCAGGAGATGTGTGCTTTGTTCAATTTCTTGAGATCCTCTGCGATAGTCTTGAGAATTGGTAGATCATTTTTCAAGTATAAGACAGCTAAGTTTGTGGGCATTTGAATTCCTAGGTAGTTTATTGCATCTGTTTTCCATGTAAATGGAAAGTTTTGTTTGCATTGTAGGACTTGTGGTTTTGTTAGTGTTATATTGAGAGGGTACGACTTTATGAAATTGATTTTGAAATGGGCTATGAACTGGAGTAGACAGGAGTCTTTGAGGAGGTTTGTTAAGGCTATAAAGGGTTTAGCTAAGAATAGTAGAATGTCGTCAGCGAAATCGGCCATTTTGTATTGTTTATCAGCTATGGTGACTCCATGGATATCCATGTTTACACCTATCTTACTAAGTAAAGGTTTGAGCATGAGAACAAATAACATGGGGGATAGGAGAAATCCTTGGCATGTGCCATTTTTGATTCGGAAGGCGTTTGACAGTAGCCCATTTATGCGTAACTTTGCCTTGGGGTTTGTGTATAGAGACATTATGAAGCCTATCAAAAGTTCTCCAAAGCCTAAGTTTTTCTTTCAAATATGTTTATTGGAGTTTACATTCAAATACAGTAGAAACAAGGCAGAGATCACATGCATAGTTTCTACATACAGATCTATAGAAATTTGTTAGGAACCGTCGCATATACATTTGACATTTTGAAGGTATAACATGTCATGGAGCAGTTCTGGCTCTGTATCCCCACTGGTGATGGTTTCACTATCACCCCTAAAGGGATCATACTGTGATTGGGATATGCTGATGTCAGCATACAGGCACCATATTTCTCTGGGTTCCCAGTAATGTAATGTTTTGTGATAAGCAAAATTATGCTTATTATTATAAAACAAAATTAGGGTAAACTTAAAGCAACATAAACTGTAACAAAGGGGAAGGTAAAGAAAATCGCAGTTACCAATGTTTCATTCAGATACCACAGTATTCAGTTTTTATTTTAGGATGTTATGGTTTAAGATCTTTAGCCGTCTCTGGGTGGAGCAACCAAGCTTGTCATAATCTTACAAATTCGGGTGCTTTAAGCTTTTTGAACACCAATCATTTTTTATATTGACACTGTATATTAACCCTTGTGATTATTTCTCTTATTGTGGGAGGTGAGCAGGGGTTTTCCATTTACTCGATAGAGCTGTTCTTACTTTAATAGGATATGAATCTAGTCCTATATTCAAGAGGGTTGTGTTAGAAAAGTTTTAAATGTTTATTGTGTGACTATTAGAAAAACAATATTCCTGAGACTGATTTTTAAAAAAACTTACTTCTGAGCACATTATTGTATTAACTTGTTGTATTGTTTTGTCTTAATTAACTCCATAGTAAGTTGTAGGATGATTAGATTTAACTAAATATGATAGCCTAAGAATGTACGGGAACATGAATATCAAAATAAAGTACCATCGCGTACCATGACAACGTTATTTATGTTCCCTCAGCCAATAGAAGCATAGAGGTGGTATTCTTGTAGGGTATGAGGAGGGGGGACACATTCTTTTTGGTAGACATTTTTCTGCAGCTTTTGTCCTGTAAGCATGTCTCTCTGTTGTGGGCCACATCAGAAATAAATTGTCTGCTTCTCAATACATCTGGAGTTTTGACTGATCACAAGAGAAGATTCCTAATATTTTTGGTCCTTCGCAGCCGAAAACAACACGCTGGTTTTCAGATCAGACGGCCCGACAAAACTTCGGTGAGTATTGGACTTTGAAGCTCACTGAAGAATTACAGTCCCCCATTCAATGTTATTTGGTGAAAAAGGGGCGGGGGCCTAAGATCTGGATTCCACTGTCTGTTTCCGAACCTTGTGTGATCCAGTCCAGGTGTTTGAGAGGTAATTAAAATTATTCTTAATTCTTTCTAAGAGTCTTTTCTTCTCTTTCTCTTTGATTCTGGTTTAATGTGTTGTAATTGCCGACATTGGTATTGATAGCTTATTCCAGTGCTCGTAGACAGAGACACTTGGGGACGTTGTCTAAGGAAAAAAATTACGTCGCCCGCTGTCCGGACAGATAACAAAAAGATTTGTGGTATACCGAACGTCAGAGGTTGATTGCCTGATGCTGTCGGAGGTTGAATCCCTGACTATTTAAGCGCTGTTTAGTTAAGTGATCTAAAAAGATCGCAAGGCTAACTTTCTTCTGTGTCTGTTTACTTTATCTTTGTTCATGTTTAACCTTTTTTGATTCTCTCTATAGTGTGGGGAGTGCTGATATTTTTACTCTTGTATTGTTACCCCACGGTACAACAGTCTTTGTTCGTTTACATGAAATCATTCTTCACGTTCTCATGATCTGTGTGTCTGTAAAAAAAAAAAAAAGGAACGCACTGAACTCACTCTCCCCCTCCCCCTCCCCTCGTGTAAGGAATGAGGATTGCTCCTGTCAGAAGTTGTAAAAGTTAACCCTTGATTAGCTATGACAATACAGAAGGGTTATATTGTAAATATTGAAACTTAGCATAAAAGAAAAAAAAGAAGGTACACTGATGACACCAGGTTGCTTTATTATTTTAGCATGCCATGGTGTTACAGGAAGCAAGTGGCAGAAATTGTTTATAGTTTGGGTAGCGGGGACACGTGAAGGTGGATTGCACTGTGGAGTGAATAGAATGTTGTAGAATTATTATCAGGTGGCTTGATGAATGTGAAAAGAAAAGAAAAAAAAAAGGCTGAGGATGTTTTCATTACTATGATGGTCAAGAAGCTCTTTCTCGGAAACAAGAAAATGCAGATTGCCTGACAGAGGTCAATTTCTGCATCTGTGAAAACATTAGGACTTTTGGTGGGAAAGAAAGTCTGAATAATAGTCTTAAAGTAAATATTTATATTGGATGAGTTATTTTTAGAATACACAGACTTTCAACTGTGAAGTGTTAATGATGCAATGCTGTTTATATTTGGGTACATTTATAAAGTCAAAAGGCTAAGTTCTGAATCAGAATACTAAATATTGATTAAATTTTGGGGCCCTGTGGATAAGCTTAAATTGTTAGGACTCAAAGTTCAAAAAAGGTATGGGTTGGAAATGGCGGAGTATTGGCTTCAGCATGCTAGAATTAGAGTAGAAGGAAGGAGAACAAAGGAAAAATGCCAAGCCCAATTGTCCCTAGTGGACAAAGAGGATGATCTCATCTGCTATACCCAGAGACTACCTCCTTATAATGGTCCTCCCCCTCAGGTGCAAGTAACTGCCCAGAGTAACACCTTCCCTGTGACATCCACCCCTGTCAAAGGAACCGCCTCTGAACAAAACCCCAACTCCACTTCCTCAATCTCTCCAGACAGTAGTTCAGTCCTGGAGATGAACAGATCGATCCTTGAAACATTAACTGACGCCATAACTCATGCACTGGGTGCCCCAGCAAATGCACAGGGACGGGGGATCCATTGCCTCCAGAAAGTCCAGACTTAGGAAACAGGTTGACTGCCTTACTGAACAGATGCCAGCTTAGATGGGTGCAACGGACTGATTGGCAAAAAATAAATAAATATGACAGTACAAGAAGACAAGGAAAGTGTCAGTGACTACCTAAATGAATTACGAGAGATTTTTAGAGTGTTCTCCAGGCTCCCCGAAGCTGAGGATGTGAATAGTGCATATTAACAACAGCTAAAGATTGCTTTTTTAAATGGATTGAAACAGGATCATAAGGATTACATTGTTAAAAACATGGTTACTTACCGAACTGCAGGTTTTTGTGCAAGGTGATGAAGGAGAGGAGGATGCAGAAGAGTACACTGCTGAGGCAGAACCAGAGGGGTCTCATAGAGGAAGAAGCACAGGTGGTTTTAGAGGAAGGATTACTCTACAAAATTAGACAGTGCAACTAGAGCACTTCCACCCTGTGTACAAGCACTGGTAGCAGCAGCAGCGGTGTAGTGGGTAGCACTCTCACCTAGCAGTAAAAAGGGTCGCTGGTTTGAATCCCAATCATGACACTACCTGCCTGGAGTTTGCATGTTCTCCCTGTGCCTGCATGGATTTCCTCCGGGTGCTCTGGTTTCCTCCCGCACTCCGGGGACATGCAGGTGGGTTGATTGGCTTCTGTCCCGGGTTGGCCCTGGTATATGAATGGGGATGTTGGATCCTTGAGGGTAGAGACCAATGTGAGTGTGCAATGTACAGGGGTAGGGGCTAGACACTCACTTAGGCTGAACCGGATGGACTGGTGTCTTTATTCAACTTTACTAACTATAAAAAGGTACCACATGCAGTGTTTGTTATCCTGTTACAACAAAAGGTATCACATTTGAGCCCAGCACGACACCTTTCCTGTATGACAATACTCTTGACACAACCTCACCTAACAATACAGAGGTGTACTACATTAAACCCATCCACACTGCTACCACTTCCTACTGATGGTCATAAAACATGACTGCACTGCTGCCATCGCTGAAAAGGTACTGCCACAAAGTGATCTGAAAGATATACCGTTATCTAACCCTGACATGACACTTTTTGTTGATGGTTCTAGTAAGAAAAATCCAGATAGCACAAATGCAACAGGATATGCAGTAGTGACACAGGATGAGATTTTGGAAGCGGGGCCACTAACAAAAAATTATTTATCACAAGTTGCAGAACTTGTAGCACTGACAAGAGTATGCATACTGTCAGAAGGAAAATTCGTAACCATATACACTGACAGTCAATATGCCTTTTCAACAGTACATGTTTTTGCACAACAATGGAAAAACAGGGGGAGGGTCACCTCCAGTGGTAAACCAATTTTACACACGGACTTCATTTTAGAACTCCTAGATGCAATACAGTTACCAAAAAAAAAGCTTGCAATCTGCAAATGTCAAGCACACACAATATATACAGACCCCATCTCAAAGGGAAATAAAAGGGCAGATGAAGCTGCCAAAATAGCGGCACAAGAAACACATAAATAATGACAGAACGAGAAATCCATAGAGATAGATCATACAGTCCTTACTGATATGCAGCAGTATTGACACATGGAGTAACTCATGTGTCAAAGAGGGGGATGACTGAGATGTTTATTTAAGGTATGTACAGTCTATGGCTTCACTAACTACTAAAAAAAACGTTTTTGCTGTCAATGTCTTATATGTGCAAGACACAATGCTCAGGGAGGTATAAGACCACAGAAAGGGAAGTTCCCTACACCGCAATATCCATTCCAACACATTTGCATGGATTTTATTGAATTAGACAAATGTGAAAGGAAGAAATATTGTTTGGTAACCAGGCACCCTGACCAAATGGGTGGAGATATTCCTGACAGGAAGTGCAGATGCACAGACAATTATAATGGACCTCATTTTGTAATTAAAAATATAGAACATTTGACAGAAGTGATGAGAATTAAAGGGAAATACCATTGTGCCTATCATCCTCAATCAGCTGGATTGGTAGAAAGACATAATGGCATTCTAAAAAGCAAACTGAGAAAATATATGGAAGAAATAGGTAAAAATAATTGAATGTATTGCCTACTAGTAGCTGTGACCAGTATGTATATCGCACCCCCAAAAGAAGATTTAAGCCCATTTGGAATGATAAGGCCATATAAGATACCCTTACAATCAAATGAAACACCTACTGAGCAGTCTGAGCACACACCACCAGAATACATGTCTAGGTTGTTAATACAAAGGCGTACTAATGATTTTGGTTCTGGTATAGAAGGTCCAATTTAAGAAGATGAAAAGATGCATGTAGGAGATTGGGTCTCAATAAAAAGTAATAAGAAAAAAGCAGTGGTACTCCCCAAGGTGGGATGGTCCTTTCAAAGTCCTCTTAACTACCCCTACTGCGATAAGGATTGCAGAGAGGTCTACCTGGATTCACCAGTCCCATTACAAAAAGGTTTTACAGGCAGAATAGGGCCAGTTGGCTACCAGAGGTTCAGAAAATCCGGCTACAAAGGGAGGTCTCATACAGAGTGGGACTTGTGTCAAACCGGTGAAGTCTCCCTCCCCTTCCAACTCCCCTATCCTATCCGCTGGAACTCTGTAGCTGGTTAGGATGAAAGGGACAGTAATTATCCTTGGGTTACTGGTGACTCTAGGAGAGGCATCCATAAGAGGGGTTATACGTTATGGAAGAGTAGAGGAACCTTTGAATTAGGAAAGAACAGGAAAAGCATTAAATCTAAAACTTTATAGAGGGAATAACTAGCACTATACTGGTAGACTTCTGTCAGATTGTGGGGATACTACTGGGGCTAGAGGACTTCTATGGGCAGATAACTATATCTGCTGGCTCTGGAATAGAGCAGGATGTTAAGCATGGGATCAGGCCCTGTGGACTACAGCGCATCAAGATTGGGGGTATAATCAACCAGGGGCTAAAAAGAGTGGAATAAAGGAGAGACTCCTAATCACAAAAGCGGCCAACTCCCCCTGCACAAATAGTAAGAACTGTAACCAACTAATAATAACATTAAAGGGCCAGAGGAAGGAAGATCAGCGGTTATATTCCATGGGAGCTTGGGTATCAGGAACTGACCCCTCAGGAACATTTTTCCTTGAGGTATTACCACCTAATAAAACTAGACAACAGGAAAAGGTAGACTCAGAAGGGAAAGAAGAAGGCCATACTAAAATAGAAGTTCTGAGTAAAACTATAAGATTCACTAACGTAACAATAGAAGATACCATAGCTTTGGAGACGGGCTACCAAGAAAAAAAATGAGTGGTTAGAATGGTTGAGGTACACGGTTAAAACTCTGAAAAAGGAAAACTGTTTAGTTTGTGCAGGAGCCAGACCACATTTAGCAACAGTTCCTTTTCCTCTAGATCACAATACAGATCCCGAAGGTTTAAAATGTATGTTGCAATTGTATAATAAGAGCTATAAACCTGAAACAAATTCTACTTGTCACACATTGAGTTTGTTGTTTCCCCCAGTACAGAGACCTCAGATACCTCCAGTGGTTACCGCTTATCCGGGCAACTTTACTTGTTTTGCACTCCCAGGGAACCGTATCGCGGTGGATCTTGGGTCACTACCTGATGACTACTGTGTGGAGAGGATTAACACGGACAACGGTGACTGGGTTGGACATGACATTCAGAGAGCTGATGTCTGGTGGATGTGTGGGGATAAGAAACTGCGAGCTAGAATACCGGCCAATGCCCAAGGGGATTGCGCTATGGTCCAGCTGGCTATGCCCCTAAGAATCCTGTCAGAATACCCGTGGACTAAGAGTCACCGACAGGGACACCTCTCCCATGGGGTCATTTGACTCTCAGATCTACATAGATGAGATTGGGGTTCCTCGCGGGGTGCCGGATGAGTTTAAAGCCAGGAATCAGGTGACAGCTGGGTTTGAGTCTCTTCTCTGGTGGGTGACTATAAATAAAAATGTTGACTGGATAAATTATATATATTATAACCAACAACGATTTGTAAACTATACTAGGGATGCTGTGAAGGGCCTAGCAGAATAGTTGGCCCCCACATCTCTAATGGCCTGGCAGAACCGAATGGTTTTAGATATGGTCCTAGCTGAAAGAGGAGGGTATGCAAAATGTTCGGTAGCATGTGTTGTACCTTTATCCCTAACAATACAGCTCCTGGAGGGACAGTGACCAGAGCCTTGGAAGGACTGACTGCGCTATCGAATGAATTGGCGGAAAACTCAGGTATTAATGATCCATTCACAACCTGGTTTGAAGGATGGTTCGGTAAATGGACTGGATTTATCACATCATGTTTGATCTCAATCGCTGTGGCTTTGGCTGTTTTGGTCACTTGTGGATGCTGCTGCATTCCCTGTATTCGAGGACTTTCACAAAAACTGATTGAAACTGCAGTCTCAAGAACAATGTATCAAACCCTCTCTACCTCTGAGGAGACCTATGTGGACATTGAAGCTCAACTTAATGACATACAGTCCGAAAGTGTATAACACAGGGACTATCATCGAAATGTGTTAAGATAAAATAGTCACACAAAGAGGAGGGAATGTTAGAAAAGTTTTAAATGTTTATTGTGTGACTATTAGAAAAACAATATTCCTGAGACTGATTTTTAAAAAACTTACTTCTGAGCACATTATTGTATTAACATGTTGTATTGTTTTGTCTTAATTAACTCCATAGTAAGTTGTAGGATGATTAGATTTAACTAAATATGATAGCCTAAGAATGTACGGGAACATGAATATCAAAATAAAGTACCATCGCGTACCATGACAACGTTATTTATGTTCCCTCAGCCAATAGAAGTGTAGAGGTGGTATTCTTGTAGGGTATGAGGAGGGGGGACACATTCTTTTTGGTAGACATTTTTCTGCAGCTTTTGTCCTGTAAGCATGTCTCTGTTGTGGGCCACATCAGAAATAAATTGTCAGCTTCCCAATACATCTGGAGTTTTGACTGATCACAAGAGAAGATTCCTAACAGGTTGGTTTCAGAGGCAATGGTGTATAGTGCCCTGAGAACTATGGCTATGTTTTCCCAAAAGGGCGTTATGTGAGGGCAATTCCATAAAACATAGTACAGGTCCCCTATTTGGTTTCACATTCTTCAGCATCTGTTCGTGGAATATTTAAATATTTTGGACAGCCTGTGAGGTGTCATGTACCACCTATGATACATTTTTTGAAAATGTTCCCAATGCTCAATACAAGATGACATACTGAAGCTCAATTGTGTGGATTTCAACCATTGCTGCAGAGAGAATTATTTCATAATAGAAAGTTATAGATAGCCTCTACAATCAATATTAATGAATAAACAAGATCAAACAAGGGTTGTACCATCATCCAAATTTTTTTTTTAAATAAAGGGGTTGGGAGCCTGGTCCCCAGGCAGGTCTCACCAAAGAAAATAGGGGGCAAATGGATTATCTTGGTAAAATACAATAAGGATACATTCGGATATATGAACAATCATATAAAATAGTACAAAAGTTTATTGATACAAAACACAACAGAAAATTTCAGTAGTAAATTAAAAACACAGGTGACAGTCCATGTTTTTAATTTACTATTGACATTTTCTTTCATGTGTTATGTATCAATAAACTTTTGTACTATTTTATACGATTGTTCATATATCTGAATTTATCCTTATTGTATTGTACCGAGATAGACCCTTTTCCCCCTATTTTCTTTGGTGAGACCTGGCTGGGGACCAGGCTCCTAACCCCTTTATTTCTTGGGGGGACATAAGAGAGGCTGTTAGTATGACTAGGGTATGACTGGTGTTTCATAAAACTTTTTTCCATGTTAACCCATAATTTGTATTCTGCCGGTTTGATCCAGTGTTTAACTTGGTCTAGTAAGGATGCATTATAGTAGCCCAGCAGATCTGGTAGACCTATACCCGCATTCCCTCTCATTAATTGTGAGGAGGAAAGGGCAATTGTCATATTTTTGCTTTGCCAAATGCGGTTCTTCTGCCGGAACCCGCATGTAAACAAAAAGGAAATTTGCATTAATATGGGAAATTCCTGTCTCTCAGGCCGCGTATACACGGGCGGACTGTTCGCCCAACTTTGTCCGCTGAACAGTGTTTCAGCGGACAGTCCGCTCGTGTGTGGGCTTTCAGCGGACAGTTCCAGTGAACAGTCTGCTGAACAAAGTTTTTCGGAATTTCCGAAAAACTGTCCGCTGAAACTTTGTTTCAGCGAACAGTCCGCTCGTGTGTAGGCTTGTTCGTCAAACTAAGTTCCGCGCATACTCAGAAAGAATTTACAGGGCGGAAGCGCTCGGTCTTGTAAAACTAGTGTTCGTATTGAAGCTAGCATATTCGTCATGCTGCTAATTTTGTGTTTTTTTTAATATAGCCCGTTTTTTCCTTCTTCGTAATGCAAGAAAAGTGAAGTAGCTTTGCCGCTTATATTCACACAGAGTTATACTACATGTTTTTATTCATCCTCATCCTATGATTAATCTTCCAATTATAGAAAAAATATATTCCAAATTTTAAAAAAAACAAACAAAAAAAAAACTATGAAAAAAAAAGAAAAAAAAAATATATATATATATATATATATATATATATATACTTATTTCAGAAAAAAAAATAGAATTTATCTATTACTATATATTTTTGGAACTACTATTGTCATTTTTTTTTTTTTTTTTTTTTTTTTGGTGGGGGGTTTGAAACAAGATGGACTTGCATTTTTTTGGGCCAAGCAGGACTATGCAAGTAGAGATAGATAGATAGATAGATAGATAGATAGATAGATAGATAGATAGATAGATAGATAGATAGATAGATAGATAGATAGATAGATAGATACCCAAACCAGCATTTTAGCTTACACATGATTGCATGTTCAAAATCAGCAGAGCTTCCCCTCATTTCAAATGTTAAGCCTCACATTTACAGCGACTGCACTTCCAAGTGCACTTGCAGTGCTTTAAAAATTGCACTTGAAGTTAGCATATTTACATGAACGTGTGTTTTGTAAATAACCCCCAGAGTCTTTTGACATGTATCTGCCTACTCACAAATAAACTTTGTTTTTTAAGCCAAAATTATACAAAAATATTAAAAAAAAAAAAAAAAAAAAAAAAAAAAAACATACAAGATTTTTTGGAAATAATAAATTTTTATTTTCCCTCAGAACCAAAAAAAATCAAGAGGGAGGCAACACTGGAGACAATTTTGACGTCTGTGAAGCCTTTTGTCCCCCAGGCACACATCAAGTGAGTGGACACCAAAATTCCGAACCTGCGTAGCATGTACATAGGGAGCACAACCAGGTCCTAGAATCCCAAAGACCAGGAACAGCAGCAGATGAGATCTATGTCCCCAGACTGTGGTACTACAACAGCCTGCGTCTTCTTTCAGAGCAGACTGAAGCCAGGCAGTCACTTGCGACTCTTCCGTCTAGCCTTCCCTCCACGCGTCGCTGGAGGCTGTGCCTCTGGTGGTGGAGTTGTGGTAGGAGGAGGAGGAGGAGGAGGAGGAGCAGTAGGGTCTGAGTTGTAAAGCTTGGTGGTGGGTGTGAGCTCACCCTTCAGACCCCGTTGTATGGCATCAAAAAAGATTGCCTCACACAAGTTTCTTTGTGGTTTGTCCATTTCTTGGAGCTTGCTAGCCAGATAAGTGGCATAGGCCTCCTCCGGATTGGGGGGTTTGGACAAAATCTGTGTGGCTTGCCGTATCAGCACCAAGGACTCCTCCTCTGTACGGCCCATCCTCCTGGGCCTTTTGCTGGCTAGGCGGAGGGGAGGGACCTGGCTTTCAGTCCGGCTCCTGCTGGGCCCAGCTAGCTCTTGTGTGTGGCTGGTCCCGGCCTCCTCCTCCATACCACTGGTCCCGGCCTCCTCCTGGGTGAGCTCATCCTGTGTAAAAAAAAACAAAACAATCACTAACTAAAATATGTCTATATTTAGAAATCAGCAATCAGTAACAATTTTACAGTTCTCACTTGCAAATACATTTGTCTTGAAATACAAAAGGCTATCATTTTGACACCATCATTTTTCCATCAGTTCACCAAGATTTGAGCCACATTTGTGTAAACTACTGTATCCTTCTATCTAATTTAATTTGTGATGAAATCCTAGATTTGGAAGCAATTCAAACATTGAACTTTACATCATTAATATTTGAGCAATCCAAACTTTAGAAACTAAAATATACCTGGCTCCAGCTGGGCGCATCAACTTCGTCCAGCAAGGAAGGGTCTGGATCTTCCAGGGATGGCTCACCTGAGGCTGAGGGAAGGGTGGAGGGACAGGTAGACGGAAGAGTCGAAAGTGACGGCCTGGCTTCTGACGTGTCATCCAGAAAACGCAGCCTGTCATAATACCACAGCTTAGGTACATAGACCTGACCTGCTGCTGATCCTGATGTTTGGGACTCTAGGATCTTTCTTTGCTCCCGCCTATACACGCTACGCAGGTTCTTAATTTTGTTGTTCACAAAGTCAGTGTCTGCCTGGGGGACTCGGGTTTTCACAAACGCCAAAACTGTCTCCAGTGTCTTCTTCCGGGCAGCACGGATTGGATATTGGGGGTGTTTTGTATCCCACAGATTGCTGTGCGACTCCACTAAATCAAGAAAGGTTGAGAGGAAGGCCTCCTCCTTAAAGGGGTCTGCAGTATACTTTTGCATTTTCTGAAAAAAAAAAAACAACAAAAAAAAAAAAAAAAAAAATCAGACCAAATGCACACTATATTGTGACAATGTAGGCGAGACACACACTACTACACAAGCTACCCCACACACACACACACACACTACCCCCCCCCCCCCCCACACACACACACACACACACACAGTACCCCCCCACACACACGCACACACACACACTACCCCTCCCACATACACACTACCCCTCCCACACACACAAACACTCCCCCCCCACACACACACTCTACACACACTACTGCCCCATACACACACACACACACACACACACACACACACACACACTACCCCTCCCACACACACAAACACTCCCCCCCCCCACACACACACACACACACACACTACCCCTCCCACACACACAAACACCCCCCCCCCCACACACACACACACACACACACACACTAGCCCCACCCCCCTATACACCCACCCCCACACTACCACACAAAACACCAAGCCCACTCAACCACCAACCCACATAGAAATCAATTAAACATCAATAAGAATAAAATTCAATATGCATATCCCTAACGCAGGCTTTAAATTAACCGAAAATAAAATGATAACTATCTTACCGTCGCGTGTAGCACTCGCTGCTCTCGTTCGGACAAGCGTACGGCCTCGTGGTAACGCTTTATATACGGCGCATGCGCTCAGGCTCCGCCTGCGTCGCCCGCCCCTGACGTTCCTTGCGACCGTGTTTCCCCGCCCTTTTTACCCTCCTTACGCTGTGGGTGTATGAGAGTAGAAAATGGCGGACGCAAATTCTAGGAGCAGCGTGAGCAGCGTGGAGGAAAGCCATGGGCCCCATGATTCAGGAGCAAGGAGGAGATATAAGGCCACCAATATGGCCTTCGAAGAGATGGTGGAGATGGTGGCTATCTTAAAAAGGGAGGATTATGATGGGGAACATGGCCCTTACCCAAAACCTAATGTCCGGAAAAGCACCATCTTGGACGAGGTAGTCACAGCCTTGGAGACAAAATTTGGGGTACGAAGAGGAAAGGACCAGCTGCGGAAACGATGGTCGGACATCAAGTCCAGGGAGCCGGACCAATATCACCGCATCAAAAAGGTCCTGAAAAAAAGTGAGTAAACTCCGCGTTTCTCGTGACTGTCGGACATAATCGTTTGATTTGATCGTAATCGTTCGTGTAGATAGTGTATGTAAATCTGGCGGATTTGATCGTAATCGTTCGTGTAGATAATGGCTGTAAATCTGGCGGATTTTATATTAATCGTTCGTGTAGATAGTGTATGTAAATCTGGCGGATTTGATCGTAGGCGTTCGTGTAGATAGTGTATGTAAAACTTGCGGATTTGATCGTAATCGTTCGTGTAGATAGTGACTGTAAATCTGGCGGATTTTATATTAATCGTTCGTGTAGGCGGTGTATGAAAATCTGGCGGATTAGATCGTAATCGTTCGTGTAGGTAGTTTATGAAAATATGGCGCATATGGTTGTTCGTATATGTGGGCGTAAATAGCATGAATTTGTGTATGGTGTAAATTTATCTGGTGTTGGATTAGATTTTAATTAGTTATTATTTTTTTTGTATTGTTCATGATAAACTGAATTGTCACGCTCAGTTTATAGGATATAAATTTTTACTAAAAGTTTCATAAATTTATTCAGTGCAATGTAGACTCAATTAAAAAAATGAGATAGATAGATAAAATGCTGGTTCAACATCTGGACTAGGACATTTTTATAAGTGTAGTTTGGGCCTTCATAGAACATTTTTGACATAATCACACACAGGTACTCCAGGCGTTGATTCGAGTGTGTCCGTCTGTGAAACTTGGACAAAAGATATACAGTATCACAGTTTGGTTAAAGGCTAGGTTCACATTGCTGCAATGTACGAGATCAAATGTGATTTGCACCGCACTGCAGTGCAAATCACATGTGATCTCTGTGTGATGCAATTTCAGCCATGCATATAGTATGGCTGAATTTACATCGCATCCGGACCAAACTTGTACATGGCCCTTTTTTTAGTCCACAGCCGAATCGGATCACATGGGTGTTCACACCATGTGGTCCGATTCCTGTCCGAGTTTAAAGATTGCACTGTGAAATGAGAACTAATTTGGAGGTGTCAATAAAACTTTACACTGATACTCCCAGCAGGTCACATAGGGCAGTGCGAACTGCGCATGCGATGCGTGAAACCACAGTAGATTTGCAGCGTTCACACATCGCAGCAGTCTGAACACAGCCTAACTAAAAAAAAGTAATTTTAAGGATGTATTAAACTAGGATCTTGTAATAACCAGCTAATAATTTTACACCACTTCAAACCAATGTTTCATATTCAAATTTCTGAACTCAAATATCACTATGCTTAAAAGTATTTTTTTTTTTTTTTTTTTTTCATTCTCATAGGGAAACAAAGACTCAGACAAGAGGCGGAGCAGCCCAGGACCCCCCGACCTCGCCAGCCTGATTGGGCAATTAGCCCCAGCCCCAGCCCCAGCCCCGTGTCGGTGATGGAGCCATCCAGCCCCGCATCAGTATTGGAGCTGCCCAGCCCAGTGTCCTCGAGGGAGCAGCCAAGCTCGGTATCCTCCGCTGGACCAAGCTCCGTAGCTCCACTGGATGAGCCCAGCCCAGGGCTAGATGTGGAGGAGGAAGAGCAGGTGGAGTTACACACCCCACAAAGTGAAAGTGAGTGTCTGACACCCAGCTTAAGGTAAACAATTAATGGCTGTATACGTTAACCAATTTTTTATCTACATATGTTTTTAGGTGATGATCTGGTTGTGGAAGGACAAGCCGAGCCATTTACCTCGGACAGTGCCCACAGGCTGATTGGGCAGGTCATGGCCTGGAATGCAAGGATGGATTTGATGGAGAGCAACATCCAGGCCATGCTACAGCAAATCCAGGCTCTACAGCAACAGCTGGTCCCTATGAGGCAGGAAATGAAGGACATGATCGATGTTTTAGGGAGAATCTAAGCCCCTTTTCCCTAAAACACAATCGATCATGTCCTTCATTTCCTTGCCAAAAAGTTTTTAAGGTTTTTACAAGATTTTTAGAGGCCAAATTTTGAAGATGCACACGGTGTGTCAACATGTGCTATTTGCCATCAGAGGATCGCAATGGACGCATTTGGTGTTTGCAAACCCTTCCTCCTTCTAGTATGTGAGAGGAAGGGATTGCACACACCAAACACGTCCATTAATCACTCATGATGGTACATAGCACATGTTGACATTACCAATTTTTGGTGTGCATCTTCAAAATTTGGCTTTACCCCTTGTTTTATGTAAATAGTTAAAAATCTGATTTTATTTTTTTTATTTTTGTGATAATTGCATTTTTGATATATTTATATATTTCTATGTTTACCAAAAAAGAAAAAAAAAGAAAAAAAAAACAAAAAATAATTTATAAAAACAAAAAAAAAATATAAAAAAAAATAATTTTAAAAAACAATTTCCCAAAAAAAAAAAAAAAAAGAAT
>NW_027507764.1:378829757-378847257 GCF_037356315.1 Lithobates pipiens | reverse complement strand
ACTGGGCGACTTGGAATACAACAATACATGCCCAGTAAAAGAGCCAGACGTGGGGTAAAATTTTATAAGGCGTGTGACAGGGCCACGGGTTACACATATGACTTCATAATTTATGAGGGAAAAGACAGACAGCTAAACCCCCCTGGATGCCCTACCTACATGGGAACAAGTGGCAAAATTGTCTGGCAGCTGATCCAACCATTGCTTGGGAAAGGTTACCACCTATATGTAGACAATTTCTACACAAGTCTCCCACTTTTCCGCCATCTATACCTAAAGCAGACTGTGGCCTGTGGGACAGCACGGACCAACCGCAAAGGTTTCCCACAGGTGTTGGTCACCAAGAAATTAAAACAGGGTGAAATGGCCAGTATGCGGACTGACGAGGTACTAGCGGTGAAGTGGAGAGATAAAAAAAGAGATGTCTACATCCTTTCCACAATACACAATGACACCTTGGTGGAACTGCAAAGAAGAAAAGGCCCCATCCAGAAGCCAAAATGTATCCACGAGTATAACTTATACATGGGGGGGTGGATATGAATGACCAGATGATGCAGCCCTACTTGGCCACCAGGAGATCACTGTTTTGGTACAAGAAAGTCGCCGTTTATTTGATGCAATTGGCCATGTTCAATTCTTATATTATTTTTTCTAAGAGCACCCAAAGTTCCCTGACCTATCTAAGATTCCAAGAAGATGTCATCACAGCCCTTGTCTATCCCCATGGCCAACCCACTCAACTAATTCGCTCTGATGCAGTAGCCAGACTCCATGAAAGGCACTTTCCCGACATCCTCCCTCCTACCCAAACAGGTCGCAAACCCCAAAAAAGATGCCGTGTGTGTACAAGTAGAGGAATTCGCCGTGACACCCGATACTACTGTCCAGACTGTCCCTCCCAGCCAGGCCTCTGCATTGGAACTTGCTATCGAAGCTATCATACTTCAGTAAACTATTAGTAAAGTGAAGATGATTTCTTTCCAGTATCCACTTTCTGCCATTTCTGTGTATGACCCGGACTGTTAAATGACTATGCCTCTGCCAAACATATTTCTGCCTTCAACGTGAATTGACCTTGGCCTGTTAAATGACCATGCTTTTTGCCTGCCTCCTGAACTGATCATTTGCCCTGCCACTGTACAGCACAGGGGTCTCACATGTGAGGGGCTCCAGAAAAAGTTTTCCGAGTGGAGAAAACCTTTTTCTCCAGGTTTTTCGTTTTCTCGGATTAGGGTCTGGAGACTCGGAGGCTTCGTAGAGATTTGGGTGGGAAGAAGCCTCTACCCCTGTCCTTGGGTCTTACCTGACCAAGGCCCAATGTACAAAGTGCCGCCTGCTGCCATCTGAACTGGCCCTGCCTTTGCCTGCCACCTAAACTGGCCATGCCTGTGCCTGCCACCTGAACTGGACATGCCTATGCCTGAACTGCCTGCTAAACCTTGGACTGTACTGAACCATGTTCATAATTTTCCATATCTGTCTGCTGCCTGGACAATTCCTGGACATTTCCTTTGGCTGTCTAGAAAATGCTTTGACTGCTCTGGAACGGTGTCCCTGTCTGCTAAAACCACAGGTGAGCCTTTTTTTTACCCTTTGCTCAGCAGAATGTATTTTGGTGTGTAATTCTTGGTGTGTACATGCTATATGTTAGAAGCCTGAAGGTGGTACTTGTATGTTGGGCTTCTGTATGCGGCCAGGCTGTGGAAAAGTCTGACACATGGGGTATCGCCATACTCAGGACGAGTAGCAGAATGTATTTTGGGGTGTCATTTTGGCTATGTACATGTTATGTGTTAGAAAGATCTTCTAAATTGACAACTTTGTGAAAAAAAAATAGGTTTTTATTTTCTTTCCACATTTTCCCAAAACTTGTGGAAAGAAATTATATGTTCAAAAGACTCATTATGCCTCACAGAATATACATTGGGTTGTTTTCTTTCCAAAATGGGGTCACTTTGTGGGTAATTCCATTGTCCTGGTGCTCCAGGGCCTTCAAAAATGTAATAGGTACTCAGGAAATGAAATGTGTAATTTATGCCTTTAGAACGCCTGATGGTGCTATATGGATGTTGGGCCTCTGTATGTTGCTAGGCTGTGGAAAAGTCTGACACATGGGGTATCGCCATACTCAGGACGAGTAGCAGAATGTATTTTGGGGTGTCATTTTGGCTATGTACATGTTATGTGTTAGAAAGATCTTCTAAATTGACAACTTTGTGAAAAAAAAAATAGGTTTTTATTTTCTTTCCACATTTTCCAAAAAATTGTGGAAAGAAATTACATGTTCAAAAGACTCATTATGCCTCATAGAATATACATTAGGTTGTTTTCTTTCCAAAATGGGGTCACTTTGTGGGTAATTCCATTGTCCTGGTGCTCCAGGGCCTTCAAAAATGTAATAGGTACTCAGGAAATGAAATGTGTAATTTATGCCTTTAGAACGCCTGATGGTGCTATATGGATGTTGGGCCTCTGTATGTTGCTAGGCTGTGGAAAAGTCTGACACATGGGGTATCGCCATACTCAGGACGAGTAGCAGAATGAATTTTGGGGTGTCATTTTGGCTATGTACATGTTATGTGTTAGAAAGATCTTCTAAATTGACAACTTTGTGAAAAAAAAATAGGTTTTCATTTTCTTTCCACGTTTTCCAAAAACTTGTGGAAAGAAATTATATGTTCAAAAGACTCATTATGCCTCACAGAATATACATTGGGTTGTTTTCTTTCCAAAATGGGGTCACTTTGTGGGTAATTCCATTGTCCTGGTGCTCCAGGGCCTTCAAAAATGTAATAGGTACTCAGGAAATGAAATGTGTTTCATGTGTTGAAATGTGTTAATTTATGCCTTTAGAACGCCTGATGGTGCTACATGGATGTTGGGCCTCTGTATGTGGCCAGGCTGTGGAAAAGTCTGACACATGGGGTATCTCCATACTCAGGACGAATAGCAGAATGTATTTTGGGGTGTAATTGCAATTATGCCTGCACCATGTGTGAGAAATAACTTGTAAATATGATAATTTCGTGAAAAAAAAAAAATATATATATATTTCTTAATTTTCCAAAGCATTGTGGGGAAAAAATTGCAACTTCAAAAAATTCACTACGCCTCTTACCAATTACCGCAGACTGTCTTCTTTCCAAAAAGGGGTCATTTGGGGGGTTATTGTACTGTCCTGACATTTTAGGGCCTCAAGAACTGAGATAGGCCATCAGTGCATTAGGATTGATACATTTTCAATTATGCATAGCATGGCTTGTAGGCTCTATAACTTTCACACAAACCAATGATCATACACTTATCAGGATTTTTTTTACCAAAGACATGTAGTAGAATACATTTTGGCCTAAATTTTCGCCAAAATTAGATTTTTTTGGTTTCTTTTAAAAGAGAAAGTAGAAAATTTTGTTTTTTTTTCAAAAAAATCGCTCTTTTTTCGCTTATATTACAAAAAATAATAAATGAAGTGGTGAATAAATACCACCAAAAGAAAGCTCTATTTGTGTGAACAAAATGATAAAAAATTCATTTGGTTACAGTGTAGCATGACTGAGTAATTGTCATTCAAAGTAAGAGAGCACTGAAAGCTGAAAATTGGTCTGGGAAGGAAGGGGGTTTAAGTGTCCTGTATTGAGGTGGTTAAAAGAACAAACTTACCTTCATATATTCCTTCTGCAGGACCCGAATAATGGCAGAACAGGTCTCTGGAATAATGATCCCCAGAGCCTGGGGGGAGATGCCTGTCGAGAACTTGAGGTCCTGAAGACTTCTCCCTGTCGCCAAGTAGCGCAACGTGGCGACGAGCCTCTGCTCCGGAGTGATGGCTTGCCGCATGCAGGTATCCTGCCTGCTGATATAAGGGGTCAGCAAAGCCAGCAGACGGTGAAAAACGGGGTCCGTCATCCTGAGATAATTCCTGAAATCATCAGGATTATTCTCACGGATCTCACGGAGTAAAGACATATGCGAGAATTGGTCACGCTGGCGCAACCAATTCTTTGTCCATGAACTCCTCCTCACCCTGTTCACAGACTGGGCTCGGGTCAAAGTATTAACCCCAACACCAAGCCCCCATATAGCACGAACTCGTTCCCGAGTACGTCCACACTCCATGGCTTTGAAACGGTCGGCTGGACAGACAAGCTCAACTGAACGCACTGAAGAACAGCCAGACCTATGAAGAACGACCTGAAACCCAGAAACGAGCGGACCAGAAGCGCCTAATAACAGGTACAACTGATCCACGCGTACCGAAAGACAGATACAAACCTCACAGGTAGACTGCGCCGCAGCAAACGGACAAATTAAGCTGAAGTCTGAAAAGCGCGAATCGTCTCTAACCAAACTTCTACTAATGCAAAGTCAGCAGAAGGAGCCCAAAGGGTGCTTTGCTGTGCCTTGGACCTCCTATTTCTAGTCCCGTCGTACGTGACATACGTCATCGCGCACGGTTTCAACGAACTGTTCGTTCGTCGTGTGTGGCCAAGTCCGTCCATGCTAATTTTGAGCGGACTGTCCGCTGAAACTGTTTGACGAACAAAGTTGAGCGAACAGTCCCCGCGTGTGTACGCGGCCTCAGGGTATCTAGTAGTGGGCAAAGTGATTTGCGCTTTTGCAGGGTGATTTAGGAGAGATCATGACATAGTTTGATCTCCGATATAAGATATGCCCTGGTCTGGCTTGCCACATGATTTGAAATTAACCAGGCATCCTATGACATCTCTTGGGGTGTTTGTGTCTCTGTCTCTGGGACGGAGTGCCCGCTGCAGGCGTTCCAATTCTATCGGCATGTCGGGTGGTCTTCCTAGGAGGTCATTGAAGATGGATGTAATGGTTGCGTGAGGTGATCGGGATCAACTGATTCAGGGAGCCCCCTGATTCTCATATTATGGTGGTGACCTCTATTGTCTAGGTCTTCCACATTGCTGTGTAGTTCCTGGAGCTGCATGGATTGTGTGTTTAGGAAGCGCTGTGTCACAGTTATGGCAGCTTCATGGCATTCTGTGATGTCCTCCACCTCCTCCAGCCTCCCCACCACAGCCTGCATATCTAGTCTAAGGTCAGTGCAGACAAAGTATTTTTAATGTCTGCAGCCACCGCTTTGAGATCCTCCAGGCTTAGGGCTTTGGTGGCAGGAGTCAGGGCTGCCTCATGGGGCTGGTAGCACTAGAGGCCTGTGATGAGGAGCGTGCCTCCAGCGATCAAGACCAAAAAAGCGGCTTCAGGGCATTTGTCTAACTCTGAGAGGCTGTTAATTAACGGGCTCCCAGAATTCAGCTCTCGCTCGCCCCCTGGGGTGTGCACTCGAGAGCATCCGTGACTGCCGTGTCCACAGGACCCGGCGCATCACACATCACGGTAAACGGCCGCTCATCGCGGCCGTTTAACACGTGGTCGCTCCATCAAATGACAGTGCAACTACTTGTAAACAAACCGGTGTCATGTTATGACGCCGGTTCCTCCCTCCCCCTCTCTGTACCGATCAGAACAGCGGAGGGGGAAGAGATCGGTGTCAGCAGCGCTGTGGGCTGCATCTGCAGTGCCCACATCGCTGCTCACCGAAATTTAACCCCATATCTCACTGTAAAGAGGACCTGTCATGCCTATTCCTAGTACAAGGGATGTTTAAATTCCTTGTAATAGGAATAAAAGTGATTAAAAAATGTATTTTTGGGGAAAAAAATGTCAAACTAAAATAAAGTAAAATTAACGATAAAAAAGAGAAAAAATTTGTAAAGCACCCCTGTCCCCATGTGTTCGCATGCAGAAGCGAACGCATACGTAAGTCCTGCCCACATATGAAAATGATGTTCACACCACACATGTGAGGTATCGCTGCGAACGTTAGAGCGAGAGAAATAATTTTGGCCCTAGACCTCCTCTGTAACTCAAAACATGTAACCAGTAAAAAAAAAAAATTAAAGCGTCGCCTATGGGGAGTTTTAAGTAGCGACGTTTGGCGCCATTCCACGAGCATGTGCAATTTTGAAGGGTGACATGTTAGGTATCTATTTACTCATCGTAACTTCATCTTTCACATTATGCAAAAATATTGGGCTTACTTTACTGTGTTGTTTTTTTTTAAGCACAAACTGTTTTTTCTTTTAAACGTGTTCGAAAAATTGCTGCGCAAATACCGTGCGTGATAAAAAGTTGCAACGACCACCATTGTATTCTCTAGGGTCTTTGCTAAAAAAACATATATAATGTTTTGGGGTTCTATGTAATTTTCTAGCAAATAAATGATGATTTTTACATGTAGGAGAGAAATGTCAGAATTGGCCTGGGTGCTCAAGAACGCCTGATGGCGCTCCCTGCATTTTGGGCCTCTGTATGTGGCCACGCTGTGTAAAAGTCTCACACATGTGGTATTGCCATACTCGGGAGTAATAGCAGAATGTGTTTTGGGGTGTAATTTGTGGTATGCATATGCTGTGTGTGAGAAATAACCTGATAATATGACAATTTTGGGAAAAAAAAGGAAAAAAAATCTTGATTTTGCAAAGAATTGTAGGAAAAAATAACAACCTCAAAAACCTCCCCATGCTTCTTACTAAATACCTTGGAATGTCTCCTTTTCAAAAAGGGGTCATTTGGGGGGTATTTGTACTTTTCTGGCATGTTAGGGTCTCAAGAAATGAGATAGGCCGTCAGTACTTCGGGTGTGATCAATTTTCAGATATTGGCACCATAGCTTATGGACTCTATAACTTTCACAAAAACCAAATAATATCCACCAATTTGTACTTATTTTTACCAAAAATATGTAGTAGTATAAATTTTGGCCAAAATTTATGAAGAAAAATTACTAATCTGATAAATTTTATAACAGAAACGAAGAAAAAAAAAGAGTTTTCGGTCTTTTTTCTTTTAGAGCACAAAAAATAAAAAAACAAGTGGTGATTAAATACCACCAAAAGAAAGCTCTATTTGTGTGAAAAAAAGGACAAAAATTTCATATGGGTACAGTGTTGCATGCAAGTGGTTAAATAAGAAATCAAATAGTAAAAGTGGAAATGCTGCAAAACCTAAATGTGTTCACTACAAATATAAAGATATATATAATGTACAGTGATCTTGCACAAAACCTTTAATACAACACCATAATAAGTAATACAATGACGTAGCTCATCCAGTGTTCCAATAGTGAAAATAGTGAAAGGAAGTCTATTAATGATTCCCAGAGAGCCAAAATGCTGTCACCAACAAATCTGTGCTCCTGAAAATCTCACCTCATAGGCATAAAATGTATGCCTTGGATACCAATCCAATAGGAATCGATAAACTACCCTTCCAAGATTACAGCTGCAGCTCTTCAGTAAAGGATTCCATCCCACATGTAAAGTAGACAATACTCCAATAGTGCATTACCATATAAAACCGTTTATTAATTTAAAAAGTGCCTGCTTAGATGAATACAATAAATAAGCACTCAGAAAGACAAAACATCAGCATTTTCACCACCTCTCACATTACTTCCAGTCTGCGATGTGCTATGGCCACACACTATGCGTTACATCATGTCACGTAACTTCTTCAGGTGGCTAAGGAACTAAGGAACTGGCAGGAGGGGCAGAGTAGACAGCACATGTACTGTGCTGCTTAATCCACTTTAAGGGAACAGAATCCTATTTTATTTTTTTAGGGTTATAATCACTTTAACCGGTTCCCGACCAGCGCACGCCGATGTACATCGGCAGAATGGCATGGGCAGGCATATTGGCGTACAGGTACCCCCGTGAGTCCGGTCGCGGGTCCTGCGGACTCGTTCGCCGCGGGCATACGCGCGATCATCTCACAGGACGGCTGAATGGAGGAGTGCCGTTGTAAACAGCATTTCTCCATTCTGCCTAGCAACTAGTGACGCTGATCTCTGCTCCATGTGATTGGAGCAGAGATCAGTGTTCACTAAATGAAAGCCCAACCCCCCACAGTTAGTAACACACCCCTAGGAACACTTAACCCCTACACTTCCACCCACTGGTTAACCCCTTCACTGCCAGTGTCATTTACACAGGAATCACTGCATTTATATAGCAATGATTGCTGTATAACTGACAATGGTCCCAAAAATGTGTCAAAAATGTCCGATGTGTCCGCCATAATGTCGCAGTCACAATAAAAATCACTGATTGCTGCCATTACTAGTAAAAAAAAAAATTATTAATAAAAATGCCATAAAACTATCCCCTATTTTGTAAACACTATAACTTTTGCGCAAACCATTCAATAATCGCTTATTGTGATTTTTTTTTACCAAAAGCCAATTTTTTCTTCAGTTTAGGCCGATATGTATTCTTCCACATATTTTTGGTAATAAAAATCACAATAAACGTATATTGATTGGTTTGTGCAAAAGTTATAGCATATACAAAATAGGTACGATTTATGGCATTTTTATTAATCTTTTCTTTTTAACTAGTAATGTCAGCAATTTTTATCGGGACTGCAACATTATGGCAGACAGATTGGACACTTTTGACACATTTTCGGGACCATTGGAATTTATACAGCAATCAGTGCTATAAAAATGCACTGATTACTGTGTAAATGTCACAAACAGGGAAGAGGTTAACACTGGGGGGGCAATCAAAGGGTTATCTGTGTTCCCTAGGGAGTGATTCTAACTGTGGGGGGAGGGGACTCACTGGGTGAGGAATACCAATCATTGTTCATACTCAGTATGAACAACAGATTGCTCTCCTCACCCCTGACAGCAAGATCTGTCTGTTTACATTGACAGATCTCCATTCTGTATCTGTGTGAAGCAATCGCGGGGGCCCGGTGGTCACCACGACAGCCGGGTACGTGCATCGGCTCCAGGGTCATGGTCCAAAGGCAAACCGACATACAATTATGTCGGATCACCCCGGGGAGCCAACCTGTTGCAGTACAACTGCGGCGGCTGGTTGGGAAGAGGTTAAAGTCAATGGGACCCGAAAGCCAAAAATCAAAAGTGCCCATTTTTAAGGCTTATATGCAAGTAATTGGGCATACAATGGTTATAGGGGTCCGGGTCCTGACTGTCAGGGCTGGCTCAGCCCTTCCTTCTCTGAGTTGGCCGCTCAGCTGTCAACTAATTGCCAGCTCTCATGTCTCTCCACAGTTACCCAGCTGTTCCTGATCCTGTTCGTCTGACCTGCCTACTTAAAGCTGTCCAGTTCACTTCATCTCTGCCTTCGCCTTGGTCACATCACAAGAAACAATCTCCTGCATACCTGTTTAAGGACTGGCTTTGCTGACTTGCTGTTCGACTTGGATCCCTGACTTCTAACCTGGCTGATTACCCAATCTGGTTACTGGACTCTGGCTGTGCTTTCACTACGCTTACTCTATTTACCTTTTTATATTTTATTAATAAACAAGTGCGATTTAATTGTACTCGGTCTGATTCATGGTCTGACACTGCCCTGGGGGACATGTATCAATAAAAAAAAGTTTGCGAAAAACTATTTTTAAATGAGCAGTGACTTTTTGATTTTTAAAGTGAATGCATAAAAATGAAAAAATTCCTTCCAATATAGTGCCGGGGGGGGGGGCTCCCCCCTTAGTCTACCTGTAAAGTGGCAGATCTGTACCATGTCTAGAATCTGCTGCAGCAATAACTTAATTTATAAAGCCAAAAAAACTGACATTTTCCCTGCAAGCTGCCCCTTTATTTTGCTCAGCAACAGCTGGGGACCCAATGTGTATGATGAGCCCACAATGTAGTGCACTGGGAACAAGATTAGAGATTTTTTGGATACATTCTGGTGTCAATTTGACTTTGTATAGAAGTAACAGGTGTGTAAAAACTGGTCTTTGGGTGTCAGTGGCGCCTTCCCACCGTAACCCTATAGAGGTAATCTAATACCAGTACAATCTAGTACAACTGCGGCGGCTGGATGGGAAGGGGTTAATGTATATATGTTTTGTATGTTTATCAATTGTTGTATTCAATATGAGACAGTTTTTCACTATCCAGATAATATATACACATATATTTTTATTATTGACAAATTTTCTGGCCACATTGAACATGCTTCATTTAAAGTCCCAATTTGCTGCTTATTTCCATTTTATTAGGGATGGAGATGTAGGTTTTCTTGTATCTCATTTAAAGTCACACATTTTCCCGTTCCCCTCCCCCCCTTTTTTTCATACTTTTAGACAACCCTCCACTCAAGATGATCACAATATCATCTATATACCTGCCTTGAAAATGTATATATTCTGAGAAAGGGTTATGGTTTCAAATGATAAATAACATAAAGCGTGATGCACTGCTGTATTAACAAACGTCTATGTGCAATGAAAAATACAATAATAATAAAACTGTGCATTAATAAAGGAATATACAAACTTGAAGGTAATATAATATCTTCTTTAGTAAACAAATAAAGTTCCAGTTATAAATGTCCAAGCACAAATAAATTGAAGTGAAACCCTTACAATGTTCTGTCAGTTGACAATCCACTCAGTGTGATGCATAATTCTAAAATAATGCTCCCCTTATTCTTCAAGATTATATGCATGCAGATGTACTTATTGGTGATATAAAGCACCCAAGTCCCCAGTGCTGCAAGTACAAATAGTTTTTTTATTTTTTGTGCTCCACTACACAGCGAATTTGGGATATACCCATACCTGGTTCGTAGAACAATATGATAGATCTAATATTGCTTCTTCAATATTGTGGGTGATCTGTTGTCTAGGGATTGTCAATGGTTGTCACTTTTAAATATATCCTATTTGTTCCAATAGTCAAATCAGCTTGGAAACAGATTTTGTAGATACGGGCTCCTCTGCTGCAAGTTCCAGCAATGTCTCCTCTCTACTTTCTCCCGACTCATCTTTCACATTTAACTTCCTGTTTATACTCTTAGGATTATTAGAAAAAATTCACTGTGGTGGAGCACACAAAAAACTTGTATTTGCTAGACATGTGCACACTGAAATATTTAGTTTCGGAATTTAGTTTTCGTACGAAAAATACATTTATTTAGTTACTCCCGAAATTAGTTTTTATTTATTTTGTTTTTCGTTAAAAATTGAAGTCTGAAAATCCAAATTAATTAAGATCAAATCTGTCATTGAAGGCTTATGGTGTCTGATAAAAAGAAGGGAAGGGGATAAAAAATGGGCAACGGGACTTTATATGAAACAAATTATTATGGTGTCTGTCGAATGTTCAAAGAAGATTTGACGGAGCAGCTAAACTGTATGACTCCGTATAGTTTAGCTGCTCCATTCAATCTTCTTAGAACTTTCGACAGACACCATAAGCCAAAGATTCAATGTTTGTATGTTTTTCGCTGGTTTGTCGAATCTTTGTCGTTCATGTTGAATGTATACAACACCAGCACCATGATATCGTAACACCGCAATCAGTGCTTACTCATAGCTGATGAGCTATGAGTAAGCACTGATTACGGTGCGAAACGGTAAAACCAAATCTACACGGGTGCCACGGGTTACATGCTTGATGGCCGTCAGAAGTTTCACCCAGTGGGCAGTAAAAGTGATATACCTTCCCTGCCCGTGTTTGCTAGACCACGTGTCTGTGGTCAGATGTATCTTGGCACCGACACTGTGTGCCAGAGATACATTCACTTGCCACTGAACATGGCCATATAGCTCTGGGATGCCTTTCTGTGAAAAATACTTCCTTCCTGGGACCTTCCTTTGTGTCGTTCCAATGGCCACAAATTTTCGAAAAGGCCTCCGTGTCCACCAGTTTATATGGCAGTAGTTGGCGGGCTATCAGTTCTGACAAGCCAGTGGTCAACTGTTGGGCAAGAGTGTTATCCGGCGTCATCATTTTTTATGCTCGAACATTTGGCCCACGAAAGCCTGCCTTTTTCCAGAAAAAACGTGAGGACGGCATGATGGAAGGTGGAGTGGAGGACAATTGTGAGGAGAGAGGAGAAGTAGAAGATGAGGCTGGAGGGTGAGAGCCCGGAGTGTGGCTTTGTGGGTTTTGTTGCTCCCACTGGGCTCGGTGATGGCAGCTCATGTGCCTTCTTAAAGCAGTCGTCTCTAGGTGAGTGTTGGGCTTACCACGACTTATGCGTTGACTGCAAAGGCTGCAGATGGCAACACTATTGTCAACAGTGGACACGTTTAAAAAAGCCCACACCGCGGAGCCATGTGCCGGCATCCTGGGAGCATCAGATGTGACCATACATGGTTGATGCCTTGCTCCTAATACATTAGCAGTCTGATTTGTCCCTTCTGTGCAATGTAAGTTCCGCCTGCTTCTCCTCCCTATCTGCTGGTCCATATCTCCCTCTGAACTCCCCTTCTCTTCCTCTCTTGTGGGCACCCACGTGACATCACTAGACATGTCATCATCGACGTCACCTTCCCCACCGCTATAATTAGAGATCTCGAAGTAGGCAGCAACACCGGGACCAACCTCCTTGGGCTGATCTCGGTACTGTCATCAGACTGCTGAGTGGCGGTTGTTGCTACCTCCTCTTCCTGATCCAATGCCAATAATGGCTGCGCATTGGCAATGTCTTGTGATAGGATCGGAAAATAATTCCTGTGACTCAAGCGGAGGGTATATGGTGGTGGTGGTGTTGGTGGTAGTGTCTTTGGGGGTGCACACAGAAGAGAGTGAAGAAGAGGGTGCAGATCGAGAGGACGAGGAGGGTGCAGAAGAGTAAGGCTGAGTGAGACACTCAACCAAGTATGGTGCTTGCTTTGACGTAATCAAACACACCTTCTGCAATTTCCCACTTTGGCTCAAGCCTGTTGCTCCTGCCCTACCCCTACCACCCCTGCAGAAGGGCCTGCCTCTTCCTCTGCCTGTCACTTTTTAAATGACCCTGTGACAAAAGTCTCTAGAGAAGTGCAGTATATGTGGAAGAAGGTATATAACACCCCGCTTCAATCTGTTGCTTTGGGGGGGGCCACTGGCCTATCACACCAGTTATAATACTTTTTTTTAATTGCGTTTGTCACTCTTTGTAGTATCGCTGCAGAACCGCTCAGCAGTCACAATGCTGCACAGTGGAAATGCACTATACTATGCTTTCTATATTTGAAAGTATTTTATACGTGTATTACACCCCTATATACTGTACACCAAATAGTACACCTATACCAGTTCTTAAAAGGACCTTTGTGGACCTAATAGTAGCTAGCTAGTAGCTAGTGAATTGCAGACTGTCCCTGCTCCAAAAACCAAACTGTCCCTCCCTACACTGAGAAACGGCAGCTGCAGAATCGGTCAGCAGCACTGCATGCAGTGCACTATAATATGCTTTCTATATTTGAAAGAAAGTATATTATACGTGTATTACAACCCTATATACTGTACACCTATACCAGTCCTTAAAAGGACCTTTGTGGACCTAGTAGTAGCTATCTAGTATCTAGTAAATTGCAGAATGTCCCTGCTCCAAACACCAAACAGTCCCTCCCTACACTGAGAAACGACAGCTGCAGAATCAGTCAGCACTCAGCAGCACAGCAGTGCTCTATAATATGCTTTCTATATTTTAAAGAAAGTATATTATACGTGTATTTCAACCCTATATACTGTACACCTATACCAGTCCTTAAAAGGACCTTTGTGGACCTAGTAGTAGCTATCTAGTAGCTAGTGAATTGCAGACTGTCCCTGCTCCAAACACTAAACTGTCCCTCCCTACACTGAGAAACGTTAGCTGCAGAATCGGTCAGCAGCACTGCATGCAGTGCACTATAATATGCTTTCTATATTTGAAAGAAAGTATATTATACGTGTATTACAACCCTATATACTGTACACCTATACCAGTCCTTAAAAGGACCTTTGTGTACCTAGTAGTAGCTATCTAGTAGCTAGTGAATTGCAGACTGTCCCTGCTACAAAAACCAAACTGTCCCTCCCTACACTGAGAAACGACAGTTGCAGAATCGGTCAGCAGCACTGCATGCAGTGCACTATAATATGCTTTCTATATTTGAAAGAAAGTATATTATACGTGTATTACAACCCTATATAATGTACACCTATACCAGTCCTTAAAAGGACCTTTGTGTACCTAGTAGTAGCTATCTAGTAGCTAGTGAATTGCAGACTGTCCCTGCTCTAAACACCAAACAGTCCCTCCCTACACTGAGAAACAACAGCTGCAGAATCAGTCAGCACTCAGCAGCACAGCAGTGCACTATAATATGCTTTCTATATTTGAAAGAAAGTATATTATACGTGTATTACAACCCTATATAATGTACACCTATACCAGTCCTTAAAAGGACCTTTGTGGACCTAGTAGTAGCTATCTAGTAGCTAGTGAATTGCAGACTGTCCCTGCTCCAAACACTAAACTGTCCCTCCCTACACTGAGAAACGTTAGCTGCAGAATCGGTCAGCAGCACTGCATGCAGTGCACTATAATATGCTTTCTATATTTGAAAGAAAGTATATTATACGTGTATTACAACCCTATATACTGTACACCTATACCAGTCCTTAAAAGGACCTTTGTGTACCTAGTAGTAGCTATCTAGTAGCTAGTGAATTGCAGACTGTCCCTGCTACAAAAACCAAACTGTCCCTCCCTACACTGAGAAACGACAGTTGCAGAATCGGTCAGCAGCACTGCATGCAGTGCACTATAATATGCTTTCTATATTTGAAAGAAAGTATATTATACGTGTATTACAACAATACATACTGTACACCTATACCAGTCCTTAAAAGGACCTTTGTGGACCTAGTAGTAGCTATCTAGTAGCTAGTGAATTGCAGAATGTCCCTGCTCCAAACACCAAACAGTCCCTCCCTACACTGAGAAACGACAGCTGCAGAATCAGTCAGCACTCAGCAGCACAGCAGTGCACTATAATATGCTTTCTATATTTGAAATAAAGTATATTATAAGTGTATTACAACACTATATACTGTACACCTATACCATTTCTTAAAAGGACTTTTGTAGACCTAATAGTAATAGCTAGCTAGTGATTAGACTGACTGTCCCTGCTCCACACAGCATCCTTTCCCTACACTGACAAAAGACATAATGTAAAATAGCCGCCAGATCAGGTCTATTTATAAGGTAGGGGTTATGTCCATGTGCTGAAATGTCTCAATTGGCTGTCCTATACCCCATGATGGATGTGTCATGGGTCAAAGTTCTTCACAATGTAAACGCATATGTCTGCCGCAAACAGCGCCAGAAGTCCGCCGGTTTGGCGAACCGCGAACCGTCCACCGGGCGAACCGCAAGGCCATCTCTAGTCCATACTCGTATTGGCCAGAGAGCTTCAACCATAAGTAAGAAGGCCAGTATGGTGGCCTGAATTTATGGGAGGAGCCCAGGGGGTATCTAACCAGCCCATTTGCCTGTGGTCTTTGTCAGTTTCCTGTGCGCGATACCCACCCTCCCATCCCCTTTTCAGGGCATTTCGCTAATTTATTTCTCTTCACAAACTTAAATTTCTAAATGTTGGGTATGCCCCTTATTTTGGTATACCAGGGCATGCTTCAGGTCCATTTCATGTTGTAAGTCTTATGTTAAAGTCTAAATGTTGTCCATACTCGTATCGGCCAGATGGGTTCAACCATAAATATATATCTATTGATAGATAGATAGATAGATGGATAAACTGTGGGGTGAAGAGTAGGACTAGAAGTAAAGAAAATTTAGGGACAGAGGACACAGATGTGGGAAGAATCAATAGAGGGGGCATATTAGAGGGAAAAGAGAGTAGAAATCGGACTTCATAAGAAATAATATACAAAATGTTGGTTTGCTTGCAATCCTTGCAGAGTGGAGCATAGTTGTTTCTCATATCTTTTTACTGCTTTAGTTAAACTGCTGTGTTCAACTGCTTTAGTCCTCGTGCAAAAATGCTTAGGCAAAAAATCCATTGACTGTAACTTTGCCCCTGTCTGTGACTTCCCCACAATGAGGAAAGGACTATGTCTTTATTGAGCTGGAACGCTGACACCACCTTAGGGAAAAAATAGGGTGTTGTATGCAAGTCTACTTCGTCTCAAGGGAGCACAGGATGCTGCAAGGGTGCTTTGGTCAGGAAAACACTTTGAATAAAGGTCTTTACTAGGGAAAAGGAAGCTAAAGGTTTCTGGAAAAAAATGGACAATGCCAAAATGTGTCTCTTGGAGTATTTAAACATATTCTAGTCAAATCCTAACTGTAGGATAGCTAGAATTTGAAGCAGGGAATAATAGTTGGGATTTAAATTTCTTTGTTCACTCAAGGAAAATAAGTATTTCCAGGTATGATAGTAGATCTTTCTGAAAGCGACTTTCCTGGCTTTCAGAAAAGTGGGAATGACAGGCCCAGAGACCCCTGGGTCCCTCAAGACTTTGGCTTCAATAGCCATGCCATTAATGCCTGAGATCATGGTCAGGACTGAGGCTTGGAGACCAGAAGCTATAGCATTAGAGAGTCTCCTAATGACCAGCAGGATAAATATCCCTAGTGGATGAGGCTGGCTCACCTGAGGTGCAGGGTCTAAGAACTAACTGGTGGTCATCAGAGCTCCTGATGGTGGAGATGGATTTTGCTGCATGATAGAATCGAGTCATCTGGCAGCATGTATCGAGAAGAGGTAAAGTATACAAGCTATTCTAACAAAGATTAAATGTGACTGTATACCCCTGATGCTGAAATAAGACTTGGAACCTATGCCTGATTAAAGCATTATCCATAACATATGATAACGAGTCAATTTTGTATCCCTGTTAATAGAACCTCCACCTCCTCGTGAGTTGCACTGGCAGCACTCAAGGGACGTCAAATATATACATGCACTGCATGGTTGTAAGGACTGCCTAAAAGGCCTTAATCACTGGTCCAGTGTGTGCTTTATATAAATTCCATATCAACCCGCAGAGCTACAGTGTACGGCCTCCTATCCTATATTCCTCAACACCGTTGGAAAAGGATATCCATTTTGATACCTGCGACTCAGCATTGGGGGGGTCTGGATTATAGGGCCTTTTGCCAGATAAGCAGCCGTCTACAACTGTAAAGTATTCAGAAAGACTTCTCTTCACAAATTATATCAGTGCTATACTCCATCATGTTTGTATAAATGGGACGGCAGGATTAACTATCAAGCTTAATCAGGCATGAGGTGGAAACCCATATCATGCAGGGACTATCACAACCCCATCAAGAACTTAATAGGAATATCCTCCTTAATGGACATACATCTAGCATTGCAAGTGATATCCATCCCCGATCTCGAGCTCTCAAGAGGTTCACACACAGGAGAACTATATTTGGTAGATCCCATTGGTAATCCTCATACAGCTTTTAGCCATGGCAGTACCCTGTGTGTTAGAATACTTGGCGTCTGGAAGTTTTTGTATTTTTTGTTCATGTTGTTCCATGCTAGACATGCAATGTCCAAGTGGTTGCTGGAATCTCCCTGTCGGGGGAGCTTGAACCAACCCCTGTTAAAATTCTTTTAATTGGAAGTTATTTTTTGATACAAATAAAATGTATCTAACTTTTTGTACCCAATATGTTACATTCCTTGTCAT